>NC_136490.1:302500-562500 GCF_053919585.1 Euprymna scolopes | reverse complement strand
CGGCCGATGTGACCGACATTCTTTAGGTGTACTTTTTCGAACTCGGTAATCTTTCTGCCGAACCCGGAAATCTATGGAACTCTTTATTTAATTCAGAAAGATTATCGAGTTTGACCAGATACATTCGAAGAAGTATGAAGGTTACATCGACCGAAACGTTGTGCGAAAAACAATCAAGATGAGAAGTTCGAAGAATCAAATAATACGGATTATCAATCCTCATTTCAAAAATTTGGAAACATCACGTATTTTCCTTCTTTGATTTTCATCGTCAATTTATTTTCATTTTTATTTTATGAACTGAATTCTCTTTAAAACATCAACACTAATTTAGTGTTGCGAACATATAATACTACTATTTTAGGATATCATTTAAGATGTTTTATTGTGATAATTTAAGCGCAAATATGTAGTAAACAAATAAATTCAGCTCATGATATGATACAATCATAATACATCTTAAGACAAAATTATGAGCATTTAAATGGATTCGATTTGTACACGGATAAATACGGTAATATACTTATGTAAATATTGACTCAATCTCTACAGATATCGACTGCGTAATTTTCTTTTGAAACACTCAAACGCACACACAGACGAACTTCCACATATTTAAAACACGAACACTCTAAAACCAATTCAAAGTTCACATGCTAAAATATAATAAACCTGTGTACGTACGAAGCGGATAGAAATGGATGCATTTTTTTTTCATTTGGATCATCTCAAAATTTAATCTTTTTAACGTATTTATGTTATAACAACGTAATTTCTAAACGTAAATACATATCTCTCTGGAATATTAGGTTAAAAATTAAAAAAAATTAAGAACTTTAGCGACATCTGATACATTTTAATAAAAGTAAAGATAAAGTGGACGTTGGCTGTACTTTAAAAAACCTCATAATTCTGGTTTCCCTTATTTTATTCTTTAGTGCTCACATTCCATGAGCGATGTTTGTAACCAATGGAAGAAAAATTGTTTTCTGAGTCGGAATATATTCCTTTAACACTTACTGTTGACTAATTTTTGACCTTGTATTTCTTTTATTAATGACTTACATTATATGGCTTTATGCTTTGTCTAGAACGATTCCCATAAAAAATTACATGTGATTATTTCAGGGATATCAATAATAATGATGGGACTAATCTAAGAGGAAAACTACTTTCATAAAGACTTAGTATGCTTGGCCGTCGAAACGATGACATATTTTCTAATTGATTCCCAAATAACCTACACGATGTTTTTTAAAGTCATTTGAAAAAAAAAAAACTTACTTGGAAAAAACAATCATCCTTTTGTTTATAACCAATACTAATACTTCAAGTAAGCTGTTGCTGATGCTTCATATGATTTCGCTTGGTGAACTGATAGATACTCATAGAAACATTAGCGTTTTTCTACAGTAAACTTGACACATACACGTTTAAGAATTTCCTTGCCTTATGGAAATATATGTAAACATTTTGAAAAAACAACGAAATTCCAGTCTCCTCTAGAAATCTCGCTTCATAACTTACAACTTACTACTTTTATAATTAAAATCACTCGGAAAAAAACAGCTTATTTACATTATAAATAATACTAACACTTCAGTCAGCTGCTGCTGATGCTTACGTTCGCCTACGTACATATAGAATTATCTCTCCTAGTATACCAGATATACAACGCGTATTTTTATACTAGAAGACGATATTAAATGTATATCGCACATACCCTGGTTTAAAAATAGCATTTCAAAAAGGAAAAAAAATTATCAGCAAACAGATTTTTTCTTTCCATTTTTTAAAACTCACTGTATATTTATAAACAGTTGATGTGATGTGAACTAGAGTCAATGTATTAAAGCGTAAATGCCGAGTCCTTCACCAACGATTTAGTTATGGTCTCGGTATCAAGAACAGTGCAGCCTTAAATCGTGGGTGTTGACAATCAAAGAAAAGCTTGATATTTGATGAACTTTCAGTGTAGCATCGCTTTAACCTTATATTTTATTCGCGACAATTTATTATACCTATTTACTATGCCTCCCCACGGGACAGAGTTAGACACCAGGGTCATTTTTTAACGTGGAGAAAAGGTACAAAAATAAAAATTGTCTCAGTCGTGAAGGATTTCTCCTCCACCGAAAGAGAACAAGAAATAGAAGTGCAGCATCTGAAGAACAGATACTAGACTTTGATCTTGACCAAAAATTGTAGTTCATTCATTCAAACAGAAAGTTGCGTCATTTTCCTAATGAATACAGTAGCTGACTATGGAGTCGGCAATGCTGAGTTTGGGGACACACATACACACACACACACACACACACACACACACACACACACACATATATATATATATATATATATATATATATATATATATATATATATATTTATATATATATATATATATGACGCTTTATTTCTTATACGTGAGTTTGCGTAGGTAATATCATTAGACAAACAGTTAATTAAGTCCACCGGGATGGAATTAACAAAGAAAACCACATGTATTGTCGGAAGTTTCAAAATGCATCCGAGAACGCGCACGCGTAGTCAGTTAGACTCCAAACGAACCGATTCGCAGAGTTCCAGTAAAGATGTTATATATATATATTTCAATTTCGTTTCATTCATGTTTTCTGGGACTTGTACGACCCCGTTCTTTTGACATCTAACTTATTTCACGTTTGCGTTCTCTGGTGCCTCTTGAAATTCTCTTCTTTTCTCTGGCTTCTTGTTTTCGTTTGGACATTATTAAACGACGATGCGTTTCGTATGTAAGACGTTAAATAATAAGACGTTATATTTAGCTAATGGAATAATGTTTTTAATGAACAGATTATCGTTGTATTAGACGAATAAATTTATATATATATATATATATATATATATATATATATATATATATATATATATATATAGTCATCCACATACAGTACTGTTTCGCTGTTTCACAGCTCATCAGTGCGGCTAGACAGGCAACTTATATATATATAATATTACATAGTATATAATATATATTATTTGACGTATATATAATAGATGTCAAAAAGTTGCTGAACAAGCTTTTTTTTTGTCTTGCCAATCACCCTACAAAGTTTTATACAAATGGCATTCTCCATAGAACTGCATCCATTTTTGTACTGTTCCCAGACTTTTCTCGATTGCTTTCTAGTTTCCCATCAAAGTTCACAAATGCATTCAAATAAAAACAACACTTTACACCTGCTTTCCATCGCATTCATCACAAATTTGAACAAAAAGAGTATTTTCCTATTTATTGTACTTCAACAATAATGGATATTTAATTGTATGAAGAAACTATTTATGGATGAAAAAATTATTTAAATGTCTTTAAGAATAAAATATTTTTATTATAAAAGTCAAATTTGTTTCTTATTTCTTTGCTTTTTTATTGATGCTTATACACTTGTTGACATCTTTGTTTTGTTTTATGTGTGTTATTCCTAATTAGGGTAAAATGTAAAATTAATGCAACAAACATCATTAGAAAAGATTACGAAAATGCGATTCGTAAATGATTGATCAAAGTCTTATTGTATTGCTATATTAACCAGTGATGAAATATAATTATTCATCTTGTTTGATGACAAAATTCAACAGCAATCAAGTAACGTCGTTCATCATGTTTAATAACGATATAAACAATAGTCAAACACAGTTATGACTTCTTTCAAATCCTACATTAAGCAGTAGTTCAATAGTGTTATTCTGTTTGTTTAATTAATACATTAAACATCAGTCAATTAGAGATATTTCTATTTGTAGCTAATACTTTCGGAATTATCACATATCCGTGTTTAATTACTGCATCAAATATTACTCAAATATAATTATTTTTCAGAAGTAACTGTACGGATCAAAGCAGACATATAAGATTTGTCCCGACGCGGGAAATTCCATAGTAAGCAACACTTTCTCTAGTGGTTTACTTCACCCTTCGCAGCTGCTATTACACATGGCAGCAATTTTGCGCCGTTTCAATCGCCATAAGTCAGCTATTAATAGACAAATCTTCGATGGTCTCGTATTACTGTACTCCCTGCAACTTAAAGTCAAGAATACAACACAATGTCAATGTCAATGTAAGGATGAATTAGTTTTACAAAGTGTCCAAGAACAACGTGACTGCTAATTAAAACCGCTCTAACTTTATCAGGGAGAATGAAATTTCTGATCTTACTAAATCGACTTCCTTTTGATTTCATCATCATCATCATAAACGCTCTGATCCCCATCTGGCATTAATTGGGATGGATGGCTCTCGTCTGGGAGAGGTCCCGTGTTTTGACAAGATTCTGAGTTTGACCTTTACTCCTGATCTGAAATGGAACACGTACATCAAGTCTGTTGCCAAGGTCGCTGGAAAGATGGTGGGATCCTTCTACCGCTCCAGAAGACATCTCACTACTGATGCAATTCTCTATCTATATAAAAGCCAAGTACGTCCAAGGATGGAATACTGTACCATATCTGGGCAGGAGCTGCTAAAAACAGCCTATCCTTCCTTGACAGAGTACAAAATAGACTTCGTGGCTTAGTGGCGATGCCCTTTTCTCTACCCTTCAACCTCTCTCCCACAGAAGAGACGTTGCGAGCCTATCCTTGTTTTATCGTTATTTCCATGGCAGGTGCTCGTCTGAACTCCAATCTCTGGTCCCCCCCCTCTCGCCAATCTTTCACGAAAAACACCCGTCTAGCTGAATCCACTGTCAAACGTTTCTCCCACTCTTTATCTGTGCCTAAATCAAAACGCGGATTCCATGAACAAAGCTTCTTTCTTAGAACTGCACACCTGTGGAACTCTGTTCCGTCTGCCTGCTTCCCACCTGACTACAACATGGATGTCTTCAAGTCCAACGTTAACAAATTCCTAATGAACCGCCTCCTTAAGTAAACACTTCACCAAATCTCCCCACTAACGTACTGTACTTGCAATAACCCTTATCCCTGAGTGGCTTCCGGGCCTTGATAAGTGGGGACCACCATGTAAAAAAAAAAAAAAATTTACCCCATGAAGACAGACTATCCGAAATGTTGAACAAAGGAAGATATGAAGCAAGAATGGTTTCACCGTAGTTTATAGCAGCCATTTTATTAGATCTGCAGACAGGAGTAAAATTTCGTTTGTTCATATTTTTTTGCAAACTGTTGAGAACTTTTAAAAGTAATTATTCGCCCTTAATGACTACATCAAATAGCAACAAGAAAAATGTATTTCCGGTTTAATTATTGCAGTAAATGTGTCATATGTTTTAAGTAAACAGCAATCAAATAAAGTTTTTAATTATTATACGAATCAGCACACAAATGAATTATTCGTTGTTCAACGTTTTTAATTGCTACAGTAAACAGAGGCGAACAGAATTATTTCCGTGTTTAATTACTACAGTAAAAAGCAGTTACATATAGATATTCATCGTGTTTAATAGTCGAATAAAGTAAGAAATAGTCGAATAGAGCTATTCTTCGTGTTTAATTTATAAGGTAAGCAGCAGTCGACATGAGCTATATCCCATGTTTAATTCTCACAGTAAACAAAAGTCAAATCGATTAATTTTCTTTGTTCACTGCAGGAAGCATCTGTCGAATAGAGTCATTCCATTTGTTTTATAACTCTAGAAAGCACAGTTGAATAGAGTTATTGCCCTTGTTAAATAAGTATAAAAAGTACAGTTGAAAAGAGTTATTCTTATTGTTTAATATATAAAAAGCAAAGCTAGAGTTATTCCCTTTGTTTAATAACTATAAAAATCACAGTTGAATAGAGTTAATTCCCTTAAAGCATCAGTTAACGAGGGGGTTCTCCTTGTTTAATAACTATAAAAATGCATCAGTTGAATAGAGTAAGTCCTCTTGTATAGAAGTATAGAAAGCACAGTTTAATAGATTTATTTAAAAAGCACAATTGAAAAGAGTTATCTCCCTTAAAACATCAGTTGAATAGAGTTATCCCCCTTGTTTAATAATAATAACCATTGAAACCATAAGCATAAATAGAGTTATTATCTTTCTTTAATAATTACAGTTATTTTTGTTTGGCCTTTTGGCTAAGAGCAAAGTGAAGTATCTATTCTGATACTGCACTTCACCTTTTCTGAACTCGATCAGTGGAGGAGAAATCCTTCTAGATTGAGGCAATATTTATTTTTGTTCCTATCCAGAGTACCCTTTTTTGAATTCTAACTCTGCCTTTGT
The DNA here is from genome assembly GCF_053919585.1 of Euprymna scolopes. NCBI lineage: Eukaryota > Metazoa > Mollusca > Cephalopoda > Sepiida > Sepiolidae > Euprymna > Euprymna scolopes. Next base: position 556,284 of record NC_136490.1, on the reverse strand, counting down.
GGGAAAGCAAGTAAATAGGAACGATAGTGATCATAGTGCGAATAGAGTTATTCCCCTTGTTTCATTAACTACAAGTAAACATCAGTCAAATAGCTATGCAGTCTATGCACTTTGTTTAATAACTACAGAAAACAGTAGTCAAATATAGTTTGATTTCCGTCTTTTATAACTATGATAAAAAATAGTGTCGTGTTTAATGTTTAAGTACGAGCATAAACTATATTAGACAATGATAAAGAGATTGATAAAAGAAAATTAAAAACTTAAATTGGTAATCTTTTTAACCAACGTATTTCAATTCCAAAAATTACGAAAAATTATCCAGTTTAATGCTAAGAGTATTTTAAATAAATGCTAAGAGTATTTTTAATAATAATAAAAAAAACTAACTACAATTGTATTCCCATATATCTTTTTTAATGGTGGACTCTTAGTTTAAGTCAAATTAAGGGTTATGTTATATATAGTTTATCATACTAATTAATCGCACAACTCTTCCACATTAAAGCATACGATGAAACATAATAATTCGATAAATTTTACTTTTGCTTGTAATTACTTTTCTATTGGATCATTTTACGTAATTTTTGAAATTTATACTAATTTCGCCATAAGTACGTAATTTTTGGAATTTATACTAATTTCGCCATAAGTACGTAATACTACTTTTGCCTAAAACGCGTTGGTTTAAAGGTCGCCAATGTAACAAAAACGTATCAGTCAATTAGAGTTTTATCCCTTGTTTAATGATTACAATAAACATCGGTCGAATAAAGTTATTCCCAGCGTTTAATAACTACACTAAGCATGAGGAAGAGTGGCGTGCAGAGGACTTTCTCAGAGCAGGTGCTCAGCGCGAAAAAAAAAAAGCCGGCAAAAATATAGTACTGAATACCGTCTCAGTGGGCCAAAGGCCTATAATACATTCCTCTGTAAAGGCCATGTTTAAAACAGTAGTAAAAGAGGCACCCCTAGTACCCCCCTCTGCACCACCCTGATTCGAAACGTGCAAAAGTGGGCGGGGCTTATACAGACTATGCATTTTAAAAAGTTATAATAAATATTTATTTGTCTTAATTTAAATTATATTGTTTGAAAGATAAAAACCCAAAGCTTATTTATCTTATAAAATGATATTCTACATGTGAACATACATTTATAGTAAATAACACTAGGATATTCGTATTTCCCGTTGTTAATCCATCAAACAGTAGCAAAATAGAGTTATCGCTCACAGACAATTGCTTTTTTAAACTATGTCAACCAGTGAAATTCCACTTGTTTAATTGCTACCTTCGTTTTAACAACTACCTGATAGTTATGAATCTTCTTTTATCAACCCGTTTATCATTGTGTAATATAGTTTATACTTATAGTTTATACTTAAACATTAAACGGCAGTCAAATCGTGTTGATACCATCGATTAATTAATACATAAAATATTGTCGAATATAATTATTCCCGTAGTTTAATTAACTAGATTTACCATTGTCAAATAGTGAGAATTCCTTTGTTTGATTCCGATATTAAAACAGTAGTCAACTTAAGTTTGTAGCATTCGCTACAGATGGCTGAAACAAATCTTTAGCAGAGACATTTTCATAGCAATCACCGTTTCAACATCTCCAGATAGCAGAACGCGCAAAGGCACAACGTCGTAATTTGTCCATCCGCACACATGCAATAAAGAAACTTTATTGCATTTCACGCCCTGTGATACAACAGACAGACTGAAATATTCTAGAACTTGCCTATATAAGATTTGGCCTACGAAAATCAAATCATTTTTCTCTTCCGTTTTCACAAGGCCGATTCGTGTCTAAGAGACTTTGTCTTTGTGCAACGTCAAATCACCTAACATGACTTTCCGCGTGTTATGTATCATTAACTCTCAATATGAAAAGTTACCATATCAAACGAGAATTATTCCTTCTTTTCAGAAAATACTATTTCGAACTGATGTTTTCACATGTGACGAACATACACACACGCAAGACGTTTACATAGCTTATGACTTTCTTTTCCCTCCAAAAAATAACCACGTGTGTCCCTCTGTTTATGAAAATCAGTAATCATAAACTTTATGACTTTTCCACGAGATACTTATTAGCAAAGACTGTCTAAAAACCTTAAAATTGGAATGATTTGAATTACTGTTTCTTAAACATGTATAGAAATGCTATTTCATCCCAGGACAACAATCTCAAGTTCTTTGTCGCATGGCGTTATTTTTCCAATGTTAATCACGTCTTTTTATTTTATATGGACTTGGATGTGATTCGATGGAAGCCTTCTATAAATCGGAAATCTAGTTAAATTTACCTTTTACGATCCCGGTGATATTCTATTAATTACTTTCGATTTCTAGAAATTCATGCACCTGCAACCGTGGTCTTAAAAATCGATAGATCCCGATTATAAATTGGTGAACACAGACTCACATCCCATATCCCATAAGTTCTTTTCATCGTCTAATCATTCGATTAGATGTGATCAGAGCTAAAAAACATGAAGTTTAATATAATAATATATTTAAGCTCGTATTTGATTAAAAATCAAACAGCAATCAAATCGAGTTATTACCCTCGATTGATTAATATATTAATCATTGTCAAATTCCGCAATGTTTATTAACATGATTAATCCTTGTTAAGTAGCGATAATCCCCTTTTTTACCGATAGTAGTCAAATTGATAATAACTTAATTAATCAAGTAAACGTATTTGACAATTCTTAGTGCAGTAAATAATTTATCAAAAGGAATTACTGTTTTAACTTTTGATTAATGTAATACTTATGCTAAGAGAATACTTAAAATCGAGTATTGTTTTAATGTATTATTAATATGCGAGATATAATTACATTTGCATGCTGTTTGTTTATCATTATTAAACAAGGGAAATAACTTTATTGGGTTTCTGCTTAATCTAGTAATTATCTATATTACTATATTAAAATTTAATAAAACAGAATTATAGTACTTGCATGATTAGTGCATTAAACATTATTAACCACAATTATTCTCCTTGTGTCGTTACTACATGCGTATAATTACGTCATTAACAATTGTAAAATAGCTAGTATTCTATCTGTTTAAATAGAGTTATTATTGTCCTCATTTCATTACTGCGTTCATTGTTACATAGAGTTATGCCCCTTGTTTAAGTAGTTTATTAAATCTGAAACAAACATTCTTCTTATATGCTTAATGCATTGTTATAAAATAAAGTTCCTCTTGTGTGATTGCTATACTAAGCAGGAGTTAAACGGAGTTTTATTAATACATTCGACAACATTCAAATAGAATTGTTCGCTTTGTTTACTTACTACATTAAAGATTACCAAATAGAAATAATACTTGTTTCATATCGCCATTAAGCATTGTCATATATAATTATACTTTTACCTTAACCAAACCGCAAATAAATATAGCTATTCCAAGTGATTAACTACTGCATAAAACAGCAGTCAAATTGAGTCTCTTGTTTGTTTAATTTCTCTATTGAACATTTCAAATAGAGTAATCTCCTACTTTAATTGTCTAAATCAGCATTATCAGATACATTTATTCTTCTTATTTGATTACATTATTAATTATTGTCAAATGGAGTTTCCCTCTTGTGTTCATCCAACTACATTAAACAATAGTTCAATTAATAGTAATTAAAGGCAGAGAATAACTATGTTTATTATAGAAAGTAGACAAAGGGGAATAATTCTATTTGACTGCTATGTTAATAACTTTCTTTGAATGTCGGTTAATGCTGTAATCAAACTAGAGTAATAACTCTATTCAACAATGCATAATGGAGTAATTAAAAAGAGAGAATAATTAAATGTAACTCATGATAATGTAGTAATTAAACAAGGGTAGTAGTATTCTGGCAAGCTTCATCTCCTCTATCTCAGCCTCGCATCAGGCTTCATTCTTTTTTATCGTTTTCCCAAAGTCTTGTACACGGCCTTCTGTAAGAAGTCCCATCGCGCCAGGCTGCAGTCTGTATGACAATCATCCAGAGCCCTGTGTTACATGATAAGACTCTTACTCTCTTTCTAAGACTCATCTTTTAATAAAACTCTCTCAATGAAACCCCTATATAACACCTGTCGATTGCTTTGGAGAAACATTTCCGGGGTTCTGCATCAGAACTCTTGAGCGACCCTTCTTCTTGTGGCGATGAATCGGCCTGGGATAAAGACGCAACTTTCTGTCGACCAACGAGTAGTCAGTGTCGAAGTCGGAGTTGTGGTAACTACGTGTGAGGAGCACGTGGTTCAGCATAGCTCCCCGAGTGATGAAAAAATCCATCTGAATCAATATCATGCGCAATATCAATATTATGCGCATATTTTACTCCAGAACTATATCAGTAAAGTAGGAGAAGGGATGCATCCTTTTATATGACCTTTGTCTATAAAGAAACATGAGATAAAAACGGATGTATTTACTTTCTGTTTAACAATTTGAACTAATTTTACTTTAAATTCAGTGTAAAAATCTTCTAAAAGTTCTTATTTGAGTGAGATATCTGATCAACTCTCATGTATATCATGTTTTATAAATACTCGTTAAGATTAAATGTATTTGAAACGAATTTGATACCTGAACAAAATGAAAGAAATGATGATTACGTCAGCTACTAAATAAATAAAAAAGGAGAAATACAGATTATAGTTTATCTCGCTTGTATCTCATCCAACTCACGTTAATTGATATTTTTTTATTTCTTCAATGCATTGTTCCAAATGTACATTAACGCTTCTAATCACCCTACATCTTTCGTGGACTCCCTAATAGATTGTTACATTAAAAAGTGTCTTATTGCGGTAGAAACTGCCTTATAATCATAAAATCGATTTTCCAATATAATATATAGTTATGAGTTTAATTGTTCATTTAAATTAAAAATGGATTTATTGCAATGAGTTAAGCTGTAATAGGATTGTATGACAAATAATCACCTCTCATATTCATATGTGATCTAATGATATTCGTTATGAATACGTTTATGTTCAACATATTTCGTACCTGATCAAAATCAACCAAAAGTTGATTACGTCAGCTAGTAAATAAATCAAGGTGAAATAGAGTTTTCTAGAAATTTTATTCAAAAATTAATTTCGACCGTGTCCTGGTGATTTTCTCGTATCAACTGATGATTTCAATCGCAATTCTTTCTGTACCTACAAAAGAAGAAATATCAAATTTATAAAATGAAAATCAATCATCGAAAAGAATGAAAGCATGTTAACAATTATGAAATTGACACAAAAAATATTATTAGAGACATTTGATGAAACTAAAAAAGTTTATTGACAGTTGAATAGAGGTGTGTGATTTGCAAAAACGACCATAACTTTCATAATGATTAAAAAGAAGGTGGGTCCCCCCATCGTGCTAGAAAACTACTTATCCTGAGAGTATTCTGCACCTGTACAAGGCTACCATTCGCCCATGCATGGAGTATTGCTGCCATATCTGGGTTGGTGCATCTATCACTAGTCTCCCCCTCTTGGATAGAGTCCAAAAAGATTCTCCAATCAAATAGGTCCCACTTTGTTAACTAGGCCCCAACCGCTGTCCCATCACCACAATGTTGCATTCCTCTGCCTGTTTTACTAGTATTTTAATGGAATGTGTTCTGATGAACTCATTGTACTTGTGCCCTGTCGACATTCCTATCCCCGACAAACTCGGTTAGCAACAAAATCACATCCCTTTCACTGTTGAGTCCCTAAATGCCAGAAAGCTTTCTACTTTAATAGCTTATTAAACAGGCAGACTTTGGAATTCCTTTCCTGCTACCTGCTTCCATGACTGTACTGATACACATCAGTTCAAATGTAACTTAAACCAACATCTTGTTAATCTTTCTTGAGCATGGTCCCAATTAGTAGCCCCTTATGTCCAAGTGGCGATATACCTTGTTATGGGTGGACGTGAGTAAAAATAAAGAAAATGAAACTGTTTCTCGTAAGATATGAAGGCATAATATCAAGCAAGAGCGCGAGTTCTATAGTGTCCCTGTTTCAAAGTTCCACTTTTGTCATATCGACGATGAGGATGATGTCTGTCTCCCCTGGAATTTGTTTAGGGTTAGGGTTAGGGTTAGGCTGGTCGAATGGACGTCTTACAGGCTTCTTGCTCGTAGCCAGAATTATCTTGTTGATAAAAACAATTAAAATTAAGACATTAATTAAAAATACACATTATTAATTTAAAATAACGAAGAATCGCTTTTCAAACAGATATATTTTTTTACTTTATCCGTCTTCTTATATCAATCATCGGATTACGGCCAAGCGGAGATAAAGAGAGTGGATTAATCTATGCTTCTACATTCAAAACATTGTTGCTCCCCTTCGGTTGGCTTGCTTTCACATTTCTGTTTTTTCAGTTCACGTTTATGTCAATCATGACATTTTGACCCTCGACAGCTACGACTTACGGCTATGTCACAGTAATGAGCCAGATATGTTGGAGACAGGACGGTCTACTTGCGTTATGGACGATCCGTCCCCATTGTGTGTAATGGTGTAAGTATTTAATAGCAGAGGAATTGAAAAAGTAAAAGGTCGCATAATGAGGACGGAAATATACCGTTATATATCAGCGAAAGAAATGCAATTTATTTACATAAATATACATGAAGAAGTGATAGAAAGAATGAGAGTTCGTTAGAATAAGAGTTCGTTACTTGCGATCGGTAGCTGCGAAAGGCTGACTGGCTAGTCAGGGCGGTTGTGATGACCCATTGCCAGCGGAGCGGTGTTTGTTACATCTTGACTGCTTGAGGGTCCGGCGCGAAAGAGAAAGAAATATGGGAAAAAGGAAGTGACGTAGCTAGGTCGCTCTTCAGAGTTAAAGGGCGACAATCGAGTTAGCCTAGGAGTTTCAACTCCCACCGATACATTCTACCGACATTCTATTTCAAACGTGACCGATTGATGAACAGAGATTCTTGCAATGATTCGATAATAGATCAAAACAGTTCGACAGTTGTGACAATAAATGCATACTTCTTTTCGCATTTACCTAAAATGACGCGGCTTAGAATCTTTCTCAACTATAAGAAAGTAATTTACGTCCTGAAACGTTAAAACAGCTAATAAAGATATGTGTTTTCTATTTGTTTTTGTCTGTTTATTAGCGATAATCAGGACATATAAAATATTTGCATTTCTATTTAAACAATAATTTCTCTTGGAAAGCAAAAGTAGCCATCATTTACATTGCACAGAGGTTGGAACAAATGTATACTGGGTTGAAATGTTCATCGCAATACACATTACAGTCATTGGAAGTTTCACGCAGTTCTTTATATAAAATGGCCAACGCTTCACGCACTGAAAGAAAATTGTTTAAAATATAATTATTACTTATCTTATAATTTGTTCAATTATTAAAATTTTCACATGGAAATATGCGATCTGTAGGGATTGTTTTACTGTCACTGGGCAGTTTTGTTCACGGAAACACGGTCGTCCCCTGAGGTAATTCTTGCACAATGGAGTACGTGGCGATGCTGGCCTAGTAAGCTCCGAGTCTGATGTCGCTGCGGAGGGGCCGGGTGCTGGTTGAAGACAGAGCGTGTTCACAGCACGCCACGCTAGGGCCGGTCTATCTGTTGTCGAAAAGGCTGATATGTTTATAGTGATGAAGCGGACGTAGTAGTGAGCAAATAAAGTTTTTTAAATCGCTGGCTTGAGTTTGCTTTATGATTGTGTTTGTTTTTCGTGCTGTAATGTGTTGTAGTGAACCGTCTGTTTGGTGTATGTATGCATGTGTTATATCTATTTGAAGCTAATAAAATTGTGAATGTAATCTAGTCGGTGTTGTACGGTTGCATTGTTATGTGAATTATATATTGGTGTTTGTATGCTTAGGAGTTGCGTTTGCTGTGATGTTTGTGTTTTGTATTTTGGTTTTGTCTTTTGCTGTGCGGCTTTCTGTGGCGGTTTTCTTTGTTGAAGTAAGGTGCGAGTTATTCTAATTATGTATGTATCTAAAAAAAATGGTATTTGAAGTTGTCATGTGTATTTATTGTGTTCATTTGCGTTGTACCGACGAACAGATTTGTCCTAGTGTCGCCATTGCTGGTTTTCGGTTTGTTCATGAAAATATAGAGGGATATGCGATATAACATCGTTAAAATGTAAGTAAATGCAGATGTTTATCAAATTGTCTTTCATCGCGGAAACGTTTTGCCGTAATGAAGTCATATTTCAATATTACCATGCTGTACTCTGTACAGAGAAATCAACAAAAGAATGGTTCAAGAAGAAAAGGATATCAGTTCTTGATAGGCCAGCAAATGACAAGATCAAAATTCAATAAAAAGATAGGGCAAATCATTAAGAAAAGAATAGCAATGTTGTTAATAAAGTCTTCATGAATAAAACGTCATTAGTGGAACGATTGCCTGTGTGGCACCAGAGTATTGTCATAAATTAATCACCAGTATCAATATAAGGAAGAGTAAATACAAACTGTGAGAAAATTAAATATTAATGTGTTAGCAACATTAATATATGACTATCAACAATTTACATTTCAATGGAAATCTTGTGTTTCCGTGATTTACTGCCAGATTCACCGATATAATAAACTAGCATGCCGTTCGGCGTTGCTCGGTCGTAAAATATGCTTAAATATTTATATCTTCATTCATGCAGATTTTGTATTTATTATTATAAAGTTAATTCTCTATCGAATATTCCATTGTACCTAATATATAGAAGTGATTTCAAAAGTAAAAAATAACGTGTGCCAGCAGATAGAATCGAAACCAAAACATAGACCTCTGCAGTCTTATCCTTAAGCTTATAACCTAAACTCATACTATACAAAATATGAAAACATAATGTCGTTTAACCTGTAACTTTAAATTAGCACACGCGTAGAAAAAAAAAACGGGTATAGTCGACCTACGCAAGGCCAAGGTCAATGTTTTTTTTAAAATTAAATTTTGATCCCCTAGCATCTATTTTATCGGATAGAAACAAATCGAAGATTAACTACATGTTTAAATACCCTAGATGTCAAATTTCAACTCCGAAGACCAAATATCGAGAGGGGAGTTTGGTAGAGACTGTCTGCACGCACACCGACAAGGTCACTTCATTATATATATATATATATATATATATATATATATATATATATATATATATATATATAAGCCAGGATCGAAACCTGACCGCCCGAATGACAGTCAAGGCTTCTCACCGTTACGCTATACAGCTGATGCTGTATGGGTAATGAATTAACGATGTTTTGACATCGTCCAAATGCCTCCGCTCAATTTGTTTACACAAAGAGCGTCGCTTAATACGCTAATGGCAGTTTGTATATCATTTTCCGATATGCTAAACCCAAGATAAGGACCATTATGTATAATTACGTTATTAAAGAATATATCTTTTACAAAGGAAATGTTTATGATATATATATACATATATATATATATATATATATATATGTTATATTATTATATAATATATTATATACTTATATATATATTATATACTTATTATATATATATATATAATACGTATATAATATATAATATAATAATATAACATATATAAAATAAATTTGTCCTTTGTTAAAGATATATTCTTTAATAACATAATTACACACACACACACACACACACACACACACACACACACACACACACATATATATATATATATATATATATATATATATATATATATATACATACATATACTAGGTGCCTTCAATAAGTTCCCAGAATTCAGTTCTTACCCATAATACACACGTCTGAAGGTAGTATAGACATTTAAATTTATAAATAATATTATACATTAAAAATCAGATGAACGCCATAGGTTATATATTCTTAAAAATAAAAACCTAACGAAAATAAAAAAGCTAAATTAAAAACACTAAGCGTGGGCATGTACAAATGCCTCACTTACATAATGAAGTGTAAATGATGAAATTATTGCTTACGTGAAACAGCCACAGTTACAGAATATGTATCTGGTGAAGAATACAGCGCAAAATATGGTTCTGTTGTGCCAATATTGGCCGCCAATGCCATCGATAGAAGAGACACAGACATGAAAAGAGACTTCATGTCTACAAAACTGTAAAGAAACAATAGATAGAAATAGTATATGTTTCATCTGAAAAACTGGGATAGTAAATGTTATACGATTTGTTAAAATAAGCGCAGAAATTAGAAACCCGTGATTTTTGGAAAATCTACAACAGTGTAGAAAATAATTAGCAATCAACAATTCTTTCCACTATCCAGCAATTATGAAGTTGTTTGTTTAATATGCTTGCCAGTCGTTTTGCCTCCAACTCTACATTGGACTCAGAAAGCCACTCCATACCTGACTTTCCTTTGCGGACAGACGCCACATTAGACGATCTGAAAATCACCCCTTCTCAGGTGCATCGTATCATAAAAAAAACTTGACACCTTAAAAGCACGTGGACCCGATCTCATCCCGACTGTGCTATTAAAAAATGCTCTGCTGATGTTGTTCCAGTTCTCTCCAAACTGTACAACAAATGCCTTAACGAATCTTGCTTTCCTGGCTGCTGGAAAACTGCTCCAGTGGTACCTGTTTTCAAGAATTCTGGCGAAAGAACTGACCCATTAAATTATTGCCCTATTAGCCTCTTCCCGCTTTTCTCCAAAATATTTTAGTCCTGAATTAACCAAGTTCTAGTCCATCACCTTGCAGCTACTAAACTTCTGACCGATCAACAATACAGATTAAGGCAAGTCTGTTCTACTGTGTATATCCTAACTGTAATCTTTGAACGTATATACCATACACTGGACAAAACAGGGAAGGGTAGAGCGGTAACCCTAAATATATCTAAGGCTTTTGACAGGGTATGGCACGATGTTCTTCTCAGGAAAATTAGATCATACGGTATCACTGGACAAATACTTAACATAATTAAATCTTTCTTAAGTAAGAGAAGAATCAGGTTGTCCTCAACGTACCTCAGGAGTCTATCCTTGAACCTTTATTATTGCTGATATTCATAAATGACCTCCCTGATAAAATTGTCTCTGAAATGGGTATATTTGCTGATGACATTACGCTGTATAACGGCACGAAGGTAAAACAAAGGAATACATAGCTAAGGAAATGGCAGAAACACTAGAAGAAAGACCTCCTATCGGTAGTGGAATAGGGACATGAGTGGATGGTCACATTCAATGCTACCAAGACTAAGCTTGTTTCCTTCCATAATTACAAGAAACCTTCTCAATCACCAATAGCAATGGCTTAAGATACATTACCTGAAAGTACTTCTTTAAAACTCCTCGGCCTAACGTTCACAGGGAACATGAGTTGGAACAGATAAATTGAGAGCATTGCCAGGGCCGCTATGAGAAAGGTTGGCTATCTCTACCGTGCTAGAAAGCTACTTACACTTGAAGGTATCCTGTACTTCTATGAGGCCACCATTCACCCATGTACGAAGTATTGTTGCTACATTTGGGCTGGTGCATCTGCTACTGGTCTCTCACTCCTGGACAGGGTTCAAAAGAGAGCCACTAACCTGATAGGTCCTGAACTGTCATCTAAACTTCAATTTCTGTCTCGTCGACGAAATGTTGCATACCTCTGCATGTTATACAGTATTCTAGTGGTGAATGCTCCGACGAACTACAAGCACTTGTGCCCCTCGACGTAAATACCCCCGACAAACCCGACAAGCAGCAAAATCCCATCATACACAGTAGAGATCCCTAGATTTAAGAAAGCCTTCTACTCCAATAGTTTCTTCCTTAGAACTGCTAGACTTTGGAACTCCCTTTCAAGATTCTGTTTTCCCAACTGTACTGACATACAGAAGTTCAAGTATAATGTGAACAGACATCTTGCTGCTCAGCTCCCTGCAACTTATGCCCCTGATAGTATCCCCCTACATCAAAGTGGCAACTGTGCCTTGTTTAGGATAAAAATGGAATAATAATAAAAAAAGAGTCTGACTATCGATGACAAGTCAAAATAAATATATTAATTATACCAGTAATACTGACGCTGATATTATAATCGCATGCAGCTTGCAAGGAATCTGTGATTAAATGATTTAATTTATGACCCATCTGTTCTTTCAACAGTTTGTAAGATCTTGTGCAGATAGAAGGAGTGAAGAGAAAAAAATGAAATGGCAGCCTTTTTATATGCTTGCTCAATATGCAAATGAAACGGTTCCGGTTGGATATAAAAGAAGAGCCTGATTTTTCAGAAGGGTGGATTTTGGACTTGACTATTATAATTAAATAACTCAAGTGTTATTTATTTTGCACTTGAAAACACCAATTTCTCGGATAAATCTTACACTGTTGACAAAACTTACGACTTCTAAAACGCAACAATCTTTCCAGCTGACTTCTCTCAACTCGCCTCATTCTCGCTTCATGTCCGCTTTTATAGAATAGTCTCATTTGCATAAATATTCAGAGTCACTTGATTGTTCCCCATAGAACAAACTTTCTCGCCATGTTAGTTTTTCCTTTCTTTCTTTTTTCATTTCATTCCACAATCGACCCTTTGAATCATGCACACGTGCTAGTCAGGTAAGTCGCGCGTTTTTCTACAACTATTGAAGTGGCGAGTTACGTCAGCTGTGTGTCGTGTTTTCCAGTTGGATTTTCGACTTCGATTTTCTTTTTTGTTCGGTCACAGACAAATCCTGATACGAGGCGAAATAGCATTATCATCATCAGCATCATAAAGACTCTTCTTAAAAGGAGACTTCCTTGGTTTTGTCGCGTTCCTCGACGCCCTGAAAAAGAATTCATCCACAAGTTGCTAGCATTCTTTTAATGTGAGGAATGTTTTCAAAAGAACTTGAGTAACTTAAATTGTATTTATGAAATTTGCAGTAAATATGGGTCACAAAGCAATAAGCATTTTTTTTTTACTCACCCGTTAATATTATGCTTTAAAATCACAGGAACTGAAATCAATTGGAAATATTCTCCATTATATAACGAAATTTTGCAGAATGATTGGTGAAATATTTAAATCAATGAGATCGTCGTGTTTATTATTTAATCTAAACTGATTATTTTCTTCTGAATTAACAGATGGCTTTCTTCCAGAAACAAAATATTTTCTTGTACGAAAACCTCATCTTTTTGTATCTGTTTGAACGATTTGTGTTGATATCGATTCATTTAAATTTAAAATTGTTTCGTTGTCTTCTTTTCTTCTTTCTAATATTCCCTTTCGGTGAAAATTTTTTTTTTAAACAGATAACATTTTTGTTCCCATTGTTTTTTTTATCTTTTCATTGTAGCCATTTTATCCGAAAAGATCAACTTTTTTAAAATGTTTTCATCATTAAAGAGATGTAAAAGTAAAGATTCGGGATTTTGTTATCCGATTTGATTGGTTGAGAATTTACCCAATCAGTTCGTTGTAAAGGTGATAATAGTCGATTTAATTGGCTAAAATGTACTAACAATATCGCATTATACGTAATTGAATGAAATTCACATTTGCATTACTTCAAAACATTAGTAGATAAATATCTTCAAAAAGTCACCATGTAATCAAACATATTAATTGTTTGATTAGTAGAATAAAATATATATATTAGAACTGAGAAACTCCCAACCAGATCCACAAATTTAAAAACTGATGAACTATCATAACAGCAGTTTGGAAGGATAGATAACTGACTATGCACATATAAAAGGGTATGAAGGCTTAAGAAGTTCACATAATCTGCTATCCAAACTCCTCATCCTTATAAAATCTCTAGCGAATACCAAAATGTCTCAGCTCCCTTGTAACCATAAGAACCCCGTGAGATCAACACCGATATTATAAGAGGGACAAATCCAATCAATCCTATGCTTAGGTAAGTTCTCTAACTCGGAGAAATTAAACAATACTGAAAGCTAAATCCTGCACAAGTTATACAAGGACATTACAATTATAAAGTTGGTATAGCTATATACATAAAACCAAATAAACAAAGCTTGATATGGGTGTCAGAAGCACTTAGGTATCTGGAAATATAATACTTATGGAAGGATTCAAGCTTTTAGTGTCCTGCAGCGGAACACACATCTCAACATCCGAAAATCTACTTCTAACCAAGTAAAATATAATTCTGAGAGTCTCAGAAATATCCCAGGACAAATCAATCTTGAGCTCGATAGTTCTTGTAATACCTCAGGAAGGTACGTTGAGGCAAGTCTTGAAAAACATTTAAAAACTATAACATCTGCAGATGACTCCAGAACAGGAAGTGTCCCATCTAAAGGAGTGACTTCATACAAAAAAGATCCTGCAGAAGATCTTTGCGCCGATTTTTTGTTCCCGGTTAGTGGAGGAAAGGTCTTTCACGACTGAGACAATTTTTAATTTCTGTTCTCCACATTAAATACATTTTGCCTTATAGTCTTGATGAAGAGTCTCTTTCTCAGTACTAAAAGAAGTGCACAAAACACAGTCTGGTAAGCAAATATAACTTTTTTCGCTAAAAGGTATCTCCCTCTCTCTCAAAACATCCTCATATAACTCCCAAAAGACATCTCCCTCTCTCCCCCCCCTCTCTCTCTCTCTCTCGTTCTCTCTCTCTCTCTCTCTCTCTTTATCTAACTGTGACCCGATGGGGACCGAGCGATTCCGAGAGATGCCTTGCTAATTGATTAAGGAACAGCTTGTCGCCTGGGTGGTCTCATTGACACGCATTCAGAGGAATTTGCATAGCTGAATTCTAATGATGATGCTGATGGTTTGATATTGTTTTAAACAGAATACGTCTGTTTCTTGGTTGATAATCAAAATGATCTTCCTCCCCACTCGCCGGGAATACCACATAAAAATAATTCCGAAAATTAACAGACAGACTGTGTTGATAGATCGCCGATAGAGATGTCGTCCAGTGACGGGGGAAGAGACCACCCGAAGACCCGCATGGTAGGTCCGTTGAGGCTAATTAAGTATGACATTTCGTATTCCTGGCATGAGAACGTTTATTTCCTCGCTGATGGGGCGGAGGAGGTGGGGGAGAGAAGATGAGAAAGGAAAATTTTTTCTTTCCTTTTCTTTTGCTTAGATACATGTAAGGGTCGCTTTTATTATTTTTTCTTTCTCTTTGGCAACCAAGCAAGCCCTTACTGCAGCCGCTGATTGGGTGACCGCCACTTGTGGGCATACTTGGAGAGGTGATGGAGGGTTACAGCTAGCGATATTGGTAAAACGAGGTGAGAAAAGGGAAAGAGAGATTCTTTTTGCGACACGTTCCAATACGCGTGTCTCTGTCAGCTGATACTTCCCTGTAGACTATCGGGAGAAAAAGAACAAAGTGCTTGGAAAAGTGTAGCAGAAGTAGCAATAACTAAAATGAGGGGAAAAAGAGCTTACCTCGGGTACGTCTGTTGTGTCACCGGTTGGGGGGAAAAAAGAGAATTCCAAGATGGCGTCCGGGGGTTTTTATTAGCGTTTACCCCATGCAACTCTCGGAAAATCACGTTTCTTTCTCATGTGATTATGCAAATGGATAATTCCCGGCCACTATAAAAGCAGGAGGCTAGAGACGAGTCGGCAGTGTCCTGCAAATTGTGTGTGTGGGTGTTTCTGGCGATTGGAGTGTGTCTTCTTTTACCACGGTTATCACGAACAGGAATTCCCTCTCTTCTGGAGGTGGGCGATATTGACTATTTTGAAGTTGTACTGTTGCTGACAGAACATTTTTTTTTTTTTTGCCTACTACATTTTTGTTTCAATATTTCGGCTCGAATATGGCGAAGGTGCGGATAAGCAGTGATAAGCAGTGATATTATCAAGCGGATAAGCAGTGATATTATCAAGCCGTTCTCTGGCGAGGGAGACATTGTAGCGTGGCTGAAAAAAGTGAGACTTGTCGCACAACTTCAGCAGGTGGATGACGTAGCGAGTCTGCTACCTTTATACCTGGAAGGCGATGCGCTGACCCTCTACATGGAAATGGAGGAGGACGATCAAAAGCAAATAGACCAGATTGAGGCTCGATTAAAGGAGGCATTTACTGATGACGCGTTTGCAGCATATAGAAAAATAACTATGGTTAGATGGGCTGGTGAACGTGTGGATGTGTACGCCAACAAAATCAGGCAGTTGGTTGGATTGGCCGGATTCACAGGAGAAAGCTTAGAGAGACTCACAAAATTAATTTTTGTCACTGGATTCCCTGACACCATCTCAATTGCTCTTCAACAGGTGCCGAACATCAAAGCCCTGACCATGGGGGAGCTAATGTCGAGAGCGAGAATTTTGACGACGACTGGCGAACAAAATTAGGATGTGGTTGCAGCCACACGCTCACCCAACAACAGGGCCCAGAATAATCCTGTTAACGTGACCTGTTTCAAATGCAATGTTAAAGGCCACCTTGCAAGGGACTGTCGAAAACGTGGAACACGGTGTTACCGTTGCGGTGAGAGTGGACACTGGGCTCGGAACTGCTCGGGAAACGAGCAAGGGGAGGACGCATAAGCGCCAGTCTCCTTCCCAACCAAGATGTGAACACGACGCTCCCGGTGATAAGCATCCATGTTGACGGGACGCGATGTTTGGCACTTATTGATACAGGATGCTCCAGGACAATTTTACATGCAGACCGGTGCCGGTCTTGGAGAAAAACAAACGTAAATGTCAACACAATTGGTGGAATGTCCCATGCGTGCTGCGGTGTTGGAACGGTCTCTGTATCCACTGATGAAGGTGTGTCTGCCAGAGTCGATGTGTTGGTGGTGCATGGCAAGCCACTGGGATTTGATTTGCTTCTAGGGATCGATGCCATAACAGCTCTAGGAGGTGTCGTTGTCAAGCCTACAGGATCAGTGCGGCTGGGCGCCAGGAAAAGTATTAAATGCGCAGCCATTTCTATCGATGAACCAGATTTCACTGCTACCTTTGACCATCAAAACCGAACGTGGACCGCATCGTGGAAATGGTCTGTGGACCACCCCCCTGAAAGGCTGCATAATCGAGTGTCCGAGTACCCATTGCCAGCAGAAATTCGTGAAGAATACACGCAGGAGCTCCACACCTGGATAGATAATGGTTGGCTCGTGCTATACCCAGAGGATAAATTGGGACCCCCCAAAGGTCTAATTCCCCTGATGGCTGTGATACAGCAGAACAAAGCCAAAGTGCGCCCGGTGATGGACTACCGGGAGCTAAATCATTACGTAGACGCATTTACGGCCAACGCAAATGTTTGTGCGGCTAAGCTGCGTGAGTGGAGACAAAAGGGTGCTAACGTGTCTCTACTGGACCTCAGAAGAGCATACCTACAATTCCGGGTCCATGAGACACTGTGACCATACCAGACTGTGGAAATCGATGGGAAAAAATACTGTCTGACCCGTCTGGGGTTTGGTTTGAATGTGGCTCCCTTGATAATGAGAGCAATTGTCAGCGAAGTACTATCTCAGGAAGAAGTTATAAGCCGCGCAGCATCTGCTTACATTGATGACATTTTTGTCAATGAAGACGTGGTGCCCGCGACCCATGTGAGAGAACACCTCGCGCAGTTCGGGTTGGAGTGCAAGAACCCGGAGCAGTTAAAGGACGGTGCACGGGTGCTGGGATTGGCAGTCAGGATGGAACGCAATGAACTGCGGTGGAAGCGAGGAAATGCAATTCCGGAGGCTCCCAGTATTGTTACGCGACGAACAATCTTTTCCCTGTGTGGTCGACTTGTCGGGCACTTTCCGGTGTGCGGTTGGCTTCGTGTGGCTTGCGGAATACTCAGAAGGAGAGTAAGTTCGGTAACGAAGGGCTGGGATGATGAAGCAAGGGACGCCGTACTACATCGTATGATGTTCGAAACCTTAAAATCTGCGCAGCAGAACGATCCGGCACAGGGAAATTGGTGTGTGGACGGCAAAGAGCTGAATGTATGGGTCGATGCTAGCTTCCTAGCAATTGGGGCAGCCTTGGAGATGTGTGAAACTGTGTTGGAAGATGCATGTTGGCTGCGACCTGAAGATGACTTTCAACATATCAACTTGGCTGAACTGGATGCCGTATTGAAAGGCATCAATTTGGCCCTCCAGTGGCAGAGCAAGGTGCTACACATAAAGACAGATTCTGTTTGCGTATACCATTGGGTCTCGGACACGCTAACTGGAAAGGCGCGAGTACACACCAAAGCAGCAAGCGAGATGCTTATTAGGAGGCGATTAAGCACTCTTAAGGAGCTCGTGAAAGAGTACGGGCTGACAGTGGATGTGACGCTGGTTCCATTAGCACGAAACATTGCTGACCGACTGACACGAGTGCCACAGCGGTGGTTTGAGGCAATGAAAAAGAAAAACGGTCTTGACCCAGTGATAGGCGTAGTCCACACAGACGAGCTGGATGAGAGTCAAATCATGGCTATTCACAAAGATAGTGGACATCCGGGGGTGCGACGCACAACCTACTTTGTCAGGAGAAGATGTCCAACCACGACAAAAGCAACTGTCAGAACGGTCATACAGAAATACGAGGAATGTCAGTCCATTGACCCAGCGCCAGTCAGGTAGGAAAAGGGAAAGCTGGAAGTTAACGAGAATTGGCAGAGAATTGGAATGGATATCACGCATTATGGCACCTTCCATTTTTTAACTTTAACAGACTGTGGTCCATCGCGTTTCTCCATTTGGAGGAAATTGGCAAGGCAGGACTCGGCAAGCGTGATTCATCAGTTGGAGGCAGTATTCCTCGAGCGTGGCGCGCCGCATGAACTCCTTTTAGACAATGACACAGCTTTCTGCAGCAATATGTTCCAAGCATTTGCATGTAAATGGGGAGTTCACTTGCGATTCCGTTGTGCATACGCTCCAGCCGGGAATGGCATAGCGGAGCGATGTCACCGTACAGTGAAACGAATAGCGGCTAGAATGTGTTGTCCCATACAGGAGGCTGTCTACTGGTATAACATCACACCAAGAGACGACACATCTCCCTCCACTGCGCCTGCCAACAGGATTTATCAATACGAAGTTCGAGTGAAGGAGACCAATCTCGCAACTGCGTCCCCAGGTCCCAAGAACAGCTTTTACCAGGTTGGAGATCGCGTATGGGTCAAAAGACCGCAAAATCGATGTACCATGAGGTTCGGCAAGGGTGAGGTGACCAAGGTGATCAGCCCTCAGTCGATTTTGGTGGACGGTGTGCCTCGTCACGTGAAGGATTTGCGCCCTCGCCATTATGTTGTTACATCGGAGGAAGAGGGAGACTCAGACAGTATGAAGTCTTCTGAAAAGACAGAGAGTATGATGCAGGACGACGGAGAGGATTTTGAGCCATATAATGTACATAGTGAAGAAGCGGAGGAAGGACCACCCGTCTTGCCTTTACGAAGGAGTACCCGACAGAGACGAATACTGCCCCCCTGCCCTGATTGTGAAACACCGCCTATGGAGCAGACTGGTGGCAATAATGGCGATGAGGAGGATGGCAGGGAGGAAGTGCTGCCTCCGGTTCTTCGGAGAAGTACCAGACAAAGACGGCTGCCCCCCTGCCCCGTTTGTGATCATGAGATCAGGGGGGAGTGTAGCAGAAGTAGCAATAACTAAAATGAGGGGAAAAAGAGCTTACCTCGGGTACGTCTGTTGTGTCACCGGTTGGGGGGAAAAAAGAGAATTCCAAGATGGCGCCGGGGGTTTTTATTAGCGTTTACCCCATGCAACTCTCGGAAAATCACGTTTCTTTCTCATGTGATTATGCAAATGGATAATTCCCGGCCACTATAAAAGCATGAGGCTAGAGACGAGTCGGCAGTGTCCTGCAAATTGTGTGTGTGGGTGTTTCTGGCGATTGGAGTGTGTCTTCTTTTACCACGGTTATCACGGACAGGAATTCCCTCTCTTCTGGAGGTGGGCGATATTGACTATTTTGAAGTTGTACTGTTGCTGACAGAACATTTATTTTTTTTTTTGCCTACTACATTTTTGAAAACTGCCAGTCCTCTAAGTTGCATGGCTAGGCCAATGTGTAACTATTATTTGTAAAGTAAAAGACAATAATCAGTTCTATGTTAAGAACACCAATTAAGTTTTGACTTTTTTTCTTTAATTGGAAACGCCGTTGTAAATGCAATATATTTCCCCGGTAGCCCAGGTGACATTTGGAACTGATTTGAAAGCGGAACCGGAGAGCGACCGACGGCGATAGAGACGAATTTGACCACTAAACGAAAACATGGGTGACGCCACAGGTATCGACTACAGCTGCATTTCAACCCACAAGCCTGTACACCTGAGCTACCCTGTAGGGGTTACAAAACGTCCTCATATAATTTCATCAAATAAAGCAGTATTATTATGAATATCTCAACGTACGAGGAAATCCTGTTTCTAAGACAACATAATCTTCGGTATTAAAGAAAGTGAAAAATACGATGCATACTGTATACAACGAATGCACTAAGTCTTAGGGATATTAGAATTTAAAACGCACAATACAACATTCGTAATGGTATCGTTTAGTGAATGCACAACTGAAAGAAACATTAAATGCATGTTAGAGAACGCATGTGTCCATTATAAATAAAAAACAGTGTATATATATATATATATATATATATATATATATATATATATATATATATATATATATATATATATATATATATATATGTTGCAGGGCCGAAAGTCGCTGGCAATCGACCCTACAAGTAAAAGACGAACAAAAATAGCAAAGAAGAGATGACAAATGCAGATGATACAGTCGTAAGCGAATATAAATCCGTCCAGGTGTATTTTCCAAAGAGAAATAAAGGAAGTCAAAGGTCTTAGGCTAAGAGTTGGAGTCCAGCAGGTGTTCTAACTGAAATAGCTAGGTGGTCGTCGCCGTTGACTGCAGGAAGGCGCTAACTTGTATTATTGGGCTGCTGGAATCTAATGGGTCGGTGGCAAGAGGCTGCTGCTACTGAGTTCGGCTGCTGACGGCGGAGGTAGTCTAGCCCCTTCCATGGTGGTATGGCTGCTGCTGTTGCTGCGTTGGGTTAGGCTGCTGATGGGGGGGGGGACCTCACCATTCAGCGATTTCGCTGTGACTGACCGCTTGTTGAAAAAACCCACTGTATCTATACTCATCCGGCAGACGTAGTTGCAGACAAAGCAGCTTCCAGCGCTGGTCGCCGTTTTTGATTTATGTTTGTTTTCGTGCTTTAATGTATGTTGAGGAACCACGCGTCCGTGGATGTATTCGAGTGGAAATTGTACTTACGGTGTTCCATGGTATAATTATTCATGTCGATGTGTGTGCCAGAGGATCGTCAGCTGTGATGTTTATGCTTTGAATTTGATTTTTTTATGAGCGTTTTTTTTTCGGTTGAAACTGCGACATATACTTATTTTGATTCTTTTTAAAAATTGGGGAAAATATGTCGAGTCCAACAAAAACGCGTTGCTGACGACTAGCCATCCAAAACACTCTTCACAGAAAAACACACTTGAAACATTTATTTTTTCACGACCTCCACCAAAGTAAACTCGCCAACAAAATAATTTGTCGCCGATGTTTAGCAACGAGCAACTTAACAACTTCAATTTCCACGGAAATAGTTCAAATTTAAAGAAATTATATTCAATTCTATGAAAAAAATTTGAACTCAGTCAGAAGCATCAAGCCTCGTGTTGACACAAAAATGGATTTTACAAGCAGCTGTCACGGACAGACATATTACAAAATCCTCACTAATTCGAATTTTCTAAATTATAACTGACACACATAAAAGAACCTTTCTTTTATTTCGATAAACAGTTTTGGTTTTCTTCCGAAAACCAATCCAACAAGGGGTATCTGTAGCAGCAAAACTCACTACAATCACAGGCAGAATCTCGCATCTCGCATCTCGAGATTTGAAATCCATTTTCTCCCTGGCTTATCCAATCACAAGCCAAATCTCAATCACGTGACTGAGTACATAAAAGGCGAAATTGCAAACCTTTGTCCTCTTTCTCTCTGCTCTGCCGAGCAGCACACATCACCGGCCGAACATGAGTACAACAAGCTAACAATGGCTCTCTTCAACCTCACATTTATTTCCGTGTGCGGTACCAAAACGAACTTTGTTTATCATGCTAAAGAACTGCTCTCGTTGATACACCGACACACACACCCACTACAACACTAAATACTTTCCCCTTTCTTTCTCCTTTAACCAACCTCGTTCGTCTCGGCGAATACTAAATATAAACACGTGTAAAAGGAACTGTTTTCTCTTCAACAAGCTGGCAATATATTAAATCTATCTTTACACAAGAACAATTCCACCTACTGGCCTGTTTCTCTCTTCTGCTAATGCTAAGGAAGATGACAAATAAAGTTGTTTATTAATATAGAATGATACTTCATTTCGTTGTCTCTTATTCAATATATTTTGGTGAACCAAACGTGATATGAACACGCAACCACATTCCGTTTTGTATTCTATATAATTGATTCACGAAGCTTTTTAAAAAAAATATTTAATTTTTTATTGATACAAAAAATCGGGTAAATGGTATGTTTTTTCATTTTAAATTCTATTAGAAATAGTAGAAAAAGTTTTAGATTTTTCTGCTTTTCATGTGATAAAATTCAGGTTTGTATCTTTCTGGAAAAAAAGTTACTCAAAAATAACTTATTTTAATTCGTTTAAAAGAAAAGAAATCAGCTTGGTTACTGTGGGGTATATGGTTAGAAAAGAAGAAGAAAAAAAAAAGAAACGTACCGGGCGTATCTGCATCGCTCTTTGGGAAAGAAGAAGGAAAGGATGGCCAGCGCATTTGTATACGCGAAGAACATCTTGGGAAAGCAGAGCATGATGGGAGAAGCTAGTTTTTTTCCTGTCTCTTCCTTTTTTTCTAGATAGGAGGATATAAAAGCAGGGAAAATTTCCCTGGGGCAGCAGAGAGAAAAGAGTCGTGAACATCTTCTCTTGAAAAGAATTTTGTATTGCTGACGTTCGGATTGTGCGGTGTGACATTGGTGGCGAGAGTGACTCACTCCTTCCCAAACCCCAGAACCGAACCCTGGTTATAACACTTTTTGGCCCTGCCTATACTAAAGCTACTTCATGTTAAATTCGGGAATTTTAGCTGGGCGAATGTCAGATGTTCGACACAGACATATAGAATTATAACGTTTCTTAAATTAATGAGAATAGGGAACACACATAGTTTCATGCAGTGAGCAGGGTAAAGTAATTAGTAAAATCTTTCAATTCTAATAATTGAAAAATTTCAAATTTATAAAAGGTATCACACAAATCGTGACTGCCTCTCTGTAATAATAAAATGAAATATAAATAGCACAATATTTCCATACTTAAATAAAGGAAATAAAAGGAAACTAGTATTTCAGAAGGAGTAGGTTTTAAAGAGACGTGCATAAGGGAGGAAGAAGTAACGTGGCGTCATTTGTCATCATTCAACTGCCTTGTTTGTTTTTTTTAATCTAGTCCTGCCTTAACTTTGCATGAACTGTCTCTTACTCAATCCTGGGGTATTGCAGATATGCTGCAAGACCATAGACATGAAAACTATTTACTAATCAAAATACACACGAATTATTCAGAGTCTTTCAAAACCAAAAAAACTGCTGCTCTGCTGTAAAACACGAAAACCATAGAAATATATAGAATCTTTACTATTATATAAAGAGGAACTTTGTGTGTGTGTATGTGTGTGTGTGCGTGCGTGCGTGCGAGTTCATTCCCTGCGGCTGATTTTTATGAAATTTCACACAAAGGTACTTCATGTGTCTTGCAGTAGTTTTTGGCAGGTTTTGTATCAGAATGTCTTCAATAATCGATAATTGATAATCAATAATCCGATGAAAGAAATAACAGGCGATTTTGACCAATGTTAACACCTTACACAGCCTAACATCACAAGTGCATTTGAGAGTTTTATTACCACACAAGCCGAAAGGCCCAGGATATAAAATCAGCAGTAGATTCTTTTATATGACAGAGGCGCATTCAAAAATGAATGTTTCTGTTTAAAACGGAATTTCACCATGATATTTTTATTTTTCATTTTAAACTCTAGTCTAAACCATTATCACTGCACAAGCAGTATTTTAGGTTCTTTGATATGACATGGGGCGCGTTCGAAATGAATGTTTGTTTAGAGCACAATTGACGCATAATACTTGACTTTTGCATTTTAAACTTTAATTTCAGCCATTATATATGAAAATATTTTTTTATAAAATCAATAGTGGCATGTGAAGCATCCTTCTGGTGCACCACTATGGGTCCCCACCTAGAGCAGGCAACCAATCGATTTGATTGAAAAATAGGCGATTTCACAGATTTCGACGACAAAAATATGGGAGTTTGAAATATTCATGTTGCATGAGGAACTAATTAGGGTTTACACCCCTTGAGCGGTGTCTCTATAGTTTACCCTGAATAAAAGAAGCAATTGTAACACCAAAGAGAGGCAGCGTCAGACCATTAGGGTCGATGTGACGCTTTTATTTAACGTTAATATTTTATCCCGGGCAATATCGGGTAATTAAAAGATATATGTTAATATTTTATCCCGGGGCGACATCGAAAAAGAAGAAGGACTTACTGGCTTAAATTCTGCCAAAATATTTTTTCTCTTTCTTCTTCAAAGCATAATTCGATTGTTGATATTTTTTCTCTGATCTAAAGTCGCACAGACGCATTGGTCGGGTTCAAAGAGTGCGCCGACCGTTTCAAGGACACAATTCATGTGTCAGCTGGAACAACAACAGATAGATTATGTTTTTGCTTTGAACTAAAAACTGCACACACCCACGTATTTGTTGGCGTTACAAAATATATTTGTGACAAGATCAAAACAAAGATAAATAATTTCTTTGGAATTAAAATTTCACACACGCATTTGTCGGCTTCAAAGAATGTTTTTTCGAATCAAATATTAAATGATTTGGTATGACTCTGATAAAACCATTTGAATCCAAAATAACATTCCTAATGTTTTCATTCTCAAACCGAATCGCAGTTTTGAAATATACATCAAGAGATTTTTGCCACCCGACAATTTTCAATAACATATTTTGTCGAGATATTAACAGAATAATAAATTGTTCATTTCCTTTGATAATGACAAGTGTCACATCTAAGGGCAGAATTCACGAAGCATATTTTTTTTTGGACGCAGTTTTCTTACTTACGCGGTTATCGCGTATTATGCAGTTTGGGAATTATCCAATGAGAGAAAACTGGTTATTTTCCATCGGGCGTTTTTGATTGATCGGAGAGGAGTTAGAATTATTCTTGGATTGTGGGAGGTGGCCAATTTCTGTCATCAGTCAAATTATCCAATGAGAGAGGATCAGACGATTTGGTTATCGAGCATTCTGATTGGTCGGGAAGGAATGGGGAATTGTCGCCCCGCCCAGTGCTCTACTATATAAAGACCAAGAAAGTCAGAGCAAAACAGAACAGAAGAGGAAACCAAGAGAAGAGGAGAGCAGAAGAAGAGTCTGGGAACTCGGAGCAAAACAGAGCGAGTCTGAGAGTCAGGCCACCTCACCTCTCCTCTCTCCCCTCGCCTATTGCCAGATAACTAAAAAGGGTTAAGTGAATAGACTTGTGAATTACAGAATAGAATAGGAGAAGAACAGAACTCGGAGCAAACCAGAGCGAGTCCGAGAGTCAAGCCACCTCACCTCTCCTCTCTTTCTCTCCCCCCTCGCCTATTGCCCGTTAACTAAAAAGGGTTAAATTAATAGACTTGTGAATTCCAGCAAGGGGAAGCCCCACTAAGAACAGAAGAGGAGACCAAGAGAAGAGGAGAAAAACAGAGCAAGTCCGAGAGTCAAGTCACCTCACCTCTCTCTCTCTCTCTCTCTCTCTCTCTCTCTCTCTCTCCCTCGCCTATTGCCCGATAACAAAAAAAGGTTAAATTAATAGACCTGTGAATTCCAGCAAGAACAGAAGAGGAGGCCAAGAGAAGCGGAGCAAAAACAAGTCCGAGAGTCAAGCCACCCCACCTCCTCTCTCTCCCCCCCTCCTCGCCTATTGCCCGATAACTAAAAAGGGTTAAATTAATAGACCTGTGAATTCCAGCAAGAGGAAGCCCCACTTAGAAGTTTAAATGCTTGCTTACAAATTCATACTCCAAACTGTACATATGTTTGTATATATTTCTTTTATGGTTTTCTTTTAATACATTCTATATAACTCAATCTCCGGAGTCTTTGTTATTCAAAATTTTCGATTTGCTGATGTGCTGATGTTTTCGTTATTATTTTTTTTTTTACTTGTGAAACTGCTTCCGTCAACAAGCACCCAGTATCTCCGAAGACGAAATCTCTAGACGATCACAGAAGATCCGGCCTTGTGGACATTGCAGCAAAGACAATTCCACCAACGCACTGAAGAAGGGCTTACTGGGTGACGCGACGGTACGTCGCGGTTTCATACAATGATCCTATACGTCTTTATTGTATTTTATCGATTACCATCCACATATAAATATTAATGAAACAATTCAATCCCGGGCAACGCCGGATCTCCTTGGTAGTAATTTGTATAAAAATACAAAACTTTGTAATATTCATACTAGCAAAAATCTTCATCATTCAATGCAAGAAAATAAAAAATTACAATTAGTGATTAAAATATTTAATTAAGGTAAGATGCTTAACATTTTATAAGTAAATTTTAATTATATTTCTCGATAGTGAATAAAATTGAAAATCAAGAATTGATGTAAGTTTAAGTTTTAATTGCTCCTAAGTAAATTCTCACTGGAGTTGAGATACCTGTCAGTGGGTTACATGTTAAATAGAATTTATCAAGTGCAAATTAGTTATTTACAAAATGTTAACAAAATTCTTGCCCACTTTAAGCTTTTATTAAAATATCTGAATTTGATATAAATAAGCACATTTATATAATTATTTACTTAAAATGCTAAAATAAAATAAAATCATTTCAACCAATTTGCAAAAGAATGGAGGAGACGTCCTCTATCAGCCAAATTTCTGCAGTTGAATAGCTAAGAGGAACATTGCTTCAAAGCAGAGAAATCTGGTTTCAAGAAAGCAGTTTCAGGCGGTTGTGACTTGGACATAGTACTGTTATGCCTGCAGACAATGCCCCTAAATCATATCATTCCATCACCAGGTGAACTTCTGTACCAAAGGAAGCTAGCTAAGAACATCCAAGTCAAATGCACCAGGCAAAACACCGACAAGACAATAATGACACAATTGTATCAGAGACAATCAAATCAAATGTGTTATGATTAACATACAAAAAATCTGCCTAAACTGCACATAAAATAATGTAGACAATGTGTGATGAGGCGTACGTTACGCTGGCCGACGCAAAAATGGCACTGTACATTCACAACTGGACTCAAATCGAGACCCATATTCATTTGAATACACGCAAGCCGTGTCTGGTATAAAATATAGTGAATTTTCGACCATAGGCAGCATACCAAAGGAGAATTTCATCCTATAATGGATTATTGTGAATGAAACGACCATATAGAAGTATATACGGCAGGCACTGATGTGTGCTCACAAAAACTAAGAGACTCGCATGGGAAGCGATCCAACGTGCCTGTGTGTGACATGAGGCTTACTTTAAGGTGCTTGTGCACTATTCTTTGTGGCCATTCTAAACCGTGGTGGTGAAGGGTCAGAGGTACTGCCTTACTAGGTTTGGATTTGGGCTTAATGTGGCCTCCATCCATTATGCAGGCGGTTGTGAAAGCAGTTCTATGCAAGAATGTGACTGTGCGACAGGCAACATCAGCATAAATTGATGACATACATATTGACAACATAAATTGATGACATACATATTGACAACATAAATTGATGACATACATATTGACAACATAAATTGATGACATACATATTGACAACATAAATTGATGACATACATATTGACAACATAAATTGATGACATACATATTGACAACATAAATTGATGACATACATATTGACAACATAAATTGATGACATACATATTGACAACATAAATTGATGACATACATATTGACAACATAAATTGATGACATACATATTGACAACATAAATTGATGACATACATATTGACAACATAAATTGATGACATACATATTGACAACATAAATTGATGACATACATATTGACAACATAAATTGATGACATACATATTGACAACATAAATTGATGACATACATATTGACAACATAAATTGATGACATACATATTGACAACATAAATTGATGACATACATATTGACAACATAAATTGATGACATACATATTGACAACATAAATTGATGACATACATATTGACAACATAAATTGATGACATACATATTGACAACATAAATTGATGACATACATATTGACAACATAAATTGATGACATACATATTGACAACATAAATTGATGACATACATATTGACAACATAAATTGATGACATACATATTGACAACATAAATTGATGACATACATATTGACAACAGTGTGGTGCCTATTGAGCTAGAAAACAAGGATCTAGTGCAGCTTGAAGACAGCACATGAATGCTTGGATTTGGGAGAGTGTAACACTTTGCGATGAAAGTGTGATTCTAGAAGTCTCAAGTTTGTGACACATCGTGCTATTGTATCACTGTATGATAAACTGATTGGGCATCTGACAGAGTGTGGGTGGCTCTGAGCAACAACAAGCATTATAAAGCAGAGGGTCAATGTCATAACCAGAGGATACTACAGCGGATGCCCCACTCTGAAAAACGGCCCAATAAACAATAGACAAAATGAAACAGATCATTCACAGGGCCTCTGGTGTATGCATGGATAGATGCAAGTTCTCTGGCGACCGTCATCTTCCTGGAACATGATCATGCTCGATGATGTGTGTTGATTGCAATCCACGAACGATGCACAACACATTAACTTGGCTGAACTTGATGCGACACCGAAGGGCATCAATCTGGCATTATGATGCAAGTGTATAGTCATCCATTTTAAAACAGATTCATTCATTACTGGCTAGTAGACACACATACTGAAAAGATGAGAGGATGCACAAAGCATATGGACTGCCCATAGATGTTGCTCTAATCCCGTCAGGCTAGAAATTAGCAGACACCATGAACTGGGTATCACAAAGGTGGCTAAAGAAGATGAAATCCGTGACTGAGCTGCGAAGAGTGATGAAATGACAAGCAGTCAGCTCATGGAAGTACATAAGAGTAGTGAACATCCAGATAATTGAGGTAAAGCATATTTTGCCTGGCGAGTTTGCCCAATGATTACCAAAGCTGAAGTGCAGTCAGCTATTAGAGCATATGAAGAATGTCAAATTACTGATCCAGCCCCAGTTCCTTGGACAAAAGGGGGATTAGTAGTAAAAGCTAATTGACAAAGGCTGGAGATGGATATAACCCATTATGATGGCAAACATTTCCTGATGGTTACTGACTGAGGCTCATGATGTTTTACCATTTAGCATTGTATCGGAAGGACTCCAGAAACGTTATTCAGCATCTTGGGTTAATATTCTTTGAGCATGGCTCACTGCAAGGACTGCTTATTGACAACGACATTGCTTTCACTAGTGAAGAATTCAGTGAGTTTTCCGCCAGCTGGGGAGTGCATCTGCAATTTCAGTGTGCCTATACGCTAGCAGGCAATGGCATTGCAGAACAATACTACTGCAGTACTGAATGGATTGCAGCTAGAAAGAAGTGCTCTATTCAGAAAGCAGTCTATTAGAACAACATCGCACCCAAAGACAATACATCATCGTTGATTGCACCTGTCAATGAAACCTAGATATGACGTTAGGATAAAGAATATAGACCCACTGCCCACGTTACCAGTTTCTGCAAAAAACAAGTACAATCTGAGTGACTCAGTATAAGTCAAGCTGCATCTGTATCGATGCATATCCAAGTTTCAAGGAAGGGTAAGAACTGATCAGCCTGCAAGCCATTATTGTCGACAGCACACTGCATCATATAAGAGGTCATTTGACCCTGGAATAATGCCGTCCTATCTTGAGGAGCAGATAATGAAACTTCAGATGACACTGGGTATATCACACTGCTTAGCCAACAGACAACACGAAATAGAGACAGCTCAGGACCCTGGATGAATGCTATTCTGTCTGGCAGAGCAGATGAGACTTCAGATAACACTAGGCATATCACACTGCCTGGTTGACATATGACATGAAATGGAGAATCTTCAGAACCACACATGCAACGAAGCACACACTGGAGATTACCAGTGTGACCTTGCATGAGCTGTGATCAGTGATCAGGGTAATGTAGACAATGCATGATGAGGCGAACATCATGCCAGCCAATGCAGAAATAAACTGTATGTGTGCAACTGGACTCAATGTGAGGCTCGTATTAATTTGCATACATGCAAGTCTCATATGGCATAAAAGATAGTGAATTTTCTTGTGTGGGCAGCATTTTGTTTTAGAGTCAGAGAGATTGACATGCATTGTTTGTTTCAAAATGAGAAGGGGAAGAAATAGGAGAAGATCAAACAAAAAACTCAAACACAGATAACTTGTCCATGTTTTAAATGAAAAGAAAGTCTATTAGTTCACTGCACTTATCACACAATACAACAGACAACCAAGATTGTACATACTAGATTATTTCTGAAAAAAATGTCGAAATTGATAGCATCTTAGGATAGACCCATTTGAAACCACATCAAGTCCTGAGGTACACCCAATTGAAATTCCTCAGAAGTCCACCAAAAACTGCATACACAGTGCAAAGACAAACGATACACAGAAGGAAATCAACTCTTAAACTAACATTCTTCAGAGTACCAAGAACAAACACATAACAATACAACAGATTAAACACCCAGATCTGGACATATAATCAAACCACTAAAAGCTTTAGGGATGTAGCAATCACAAACTGAATTTTGTCCCATTTGTGTCAGTAGAGTTAGACCAACTATAAAATGTTGTTCGAAGTGAGTTCCACCAAATTTGTGTCTGTGTAGATTATTCAACGACTTTAATACGACTCTAAAAGATTACCAATATCCCCCCACATTGGAAGAGGTATGGTGCAGTAATTGTTTCAAAGGTGTACATTATACAAGTTTGATAGATTTATATTTGCCATACAGTGGAATTTTGTATAACAATAGGGTGTATATATGATGTGTATTTATTGATGTGTATATACATTTAATGTGTTTATTGAGCATCTAGTAATTAAAGATATAACATTTATAACATTAAAGGAACAAATAACAGTCTCTTGGGGTTTGCATCGACCAATAAAGAAACATACCTTCTGGCTTAATCTTGATTTGATGGTTCCTTGGAAAATCCGGAAAGATATATATGACCCAAAGCCTTGGTGGTATCTACAGCAGCTTTATTCCGAATGTTTCCGCCATTAGAAAACTGCAATGCTTGTCCTGAACTTTTCCTCTACTTGAAGCCATTATTGTCTGTGGACCGTCTTTCTCTTTGACTACCAACTGGGTTTTCTAACTCTGACTCCCATTCATCTCATCAACAATTTCCATTTTTATACACAGTACGTTTGGGAATCAAAAGAGAAAACCCCTTACATATCTATCTCCCATGGTCAATTCACAAGATAGCCTCTATATTTGGGAAACCCCGGATTTTCTATTATTGAAACAGGCCCTATATTCCTTTTCAAGTTGATTCTATACGTGACCAAAAGAAAATCAAAAACTAAAGAAACCTTTTTTTCATGAATCACTCCTTGAAAATAATAAAATTATTTGTTGCATTGGAACAGAGCCCCCTTATAACTTAACCCTAAATTATATGTTGACCCTCAATTTCTCTTACTTTACTCCTTATCTGTTTTTTTTCCAATTTTCATTAGTATACACCATGTAGCATTCCAAAACAAATACATATCAATACATCACAAATTACATTATACATTTGAATTAAACATTATATGCATTAACAGCACAATAAATATCTTCAGTCCTTAACTGAGGAAAAAAACAAAAACAGAACAGTTTTTCCAACTGCAAACACAGAATATTCATATAATGTCAGTACATCATGCATTTAGCAATGAAGTGCAATTACATTACCAGTTAAAATCGACAAAAAAAAAATTTCACATTTGTGGTACAATGTACATACAGCAAAAAATTCAATTTTCCTCTCTCTTCCTTCTTTTTTCAAACTAAGAGAAAAAACCCAAAAAAAACAAGTTTGTATCACACTGAAAAAAGCTCAAAAGTTCAACAAGGAACAAATTCCCATCTCCCAAATTTAGTACATGTTTTACTTTAAACCAAACATCAAAGCAAAAGTTAACATTAACTTCTGCTTTTGACAAACAGAAGCAATTTGATTAACAGCTCTAAACTAATATTTCAAAACAAAACATGGTACGATTTGCTTTTTTTCTACGCGTATGCATATGTTATTTTCTATTTTTATACACAATTCTTTTTTAATTATTTTTCTCTTCACAATAGTTTAAAATAACTCTTTTTTTCACTTTTTTTTAACACAGTTTAACATATAAAATAATGTCTCTTACATAACATTGACACATTTTCATTTCATTTTTTTCTTTTTTGGCATTGTGTTCTTTTTTCCACCACAGTTTTTACCTTTCTCCATGTTGAGATATTTTTTTTCATGTTAGAATAAAATTGGCCCCGGCGTCCAAAACTAATATATGATGTGTAGTTACTATTGTGTATACATATTTAATTTGCATATTGATCGTCTAGTGAATAGCAGGACAACAGTATAACAATTATAACATTAAGAGAAAATAACAGTCTCTTAGGGTTTACACCGGCTAATGAAGAAACATACCTTATCCATGTGGGTAGATCTTGATTTGATGTATCATTGAAAAAGCTGCAAAGTCTCGGTGGTATTTGCAGCAGCTTTATTCCGGGTGTTTTCCATTGAAAAGCATCCACACTGGTCTTGGACTTTTACTATCACCATTTTCTCCTAATCAGAACCATTATTGTCTGTGACACGTCTTTTTTATTATAACTATATGTAGGGGAATAAATAAGAGCACCGGATTACCGGTGTAGGGTAAGGAGTGAGGTCCCTTGAAAAAAGAAGAGGAGAGTCCGTACACATGAGGCACGGACGCAAAAAGTTCTTCTCCTAAAAGACAATGTTGGACAGGCAGAGTACAACTCTAGAATACAGTCCTCACTCCTCCCATAAACCCCACTATTGAAGTGAGTAATCTTTTTACCTTAATGTTCTGAATTGCAGTGTTGTTATGTTTTCATGTTTGTTAATAAATTCTTGTCGTTTATACTTGTTGTACGTTTAGTAATTATTAAAGCTGGTCGGTAGTTTTGGGACTTGGAAGAACCTAAACCCGTACCAACATATAGACTGGGTCTGCTAACTGACGTCCAACTCTTGACTAACTGATATGTGTGTTTTAAAGCTATCTCATGTCATTTTGTTTGTTTTCTAACATTCTTTTCCACCAAATTAACATTTTTGTCTGTGCTAGTTATGAAAACTAACATTTCTTTCTATTTAAACATTTTAATGTAAAATAATTTTATTGGTAAATGTTTATTTCGTTATGATATGTCTGACATTCTATTTTTGCCAATGTTAATAATGATCATAGTAATAATTGTCAACCAGCACACTTTTCTTTTCAGCATTGCTCAGTCAATATCTAACTCAGGGTTAAGCATGCGCTTCATATATTCCAGCAGGTCATGGATATCATGGTTGGTTGTGTGCCTATCTGGATGCATTGTAATAGCAAGCAAATCTATCGAGGAACATTGTAAATGGATATGCAAGGTTTTTGAGACAATTCATAATCTTAGGTTTTAGATACATGAAACGAAATACGACTTTTTATGAAGGAAATAAGCTATCTCGTGCATATTGAAAAGAAAAACAGAAGATGCTCTGATCAACAGTGGGTAGAAGCTATAAAAAATATGCTTTCTCCAAGAAATGTCAATGAACTCAAAAGCTTTCTTGGACTATCTATTATGAAGTATTCATAAAGAACATTCATGAACTGCACACACCTTTGAAAGAATAACCGAAAAAAGATGAAAATTGGAATTGGAAAGTTATGTGTCAGTCAGCTTTTGAAAAGAATTAAAGATTATTCTAACATTAGAACTATTTCTGGCTCATTTTAACCTTCAATTAAGTATCATTATCTCCTGTGAATCTAGCTCATATGGTATCTGAACGTATACTGCACCTCATATCAGACAAAGCAAAAACATCCATGCATAGAGTCAAATTGAAAAAGAAGCTCTCAGTATAACATTCGCATTATATTTCAGATTTCTGAGATAGGTTACCAACATTCTGAACTATAATTTTAAATTGAAATATTGACCAACAAATAGAATTGGCTATGCAGATGAGCTATCCTAACTAATTGTTAATCAGAGCCAACCACTAGAAAACTCAGTAATATCAGCTCCTTGGTTAGACTGTTAAATAAAGTCAATCATAGAAAAGACTGTTTGAAATCTATTTGTAACATTGTTGAAATAAATAGCAAAGTGCTCAAAGATGATTTTATTTGCAGAATAAAACAAAAAATTGCAGCAAAGGATAATAGCATTTTAGAGGTCTACTCACTAGCAATAAGTTCTTATACAATATGATAATGGTTAAATTCTGTGAGGTCGATGAAAAGGAATATAGGGCCCCCTGCTTCTATAGCCAGATATAGCTTTGGTAGACACTTATTTCTGTACATTATTTTGTACAGTATCAACATTTTCCTTTTATATTATCTTTATATTTTCAGTTTTCTTATCATGTTGTACTAGCTGAGGATGTGGCATCCGGTAGGATGCCAGATATTCATCCGTTTTTTCATATATTTAACTCAAGAGATCTTTTAAAGGATTTTAACTGTCCAATTAAAGTGCAACTGTTTTTAATCTACATTGCACTTGGTTCACCAGATATATTTGTCAGGTAGTTTTTGAAATTCTTTTTCATAAATCTGGTTGCTCCTATAATTACTGGAATGATAGATATCTTCCTAAGATTCCAGTTTCTCTTTATGTTTTCTCCCCATGATTTCCATTCTTTTCATATTGTTTTGTTTTTCAATTTCCTTTTCTTGTTCAAGTTGGAGGTGGGGCATCCTACCAGATGCAAGGTATTCACCTGCTAACTTACATATTCCAACCAAGAGATTTTTTAAAGATTCTATCTGATTTCAAAAACTACCTGGCTGGCAACTGTTTGAATCTCTATTGTACTTGGTTTACTGAGTATATTTGTCAGGTTGTTTTGGAAATCATTTTTTATGAGTCTTGATACTACTATAATTACTGGATTGCTAAAGATCATCCTCATATTACAGTTTCTTTTTATGCCGTGCATAAGAGCTTCGTAATTTCGAATCCTTTCCCTCTCAGCTCTTTTTAAACAAGTATCATCAAGGACACTAAGGCTGTTTCTTTTCTCCTTGTCAAATTTCACTATATCAAGTTTAATAGCTCAGTTTTCTCGTTATGTAGCTGTAGGAATTGCACAGTCATAGTGGATGGTGTATGATTTATATCCAACTGTCCTTTCTGGCATATGTTCCCATGACTTGCTGCTGCATTAAATATAAATCTTTTTACAGATTGTCTAGTGTAGATACACAATCCATCGTGCCGCACTGTATAATGACCATCCCTCAGCAGAACCTTACAGTTGGATATCAGTGGCTCACATTCTTACTTGTGTGTTCGTATATGTCGATTTAAATTACTTTTATATGAAAATGATATATTACATATTTCACAAACATATGGCTTTTCTCCAGTGTGTGTTCTTAAATGAGGTATTAACTTATTTTTGGCAACAAATGAATTGCCACATATTTCACAAGCATATGGTTTCTCTCCACTGTGAATTCGGAGATGTACATTTAAATGACTTTTATATGAAAAAGATTTTCTACATATCTCACAAATATATTTTTTCTCTTCAGTATGTATTCTTACATGAAGTATTAACTTACGTTTTGTAGTAAACGATTTACTACATATTTCACAAGAAAAACACTTTTCCGACTTGTGTGTTGTCATGTGCTCCTTTAAATAACTGTTCTGTGAAAAAGATTTATTACATATTTCGCAAGCATATGGTTTCTCTCCACTGTGTATTTTTGCATGATGTTTTAATATATTTTTCGTATAAAATGAAAAGCTGCATATTTCACAAAAAAATGGTTTCTCTCCACCATGTATTCGTAGGTGATGAGTTAAACTATTTCTATATCGAAATGATTTATTACATATTTCACAAACATATGGCCTCTCTCCATTGTGTATTCTGAGATGCTGTATTAAGTTATTTTTAGCATAAAATGAAGTCTTGCATATTTCACAACAAAATGGTTTCTCTCCACTATGTATTTTCATATGTTGATTTAATCTTCCTTTGTCAGCAAATGATGAACCACATTGTTCACAATCATATGGCTTCTCCCCACTGTGTTTTCTGATATGTAGTATTAAACTTTTTTTCTCTGAAAATGAAGAATCACATTCTTCACAAGCATATGGCGTCTCTCCAGTGTGTAAGCGTACATGAGTTGTCAAGTTTGACGTTTTTGTGAATGAAGAACCACATACTTCACAGGAATATGGTTTCTTGCTAGTAGAATTACTCACTTGAATTTTTGAGTCTGACTTTTCTGTAAAAGTAGTCGCAGACATTTCACCAAACTATGACTTCTCTGTAGTGAAATTGAACAACAACATTAGAGAAATTAATTATGTGGAGAAAATAATGAAGAAAGTGACTTATACAAACGAATACACCTCTCTCTATCCTTTCAGATTGTGAAATGAAGAAAAGAAAGAGAAAGAAAATGTCTTCGTTTGTAGAAGGTTCAGTAATATACATATGGCATTAATTTGCATAGGAAAGAAACTGCTATGAAAAAGATGAGTTGGAAGCATCAGGTGGGTTTTTAATTTTTCAACAGCTGAGAGAGAGAGAGAGAGAGAGAGATCAAACAGTTAAATATTTTTTAAATTTATTAGTTCATTTATCTCTGTTTTTGGATATGTCGAATTAAATGGCTTTCCTGAGAAAATGACTTTCTTATATATCTTACAAGAAAATGTTTTCCCCTCAATTTTTGCTCTCAAATGACCTTCAATTTTGACAGTTTAGCAGAACTTGAGTGTTTTTAAAGTATTCTTTGAAATTGAATAATCATACTTTCTACATTCAAAAGTTTTTGAATGTTTCAGTCTTCAATATTCTCCATTTTCTACTCGTATCATTAAGAAATCAATATCCATTTACTTGTTGAAAAAATTGTATCTTGCTAACTCGATTATCTGTAAATAAAAATAAACATTATGATAGTGAGTTTTCAATGTTAATAAGATTATCTAAATTCAAATGAGAATTTCATTTTGTGACAATTTTACTATTAAGAAATATTTTATATACATTTTTAATCAAAATGTAAAAAACTTCACACTAATTGACTGCCCTACTTTTTGTAATGAAAATGATATTTTGTATTTGTAATATATAATTTAGTAATGAATATTCTTAATGTAATGAGTATTTGTAAAAATACACTTTTCGTTTTTATACTACATATAAATATTACATTCAAACCAGTAGAAAAGGTCAAAATAATTGCACCACAATGCTTTTGTTCTATGCATTTCTATGGGGTATCTATATGGACATTTTTCAAATCTAGAAAAACTGACTGATGCAAAATATAAAATTTGACAATTATTGTTCTATGAACAATGTGTGCTCATAGCAAAGATCCGTGAACATACCCTTGTTTTCATTTTGCTATAAATTTTAGATAAATTCATTTTTTTTATTATATATTAAAGTTTATGAAATCAAACTTTATCACTGTTTTAATTACTGATAGCCATATTATTTTGACATATAAACAAAATATTTATTTGACATAAAAATTTATTAACAAAAACAAAATTTTACACAAAATAATCATTGAACATTCTTATCACACTGGTTCTTGTTTAAAACACAATTAAGAGTAAAACTAAAACATTTTAGTCAATGTTTAACAAATTCCTTACAATACATGTTGAAAATTAGAATAACCTTCTGGAAATAATATGTAGTCTATTATAC
Source organism: Euprymna scolopes (assembly GCF_053919585.1). Classification (NCBI taxonomy): domain Eukaryota; kingdom Metazoa; phylum Mollusca; class Cephalopoda; order Sepiida; family Sepiolidae; genus Euprymna; species Euprymna scolopes. The sequence continues at coordinate 518,176 of NC_136490.1, read as the reverse complement.
ACAGCTACCTTTTATTGTCAATTTTTTTTTTTTACTGATTCGATGATGCAATTACTGGAGACATATACATGCTTTGTAAGAAGTGTACTATGGGAAACAACAGTTGGAATCCAGTGACAATAATTCAAAAAGATAATGAAAGCATCAACAAAGCATCTATGAATCATGGAAGAGTCTTTGTACATGTTTATCAAAGCTGAAGCAAACAGTGGTATAAGCTTAACAGCATATAAATACATGGAATGGCTCAATATATCAAGATTTGAGTGTAGGATGCGATTGTGAACCTCAACATTTTATTTACAGATTGATTGTGTTTTTTGTAGTACATCAACCAAATACTAAGAAAGGTTATGTCAAGATTCACTGCAAATTACAGGGTAGAATGATAAAACTGTCGTCTTAAAAAAAGACAGCATCAACATTTCATGAGCTACATCAACCAAATACCAGGAAAGGTTAGGTAAGGATTATAGTTTTTTGTAAACATTGACGTTTTATAACACTACCCAGAGTGCCCCTTTTTGTAGAGCTGGATCCTCACATTAAAAACCGACCTTGTGTCTAACTCTGGCAAGTAAATAGGAACACTATATATAAAATAAGTACATCCTGGAAGCAATAGTTTTAGGAAGATTATTCACTGCAAATTACGTAAATGCCAACAATTAATTCAAATAAAAAAAGGATCAATTTTAGGGTAGCCAAAAGATTTCAGATAAAAGATGAGTCATTAGAGAAAAAAGAAAAATTAAGCCAATGCCATCTACTAAAACAAGAAAGATAAAATGCATTAAAAAATAATAGTGAGGGGCAATTCAGATTGGCAGATTAAGGGGAAATAGAAAATTAAAGCATAGCACCATAGAATGTACAACATATGAAGCAAAATATTAAATAATATTCCATGGAAATAATTGTTTGTATTGATCTAAGTGGTAAGACACAATATTTCATACAAAACTTGTTTCAGCCGCATAGTATAATAATTATAATTCAATAAAATATAGCAATGTTATAGAAACCAACATCATTGTAAAAATTGTAGCAAAACTTATGAGAAATTATATGGCTGTCATATCATTATCAATTTGCAAAGTTTGCTCCTAAATTACTTGAAATATTAATTGAAAATAATAAACATTCCAGACATAAATTTGTTGTAAACAAGAAACAAAATATTTCACATTTATCCACATAAACATTAACATGTTAGTAATTTCAATACAAATTTATCTCTTAAATGTGACCATAAAGAAAGACAAAGAAAGAAGAAATCAATTTACATTTTCATCTGCATTTTATTCAAAGTAAAGATGATATTTTTAATGAAAACAATATTTGATCAGAAATGCTGAATATTTATTCAAGAAACAAAATAATGTGAAACACAATTATTTGTTATTTCCAAATCAAAACAAATCATTAAAAAAATAAGTAAATTCAAAACAACTATTAAACAACAAATAGTAATTTTGAAGAAAACATACCCTTTTAAACATCTATATATTATCACGATATCGTGTATGTTATTTTCTGTGTAACACTTACATCCGGGTCGGTTAACTGTTATGTACTTTCCATTTCTTGTCATAAATAATTTTACCAAAAATTCTTCATAAGTTTTGGTTTCGGTTTCGATTATAGCTGATGGCACTTAAGTCATCTATTTTTTTTATAATAAATAATTTTATCAAGAATTCTTCATAAATTTTTGTTATGGTTTCGATTATAACTGATGGCACTCCAGTAATCTACTTTTTTTTATAAATAATTTTATCAAGAATTCTTCATAAGTTTTGGTTTTGGTTTCGATTATGACTGAAGAAACTCAAGTTATATATATATATATATATATATATACATACATATATATATATATATATATATATATATATACATACATATATATATATATATATATATATATATATATATATATATAAGTTTTATTTCGGTTTCGATTCAAGCTAATGCACCCAAGTCATATGGATACATTTTTTTTATTTTGGAAATTGTAACTTTATAATATATAAAAATCGATAGAACATTAACTCTATAATAATATATACGAAATCTGCAAGAATTAAAATATTATATTTAAACATACTTTACGACCAGGCTTTGCTGGGCGTTCGTGCTAGCTTAGATAAATACTTTTGCAGTTTTAACAAAAAAGCTACAATAATATCAGAGCCTCTCTATTTACACTGGACATCTACAGAAGGCCAGCATCAATATATTACATATAAATGAGTATCCTATTGTATTTCCACAAGTCCTGCTAATAATAATAATAATAATAATAATAATAATAATAATAATAATAATAATAATAATTAAATTATGAAATGTGTTTTAAAAACAACAATACAATAGTTAAGCTTACTGCTAATATCGCATACAGAATATTAAAAAAAAATGTGTGGATTGTGTAAAGTTGAATTAAATCACATATGACTTTTTGACTACCCTTCCAGTGAGAAATGGGTGATTTTTTCATTAATTCCTTTAGATAAAATGAACGATTTGACTCCAAACACAAATTATTCAGCTGAAATTATTTCAAATAAAACCTTAGCATTTCAATCTGGTTCTGTTACTTTATACAAATTATTTTAACAGGAAAAAAATGCAGAAAAAAAGTAGGCATCTGTGATTAAAGCTTTTTAGACAATATGTTTTATTATAACATTTACAGGATTTTGATAGACTAACATGGATTTAGTAGTTATTTAACAAACTCAAACTATTCTGTAAGACAGCAACATATCACTGTTACATAAGACCCATTTCTGCAGCATTCAGAAGAGGATGATGACCATAATGTAAAACCCCCTAGATGAATATAGGTGTGGTTGCCATATTAAAACTTCTATTTCCCATCATAAAGTAATTACTAATAAGATACTTAGATTGGGACAAGTAACACTTCATTATTACCATGACCACAAAACTAATTTCTATAATTTAATGGACTTATCCATCTTATAATCATTTCCTGAATCATCAGATTCATTTTATATCCTGTAAACATTTTTTTTGTTTCCATAATGACGGCACCTGGGCTGCCAGTAGTAATGCAAATAGTATACAAAGAAAATCAATGTGTTTTACCTCTCATTGAATTAAGTGCTGTTATTAGATATATATTACAAGACTGAAACTATTAGTGCTAATGAGTCATCTCGTACCCATGAGAAAATTATAGTGATGCAAATGAGATGATTACACATGAAGTGGGTTTTCTTAGTTTGGGAAAGAAATGAAAGAGATTTATGAACAAAAGACAATCAAATATGCTCAGTGAAAATCTCTTTAAAAATTCTTTACTTAATTGGAACTCCGTGTTTCCCATAATCCCAAATTCATTGTCAATGAAAATCGAAGTGAAGAAGTCTTACAAGTGAACAAAGACATCTGAGACCATTCAAGAAAGAGGTTAAGTAGAAAGTTGAATAACATCTGCTAAAAAATACCTGCACAACTAATTAGTAATCAAGCTATGATAGTAGATAACGAATCTATGATATCACTTATGGAATGTACACTGATTGAAATGTGACTCAAGTTGGGGATAAAAGATCAGTCAATATTCATGGCGTCTCTTTTTCAGATCCCACCTCAAGGTAAGTTCATTATTATTGTTGCCACATAAGGCACAAACATGAGGACGCTTCTTTGATGACTATCACCCCCCCTGATCTCATGATCACATAGAGTGCATTGTGGGATTGGTTTTTTATTCTGCTGGTTTCGATGAAGGGGCACATTCATCATCTCTGGTTCTGGTTCTGCTTCGTTAGACGAACTATAGCCAATACTCTCTGGTGGAGGGGATTGTTTGTCAGCAGGTCATCACTTGATGATTCATCACTCTCCTCTGTAGTTGGGTGACATACCTTGGCAGCTGGATGAAGATCGTGCACATGACGTGGGGTTCCATCAACTAGGACTGACTGCTGGCTAATCACCCCAGATATTCTTCCCCATGTGAACTTGGTGGTGCACCGGTTTCCTCGGGGTCTCACCCAAACTGGATCTCCTATCCCATATCTTTTATGTGTTCCCTCGTTGACTAGCTGTGAAGTGTAAATTCCTTTTACTCTGAAATGGTATGTGTGTATATCATTGGCAGTCGCTGTTGTAGGTGACTTCCCATCATTTGGCATGAGGTTATACCAATACGTGGCCTCCATAATGGTGCATTGCTTTCTGGCAGCAATCCTCTTAATGCTGCAATGGCTCCTCTCAGCAATGCCATTTCCCGATGGCACGTGAGCACATCGTAATCATAGGTGGGCGTCTCATTTGTCTAACAACTGCTGAACTTGTTGGCTGCAAAAAGCAGCATTGTTGTCCATAAACAACTCTTCCGGTGCACCTTGCTCAGAAAAGATTTGCAGTCCTGGTAGGTTGATGTCCACTTCCCTACCCAAAAGGAGCTTTGCAGGTGTTTTCTCCATCATGGCATGGGGGCTATTTACGTAATACACCAGGAACTCTCCCAGATGTTTTCGCCACTCTCTTCTTTCCATATTCATCACTCAAATAGCTTTCAACATAGTTCCAAAGAGCCACTCAATTTCTCCATTAGTTTAGTGATGATAAAGTATTATCTTTCAATGTTGGATACCCCATTCTTTACAGAATTGCTTAAATTCCGAGGATATGAACTGGGGCCCATTATCTGAAACAATGGTTGCTGGGATGCCATGTGTACAGAAACAGTTTTGGATTGTCGATACAATTATACTGGCCCTGGTGGATTTTGTAACAAATGCTTCTTGATTTGCATCCATCATTCCAATTACATCATTCTTGCTGGAGAAAGGTCCACATATGTCAACGTGGAGAACTTTGCAGGCCCTTTCATTTTGGCCATATAAATTAGACAGTGGTTCCTCTTAGAGTTTAGGGTCTGTGCACAGAATACATCAGCTTATGGTGACCTCTATGTCTTGGTCTATATTAGGCTACCATACTTTAGTACTAAGCAGCGCTTTTGTTTTCATTATACCCAGGTGTGTTTCAAGTGTCAACTTCAAGATTCACTTCTGTAGGTTTTTGAGTATAATGATTCTGGCTCCATGCATAACTATGCCCCGTCCATTATTCATGTGTTTATAGGATTATGTTAACTTACTGTTCCAGTCTTCCTGTTGTATGGTCTTTTCCACTGCTATGGTAGTTGGAACCCGTTGAGATTCATCCATTATTTCCGATAAAGTAATAGATTTAAGGCTGCTATTTGCCACAACAGCAATCTCTTCTTCATGTGAGACTGTTCTTTTTCTTCAAGCATGATTTTTCAAAATGATTCATTACTCCACAGTAATTGAATTTCTTCCCAAACGCTGGCCATTTTCTTTGATCATGTATGTGGTCTGAACCGTTACAACCGTAGCATTTTGCGACTGGTTTTAAAGCACTGCTGGTGTCCTTAGGTGGTTTTCTATACCCACTGTTAAGTAGTTGTTGTTAATTTGGTGGATACCCGAGTGCCCCCTTTTATTCCCTTGTATATGCTCAACCTGTGTTTCAGTGAACTCAAATATAAAAGCTGTTCGAAGTGCTTTACCTATGGTCAAATCTGCTTTTTCAAATACACAACGTAATTTGCTTAAGGTGCATTTTTCTATTAACTGGTCCACCATAGTTCAGGTTGCATTCACCAAAGCTGCATTTTACTCCTTGCATGAGTAGACGGGTAACTTAGTTGTGTGTTGACTTCCTGTTTTCTTGACTAAGCATTCAGAATTCATGACGTTCAAAGACCTTATTTGTTTTTGTATAAAATATTTGTCTAAAGCTATCTTTGTAGTTTTGTATGTAGGCTCTACTTGGCCTGTTGGTATCTCTGGTGATAAGGCTTGGATGATGTCTTTTAGTTTCTTTCTCATGTAAAATCGAAAGAGTGATAGTTGTCGTTTATCGTCTGTTATTTTGAATGCTGTCTTCGATGTGTTCATTCCATTCTCTTCATGCTTGCTCCTGGTTGGAGTGTAGGGAAACGTGCGACTTACCTAATTAGCACATGTGCATAATTCAACGGGTCGGTCGTGGAATGAAATGAATGAAGAAGAAAGAAATAAAAATGGCTGCCTTATCTCTTTATATGCCTGCAATGTGACCACCCGATATGCAAATGAGATGCTCCTGGTTGGAGATAAAAGAGGGTTGATTTTTTAGAGGGGGATTCATTTTGAAGTTGGATTTTGAAGAAATAAGTTGAATTAGCAGAAGTTCGTTGGGAGTTGAGAGAAGGTGTATTACGTATACAGAAGTTTGGACAAAAGTGTTAACCTTACCCAGGAAATTATTAGTGTGACGGGCAGAAGAAATAACACTCAAGTTATTGAATTATATGGAGTCTTCTCAGTCTAGGAGTTCTATCGTATTGGCATAGAGAGAGCCATTTTCTGAAATAATTATTCCTTCATTATTTCCGACTTTTAAAATTTGTGTTGCGTTGCTGTTGACTTCAAACACTTTTTATTTTTTAGTGATTCGTTACTGTTGACTTTGAGTACTTTTTCTCCGTTTGTGTTCATTATTTGTAGTTTAGTAACTCATTAATGTTGATCGAGTACTTTTTTCCCTGTTCGTGTTCATGTTTGTTGTTTGTAGTTTAGTAACTTGTGGCTGTTGATTTTGAGTACCTTTTTTTTTTGTTCGTTCTTTGTAGTTTAGTAACTCATTGCTGTTGATTTTGAGTGCTTTTTTCCTCGTTCGTGTTCCTTGTTTCCAGTTTAGTAACTCGTTGCTGTTGACTTGGAGTACTTTTCTTTTTTTCCTTGCTCTTCCACGTCGCTAGGTTTGCTATTTGTTGAAACTTTTCTCAGTGAGTTCCATTTATACTGCTGCTCGTGACGTCATATCCGATGTCACAACTATAGCCAAGTCCCGGAAATTGCCGAAACGGTTTACAAAAAGGAAACAAGTAAGCGATCAAACTATACCTGAATGAGATTAGGCCCATAAACTGCCGAAGCAGTAAAAAAAATACACACATACTTTATCTTGTGCAAAATCTTTGAACGTTGTTATTTTGATACTAGTGCATTTATTGATCAGTGCTGAAATAATAATGTTATTATTTAGAATGTCATTCTTAACATGGGGAGGGGAGGGTGTTTTGTCGCTATTCTGTACTTTAACCTAACAATTTAATAAAAACAGATAGCATAAAACTTTAATTAAACTTGAAAATACGATTTAAAAAATAGTGTGAATCAATAAGTGCACTAGCACCTTTATTTTTTATTTTTTTTATATATATTTGTATATTTTAAGATTTTATGTATAATACTTCTCATTTATTTATTTTTGGATAAGAGTTTTGACAATGCAGGTACTTGTGTAGAGAAAGTACCGTGAAAATTTTTTTTATTATCAAATTCGATTTTTACAGTATCTCTTTTAAAATTAAATTGCTAGGTGAAACTACAGAGTAGTTAAAAACCATAAACCAGAAAAAAAAAACAACAAAAAAAAAAAACACTCCTACCCATGGTAAAAATGGATTTCGTAATACCATTATTATTTCAGCACAATCCATTCTCTGCAAGAGTACCATTTTTTATGTAAATAAACATCACAAATTCTCTAATTCCTTATTAGTTTGTCTGAATAATTCTGATTAAATTCACTTTTCTTGATATAATAGTAATGTGACCAAAGATTCCGTATTCCGCAGATAGACACGTGAATTACAATATTTGACTTTAAACTTTAATCATAATCGTGGTTCAGTGGGGGAAGACGTGGCTAGTTACCTTTAATGCATCCAAAACCAAACTCCTATTCTTACATCATCAACGCTCTGATCCCCAGTTGGCATCAATTGTGATGGATGGCTCTCGTCTGGGTGAGGCCCCGTGTTTTGGCAAGCTTCTGGGTTTGACCTTTACTCCTGATCTGAAATGGAACACGTACATCAAGTCTGTTGCCAAGGTCGCTGGAAAGATGGTGGGATCCTTCTACCGCTCCAGAAGATATCTCACTACTGATGCAATTCTCTATCTATATAAAAGCCAAGTACGTCCAAGGATGGAATACTGTTGCCATATCTACCCTGCAACCCCTCTCCCACAGAAGAGACGTTACGAGCCTATCCTTGTTTTATCGTTATTTTCATGGCAGGTGCTCGTCTGAACTCCAATCCCTGGTCCCCCCTCGCCAATCTTTCACGAAAAACACCCGTCTAGCTGAATCCACTGTGAAAAATTTCCCCCACTCTATATCTGTGCCTAAATCAAAACGCGGATTCCATGAACAAAGCTTCTTTCTTAGAACTGCACGCCTGTGGAACTCTGTTCCGTCTGCCTGCTTCCCTCCGGACTACAACTTGGATATCTTCAAGTCTAATGTTAACAAATTCCTAATGAACCGCCCCCTTAAGTAAACACTTCATCAAATCTCCACACTAACGTAATGTACTTGCAATAACCCTTATTCCGGGCCTTGATAAGTGGTGATCACTGTGTAACAAAAAAAAAAAAAAAAAAAAAAAAAAATTGACAGTTTCAATATCTTAAAAAAATCCTGACGTTGACTGAGTAACTAAAATAAAGAAAAACAAATTTCGGCGCTTCTACACTATTGGGACGAGATTTTGTAGTCGACAAATGGAGTTTTTAGATTAAAAAAAAAAAAAAACAATGGTTTAAACTGATTGTTTTTTTGTTTTTTTTTTTTTGTCAATTTTAATAAGTTACAATGGTAGCTTCCACATTTATGCAGTCAGAATTACCTGAATATTACTGAATTATTAAAAAAACAACAAAAAAAACTTTAATTGTGGTAGCAGGTGAAAAATTGCCGCCATCCTGTTTAAGTCGAAATGAAAAATGACCTCCCTTTTGAACTTTCCTGTATCTTTCGATCGTTTTCATCAAATTCTATTTTTTATTTTCTTTAATAAATAATTTTCTACCTTATTGATCTTCGTAATTTTTGGATATAATCATCTTAAAAATATGAGGAATAGGTAGACACCATTGTTTTCATGTGAAATTCAGTATTACGATTTCCGAAATTTCGTCCCAATAGTGTAGAAGCGCCCAAATTTCTTATTTTTCAATAAAGGGTTTTTGTCTCATGCCAAAAGACACATCGGAGAATTCATCTCATGGAGTTTCTTTGTCGAAAAAAGGATATGTGACATGATTTTTATTTCGTTAATCAACAAGTTTATTTAATTTTTGTTGTTGATTATCATCGTTTCATTGTAATAGGTTGTTTACTTTTGTTTTGTGTACGTTAATTAATAAGTGTCCCAAATTATACCTTAGAAATATCCTTATTTTTGCTATGTCTATGCTGATTATCTCCCCTAGATTTGAGTTTCTGCTGTCATCGTAGATCGAAATAATAACATTAAATTTTGAAATATCATTTTCGACAAAATATATTTCATTATGGAACAACAATAAACTGAGGAATTAATACTTACTTTTCATCAAATCTTGTTACGCATAATTTGTTGTACAGAAAGAACGAGATAACTAGCATATTTTTTGTAAATTTAAAATTAAAAGGTTATGAAAAATCGTCTCACAGATAAGACAATTAATCAAATGAATATCTGTTTGGTGTTTGAAGTTCTGCTAAACCGGAAAAGAGATTCGAATTATCTCCCCTTTTTGTATTTTCTCTCTTCTGCTTTCTCCTTTTAATGAAAAGATTTGCTTTGAAAACATAAAAATCAACACGCTTGTATGTGTGTGTGTGTGTGTGTGTGTGTGTATATATATATATATATATATATGTATATATATATATGCATATATATATGCATATACACACACACAAGAGCGTGTTGATATATATATGTTATATTCGCATATCTGTTCAAAAATGTTTTTTTCCTCACATACACGTACATACACTCACATTCACGTGCATACACACACATGCTAACATACACACATGTTCGCACACATACGCGCACACGTACGAACACATGGGCAACGTCACTTCCTTTTAAGTGAAATCCAGACATGCGCAGTCAGAACACTGACTCCGGTATAAAAGTGAACAACAATGTTTAACTTCCTCTTTATTCCATTTTTGCCTTAGTTCGTCAATCAGACAAGTTAGTATCCACAGCTTGTGCCCTGAAGACACTTCCACGTGGAGAACTGCTACCATGCACGCGCAGCTTTATTGAGGTCTACCTCCTCTCTCTTTCTTTTTCTACATGCTGGACTGTCCTTTTTCTTTCCCCTACTTTATTCCTCTTTTTCCATGCACGTAGTCGTCAACGACTGCACTAAACACGTGTTCCACCTAAACCATTTATTTTCAACAGAAAATAAACGACATGTTTATTTTATTCAGCAATTGAGTTTTGTTTCCTTCTTTCCATTCATTTCATTATTTTCTTTTTGTAGTGAGTTAGGATTATTATATCCTGATCCGCAATAAACGATGGTGCCCCCTTAATTAAAAATGAAATGTGTTTGAACGAAACACGCAGTGTAAACTAAACTCTTCCACACAAATCCACGGCATGCATGAAAAATAATTTTTCTCTAAAAAAAAAAAAAGAAAAAGGGAACTTCAACAGACGGACTCCTACAACAAAACCATGGCATTAAACATTCAGCAACCTGACCAAAACAGAAACGAAGAATTAGCCAAATTAAAGACTACAGTTGAAAAGCTTTCAAAGCAGCTAGCCGACGTACTTCAAACATGTTGACATTATCCCAGAAACTACAACGACACGCGACAAAGTTACAGGTGAAGAAGTTTAAGCAGGAACCGGTCCACGTCACGAGATAGACAAGATGTTTGCTTCTACCACAGGAGATTCAGTGTCGACGTGAGAAAATGCACTACACCCTGCGCATTCAAAAAACCAGCGCAGGGAACAAACCTTCCAGCCAGTAACAATAACGACGGTAGCTGGAGCACAGAAAAAAGGTCTGTTTTATATCCGTGACAAAATCCACGGATATAACTTTTTAATAGACACCGGAGCGGAAATCAGCATCATACCGACATCGCATGGCCACCCAATTTTTCAGCCTACACGCCGCCAACGGTACCAAAATACCCACTTTTGGCGAGAAAACTTTAAACTTAAACCTGGGAATGTGAAGGAATTTTTTCTGGAATTTCACCATAGCCAGCGTGACTACTCACATTTTGGGGGCAGACTTTTTAGCCCATTTCAACCTTTCTGTCGACATAACTCATCACACATTGACCGACAACGAAACAAAGATTTCGGTAAGAGGACCTACCTCGAAATTTTTAACCACTGGAATCAACGCTGCCTTACCCGAAGATTTACACATCCGCCATTTACTCCCAAAATTTCCTCAACTTTTCCAGCCAAAAGGCATGGACCCCATCAAGCATAGTGCTAAGCACTATATTAAGACCACAGGACCCCTGTCTATTCAACCCCCAGACACTTGAAACCAGATAAATACAAATTGGCAAAATCTGAGTTTCAAAACCTACTCCACATGGCGATAATATGTCCCTCGAAAAGTGCTTGGTCATCACCACTCCACATGGTGCAGAAAGCTGTCAACACCACATGGCGCCCATGCAGAGATTTTAGATGCTTAAACGCGAAAACAGTTCTGGATAGATATCCTATCCCCCATATCCATGACTTCGCCAATGGACTCCAAGGTGTCACAATTTTCTCCAAGCTGAACCTCGTAAAGGCATATTTTTAAATTCCAGTCGCAGAAGAAGACATTCATAAAACTACACTGACCACACCATTTGGTCTTTATGAGTTCCTAAGGATGCCTTTCGGGCTTAGAAACGCCTGTCAAAATTTCCAACGTTTGATTGACAAAGTTTTCAGAGGTCTGCCGTTGATATTCACCTGGAACAAACTTTCGAAAGACTGTCACATTTCGGTCTGAAACTAAACACTGATAAATGTGTTTTTGGCCACCAGGAAGTTCAATTTCTCGGACATTTAATCGACAAGAATGGAATCTCCCCATTGCCTGAAAAAATAAGTGCCATTTCAAATTTCCCTCTACCGACATCTGTCAGACAAGTACACCATTTTGTAGGCATAATTAACTATTACCGACCCTTTTTGCCTAATTGTTCCACGTTACTCGCACCTTTAACGGACTTGTTAAAAAAACGAACCAAAAACCAACAGTTAGTTTTGGAAGGACCTGCACTACAGGCCTTCGAACAATTGAAAACTGCTTTGGCAAACTTCACCAAACTTACGTATATCCAAGATAGTGATACAACGGAACTTACACTTATGATGGATGCATCGGAAATAGCAGTAGGAGTTGTCATTCACCAAATTTCTGACAACAAAATGACCCCTATTTCATTCTTCTCTGCCAAGTTAAACAAAGCGCAGACTAAATATAGCACTTTCTCGAGAGAGTTACTTGCAATTTACCTTGCAATTAAGCACTTTAAACATCTCCTCGAAGGCAGAAAATTTTCCATTTACATGGATCATAAACACCTAACATTTACTCTACACACACATGTCGACAAATACGGTCCACGAGAAATTCGACATCTTGACTATATAGCTCAATATTCTACCGATATACGGTACGTAAAAGGACAAGAAAATGTTGTAGCTGACACTTTATCTTGCACAACAATTGTTTCTTTAAATTCCATTCCACTAAGTATGGAATTAATAGCACAAGAGCAATTAGCTAATACCACGCTTCCAGCTATAATGGACAAAACTTCACTGAAGCTGAAAGAAATGCTGATACCGTTCGGAACAACAAATTTCTATTGCGATGTTTCACAAAAACACCCTCGCCCTTATAGTTCACCCAGCCTCAGACGACAAGTTTTCCAGCACTTCCACAATTTGTCCCACCCAGGAAAACGTGCGACCGTGAAATTAATAGGGGAACGTTTTGTTTGGCCAAATATGAATACGGACATCCGTAAAGTTCACAGGCACACAAAATCACCTTCAGGAACTTTCAGTGTACCAGATGCTAGGTTTACTCATGTTTATATCGACTTGGTTGGACCCTTGCCCACTTCAAAAGGACACACCAATGCGCTTACTATAGTCGATAGATTCAGCAGATAGCTGACAGCAATACCAGTGAAAGACATATCAGCCGCAACAATAGCCAGAGCGATTTTACAAGATTGGATAGCGATTTTCGTAGTGCCCTCCGTAATCACAATGGACAGGGGCTCACAGATTCAATCAACTCTTTTCCCTGAATTCAACCATTTGTTGGGAACAAAGCACATTAAAACTACTGCCTACCACCCTTATGCAAATGGTATGGTGGAACGGTTTCATAGAACAATTAAAGCAGCCTTGGCTATAAAAGAAAACAAAGCAAACTGGTCAGACAATTTGCCACTCATTCTCCCAGCAATTCGCAACACTGTGAAGGAAGATTTTCAGAGCACACCTGCAGAATTAGTTTTTGGATCAGCACTGATTTTACCAGGAAATTCTGCGAAAACAATACAGACATTTCCCCAACGACAGCTTTTGTAACAGATTTAAAACATAAAATTTTTGACAGTGGTTTCAGCTAGACAGATGTTTTTCGTAAAAGATTGGCGAGGGGGGACCAGAGATTGGAGCTCAGACGAGCACTTGCCATGGAAATAATGATAAATAAAAGATAGGCTCTCAACGTCTCTTCTGTGGGAGAGAGGTTGCAAGGAAGAGAAAAGGGCATCCCCCACTAAGCCACGAAGTCTATTTTGTACTCTGTCAAGGCAGGATAGGCTGTTTTTAGCAGCTCCTGCCCAGATATGGCAGCAGTACTCCATCCTTGGATGTACTTGGCTTTTATATAGATAGAGAATTGCATCAGTAGTGAGATATCTTCTGGAGCCGTAGAAGGATCCCATCATCTTTCCAGTGACCTTGGCAACAGACTTGATGTACATGTTCCATTTCAGATCAGGAGTAAAGGTCAAGCCCAGAAGCTTGTCAAAACATGGGGATTCTCCTAGACGAGAGCCATCCATTTCAATTGATGCCAGATGGGGGTCAGAGCGTTGATGATGTAAAGATAGGAGCTTGGTTTTAAATGCATTAAAGGTAACCAGCCATGTCTTCCCCCACTGAACCTCTGATCAGAGGAGAGAGAATCAGAGACAACTTTGTCATTTACAGCCTTTGATGTGTTGCCGTAGATAGTCGTGTCATCAGCATAGATGTCAATGAATGATTTAAGTATGTGTTTAAGGAGATCATATTAAATCCTTCTTAGATAAGGAAAAAATATAGGTTGTCCTCGACGGTCGTACATCTAAACAATATGATATAAATGCGGGGGTGCCCCAGGGTTCTATCCTTGGACCTCTATTGTTCCTGATATTCATAAATGACCTCCCCGACAAAATTGCCTCTGAGATGGGTATATATGCTGATGACACTACACTCTATGGCAGGCACGGCAGGAAGACAAATGAACACATTTCTAAAGAAATGGCAGAAACACTAGAGGAAGACCTCCAATCTGTGGTGGAATGTGGACAAAAGTGGTTGGTCACGTTCAATGCTGCCAAGACTAAACTAGTTTCATTCAATAATTACAAGAAACCCTCTCTACCACCTATAGCAATGGCCAACGACTCTTTATCTGAGAGTACATTTTTCAAACTCCTTGGCCTAACGTTCACAGGAAACATGAGTTGGAACAATTACATTGAAGGCATTACCAGGGCCGCTGCAAGAAAGGTGGGCTCTCTCTACCGTGCTAGAAAACTACTCACACCCGAAAGTATCCTGTACCTCTATAAGGCCACCATTCGCCCATGTATAGGGTATTGCTGTCACATCTGGGCTGGTACATCTGCTACTAGTCTCTCGCTCCTTGACAAGGTTCAAAAGTGAATCGCAAATCTGATAGGCCCTGAACTGGCATCTAAGCTTCAGCCTCTGTCCCATCGACGAAATGTTGCATCCCTCTGCCTTTTCTAAAAGTATTTTAGTGGTGAATGCTCTGACGAACCGCAATCACTTCTGCCCCTGCGACGTGAGCACCCTCGACAAACCCGACAGGCTGCTAAATCCCACCCCCACACTGTAGAGATCCCTAGATGCAAAAGATCTTTTTACTCCAATAGTTTCTTCCCCAGAACCGCTAGACTCTGGAATTCCATTCCAGGTCCCTGCTTCCCCAACAGTACTGACGTGCAGAAGTTCAAGTGTAACGTGGACCAACATCTTGCTGCCCAAATCCCTACATAGTACCCCAGTAGTTGTTGCCCCTGATAGTAGCCCCCTACACCAAAGTGGCAATTTGCCTTGTTTGGGGTGAAAATGTAATAAAAAAATAAAAAAAAGATTAGGAAAAGAGTTAGGCCCAGGATGGACCACTGAGGGATTCCAGCATTAATACTGCAGGCTTCTGATTTTTGTCCACTATTCTTATGAGCCTATCAAAGAGAAATGATTTAATGATAGAGAAAACATTTCCAATTATACCGTAGCTGGAAATCTTGTGAAGTAGGCCTTTATGCCATACCTTGTCGAAGGTCTTTGATATGTCAAGAGCAATTGCCCTAGAAAGGAAGCCTTTGTCAAAAGATTCACTAATCCTATGAGATATAACCGTTAGCACATCTGCTGTAGATATTATAGAACGGAAGCCATATTGCGTGTCAATAAGAAGGTTTTTTTCTGCTGAGGTGGTTGACTATTTCTCTATTTAATATGGATTCCAGCAACTTACTCATGACACACGGGAGACTTATTGGTCTGTACTGAGAGGGAGATGACTTATCCCCTGAATTTTTAAATACAGGGCATACTGATGAGGTTTTCCTGGGTGTTGGAAAACACTTCTCCTTAAGGCAACGCTTAAACAGTTTCGTAAGTATGGGAGCAAGTTCTGGTTGAAGCTTCTTTAACACTATAATTGGAATGCTGTCAGGGCCAGTTGCTTTACTGGAATCAAGGTTCTTGATTAGCTTGGCAACCTCATGCACAGATATCTGTATGTTACCTAGCATGTTCTGTGTTATAAGAGGAAATATGGGGAGTTGATAGCCTTCGTCGCATAGGGTAGAATTAGCTGCAAAGTTCTTGGCAAATAGTTTGGCCTTGTCTGAAGCTGAGGAGATGATCTCTGGTCCGTTGATAATGGTTGGGATAGAACGCACACTTCTGTTCAAACAGACTGGCCATATAGCTCTCTTGCATTTTTTATTACTCTTTTACAGTGGTTGCTGGCGTTCCTGAAAGCAGCTTTAGTCCCAGTGTATGTATTACGTTGGTAGCTTTGGAAAAAGTGATTTCTGTGCGCGCTAGCAGCAGCACATTCTGGGGAGAACCATGGCTGACTGTTAGGTTTTTGTTGTAATTTTTTAGATGGTATGAATTGGTCTACGCCTACAATTAACCATTCAGTCAGATCTGATACTATAGAGGACACTTCCTTTTTAAACGCGCGCATCATCCTTACGAACTTTGAACACTTTGTTTATTTTTACTTTCTCATTAAGTTTAATTTTTATAAATAAATGATTGAGAAATCAATCATATAAAATTTAAATGCATATTGTTTGTCTGGTTCCTTCTCGCCACCATACGCTTATTCATAACACACACACACACACACACACACACACACACACACACACACACACACACATACATACATACATATATATATATATATATATATATATATATATATATATATATATATATATATGAGAATAATGGAAACAGTATTCCAACAAAATAGAGGAATAAAAAACCGAGTTATGTCTCCATCTACGTTTCATCTATAAATAATAACTAAATAAAGACGAAACGTTGATAACTCGTTTTTTTTTTCCTTTTTATTTCTCTCTCGCTTGTGAGATTTCTCTCAAAAGGTTTTTGCCCCTGGCAGAATGGAAGAAAACCAAACAGAAATTACAACAAGCTCATCTTAAGGCTTCAACGTAAATTTTATTAAAGTAAAAAAGGTCCATGTTGCAAAAGATGCGTCATCTTCAGCTATCTGCGACTATGGGCTGGTAACGTTCCCGAAGGGGATAATAGTTCATCTTCGATAAAGGCTGGGTAGAATTCCCGCTGACGAAGTAGTGCGCAGGTTGGATATGTTGAGGTGACTTCCAAGTCGGATGCTGCTAGCTGGGCATCCACGAGGGGTCCTGTAAAGTCAGTCCAATGGCTTACAAGGCATGTCAAACCGTAGATCTTAATTTCGTCTTTACAGACATTAAATTGTTGCACAAGCATGCAAACATAAATTCGCCCTACTTAAGGGCATTGGTAATTGCAATGATAAAGTTCCGCTGTCTCAATTCGAGTGATAAATCCACATGTTACCAACGCTGTGCCTTTTGGATTCTGATCTGAAAAGGAATTTGGTGCCAAAAACATTCTCGGCAGTTAGTTATAACAAGTGATTTGGTTGAAATAAATCCGTGGCCAGAGAAACTGTCCAATAAAAAGCTTGCTTATTTCTGCAGAATTTCTTACTCTCTCTCTCTCTCTCTCTCTCTCTCTCTCTCTCTCTCTATATATATATATATATATATATATATATATATATATATATATATATATATATATATAGAGAGAGAGAGAGAGAGAGAGAGAGAGAGAGAGAGAGAGCGAGAGAGTCATCCATTGTATCACAGATCTCCAGTGCGGCTAAGATGTGTAGAAAAAAAGAAAAAAAAACAGGATTACTTATGTTGGTGGCGTTAGTGTAGGGGAAAATAATCCAACTGATTAAAAAACGACAAATAAATATATAAACTAGGATGAGAGGTGGGAGGCATGTTCCTTTAGTTAAAAAAGCCTTGGATCAGTCAAAGTATTGAATAGTTTACTTTGTTCTCGTGAAATCATTGTAACGATACGCTAATATTCTACACGTATTTAAATTGTTATTGTTGATTTCTATTTTTATTGATTGCTGTTTCCTGTTATTTTTACTTTGACAACGGATTATTTCTACATGCTGCTTTTTTTGTTATCTTTTGATAACTTTGGTTTTGAACAGTTAACCTTACGTTTCTGGCCATGGCAGCCATGAGCCTCCAGGAGCCAGAAATGTCCAAGGGGGCGGGGGAGACTCTACTCTGTTGTATTAGTAAAGAGTTTGAAAGTACATCGAGAAAATATAGAGACACCCGTGTGAATGTAACAGAAGCTTTATTAACACTAAGAAGGAATAATAGTTTTTGCTACTACGATATACCACGTGATTGTGTGGTGGGAGGTTGCAGGCAATGGTAATGGTGGGAGTAATCCCAGTTAAGGGGAGATAGCTCGTGTTACTTGATGTATATAACATCTTTGTTTTGTTTTTTTCTGAAAATAAAAAGAAGTTTTTATTTTTATTTTATGTGTATTTAATTTATGTCTGTATCTGGCTGGAAGTTTAATTGTTCTCTCTCGTTGTGAAGTTTGTTGTTGTTCTCTTTTCCCGACCCGTTTCTGGTACGGCTTGTCTTGGACTATTTTCTTGACTGAATATATTTTCATGGTCGTGTGTAACTTTGCGTTTTAGATTTTCATTTGTTTTTAAGAGGTGACGCCTGTTATGTCTTAAATATTTTCATTGTTCTGTTTTTTGCTAAATACGAACGAGGCTCTTCTAATTTTTTTAACAATTGTACCTTTCAGGTTCCATTTTCCTTGGGAGCGAATACGAACAGTGTCGTCTTTGCTTAGTGTTAGTAGTTCTTTAAACTTTTTATCTATTTCATGCCTTTTCATTGCTTTATTATACATGATGTTAGGAAGGTTTGTCCTAAGTGTTCTTTTCATTAGTTTCTCGTCTGCCAGCGGTGATTTATCTTTTAATGGGAATGTCCGTAGTGCTAACATTGCTAGTTATGGGTCGTGATTGCTTTCAAATGACTTTATTAGTGTCCTTTTTATAGTTTGTATATTTCTTTCTACTAGTCCATTGGATTGTGAATAGTTCGGACTTGTTGTGATGTGTTTGAAATCCCAATCTTTAGCAAATTGTCTAAATTCAGATAATGCGTACTCAGGTCCATTGTCGCTGATCACTATTTGTGGAATACCAAATTTTGCAAAAGTGTTTTTTATTTCTTGGGGGATTTATAACAGGGTTTATATCTCGGTTTATAGTTATGTGGTGAGTGACTGGTAATTTTCCGAGGTCACCAAAGCAATATTTGTATCTTCCTATTGGGGCTTCTATATCAGTCTTATTTATTGCATGTATTCTTTTTAACAATCCCTGATTTTCCGCTGTGTTTGCACTAATTACTGCATTTGCATTAGTATCTGCTACGATAAACTGGGTATTTATTTTTATGTCTTTGTTTTGTAGCTGTATCATGCAGCTTCCTATTATCGGAATTTGTGTACTGTTGTATGCGATTAGTGTTATCGTTGTTTTCGTTAATTTAGGTTTAGGTTTTATTGTCTTGTAAGTCTTTACTGGTATTACATTCACTTCAGCTCCTGTATTAATTTTAAAATTAATAAATGTTTCATTACCTTGTAGTTTTATTTTCCACTTGTCAGTTTGGAGCACATGTATATTTTTTTTCAATATGGCGTTAAGTTAAATGTGGTCTGAGTTGTATGATTGTCCGACATTGTATAATTTTTTTCTTTGACACATTCGTGCATAATGCCCTTTCTTTCCACAGTTTGTACAGGTTTTCTTATATGCGGGACAGTTGTTTTTCTGGTGCGAATTGGAGCAATAGGTACATTTTTCAATCCAGCACTGTGTTTTGGCAGGCTTTTTGTCTTGTTTAAAAGTTGCATGGGCAGACATCTTGTCTTTTGTTATTCTATTTTTCTTCATGTCCCGAATTAGCGATATATTTTCTGTGTTTGACATGGCCATTATTTTAGAGTGTCTCTTTGTTTCTTCAGCACTGAGCCCTGCTTGAATTGCTTTTTCTAAACCCAACGATGGTTCTCTCAGCATTCTTTCTCGAAGCATGTTGTCGTTAATGCCACAGAGAAGAATATCTTTTATTAATCTCTCGGTAAGTTCTCCAAATTTACATTTGCTGCTTTTTGTCATAGTTCAGTGACGTATTCGTCAAATCTCTGCGTTTCTTTGTGTTTGCAAGTCAAGAATTGGTATGTGAGAAAAGTTAGGGGGTTTTCTTGGTTGGCAGTGCAAGTCGAATTTTTCTATCACATTTTTCAAGTTGTATTTTTGGTCTTCGTTCTCGAAATTGAAGGTGTAGTAAATTTTTCTTCCTCCATTTTCTATACAGGTCAATATATCGATGTTTAAACCTTCTCTGGCTTTTTACCTGATTCTGTTGCTTGTAAAAATAACTTGAATGGGGTTTTCCATGTATCCCATTCTTGTCTGAGATTGTCTGATGAAAAGTTGAGTTCTTTGAGATGCGGCAGAAATTCCATAGTTTTTTGTTTTCATATATATATATTGACGTTTGTGAGTGTTAAGGTTCATAATTATTTTCTGACACCACGTTGTATTATGTGGCCTGTATTAGTAAAGGGTTAGCAAAAATATGGAGAGAAGAGGGAGACACATGTGTGAACGTAACAGAAACTTTATTAACACTAAGAAGGAGTAGTAGTTTTTGCTACTACAATATACCACGTGATTGAGTGGTGGCAGGTTAAAGGCAATGGTGATGGTGGAAGTAATTCCAGTCAAGAGGAGATAACTTGTGTTACTTGATGTTTATAACATACTCCAACCACACCAAACTGGAGCAAACCCCCTAAAATTATAATTGATGTGCAACAATTTATAGATAAAGCTAAATCATATCAACATTTACTTGCAGAAAAAAGATTTTTAATCGATCTTCCTAACAGACAGTATGTACACTTTATATGCTTTCTCTCTCCATGAACTGGATTGACTTTCTCACTTTTTTTTTCCTTTTGCTTTGGTCCATCAACCAGACAAGTTTGCGTCCACAGCTATGTGGCCTGAAGACATTTCCACGTGGACAAGTACCAACATGTGCACGCAGTTTTATTGATGTCAACCCTCTATCTTTTTCTTTGTCTACACGCTGGACTGCCATTTCTCGTTCCACTACATTACTCACTCCTCTTTCCACGCGCGGACATGACCACGAGTTACACCTAAAACATTCATTTTTCAACAGAAAATAAACGACATGTTTATTTTATCCAGCAATTGAGTTTTGTTTCCTTCTTTCCATTTGTTTCATTATTTTCTTTTGTAGCGAGTTAGGATATTTATACCCTTGCCTGCAACAAACGATGGGGCGCGGTGGAGAGAGAAAGCGTATAAAGTGTACATACTGTCTGTTAGCTCTTGCCCCACATACAGTTGCAGGGGACGTGACGTGCGCCGGTGTTATTAATATTATAAGCCTTTCTTTTTTTCATATTTTCATCCTTGTTTTAATAAAAGTTGGTAATGGTGAATAAAAGGAGACACTAACTTTTAAATACACTGGAAGTTGGCTCATGCGTCTCTCAATTTAGGTATGGAAGCACAGAGTCGATGTAAATAGAAACCAGTAAAATCTCCTAAAAATGTTAAATGCTATTCTAATCGGTAAATGTTGGCACATTACTTATGGAAAAACGGTTAATTAAACTGCAGAAGCACCTGTTAAACCACACAAGTTCTATAATTGAATCCCCTCTCCCAAAAACAAAAAAGCATAAAAATGTTTGGTGCTTATGTTTTTTGTAAACCGCTTGTGAAATCTTTGTTTTAGATCAATTAAAATGCATTAAAAACTATGTAAGACAAAAAAAAAAAAATCCCCCCCCAAAGTGCTGTAATGTATTTTTTTAAGGTTTGTTTTAGACAACTTTTTCTTCTAATTTTAAATTGTCCGCCAATGAAGAAAAAATTTGAAAATTCTATGTTCTGAAAAAAAAAAAAAAAAAAATGTCTTTCCGACATTATCCCCCTCCCCCATTTAGAGTGGTTTTCTTTTCTTCTTGTTTTATTTCTTTTTCATATAATTTTAAATTGTCTGCGGAAGATTCGTACACCATGTAAGAAGACAGTTTGCTTACGTGAAAGCACATAAATGTGGAAAATAGTCCCGGGTTCAGGGGTTAATACCATGCAAACGGTAAATTTGCGACGTGTTTGATTATTAGATTGGTTGGGTTATCATTGTCTATAATACAAGGGAAGTAATGCAACAATAAAATATCTCGAGAAATATGCCGGAATGCCTTGATTTTTATGTTAAACAAATCTTTTCCATTAAAAGAGGTAAATAGAATAGGGAAAATACCAAAGGGGAGATAATCGAAATCCTTCTTCCTGTTTAGTACAAGTTCAAGTAAACAAGAGTTGTTTCCCTCTGCACAATGACAAATTGTAAAACAGCGCCAATACATAATATCTGTCGATCTAGAATACAAGGGAAGTAATTTAACAATGAAATGTCTCGAGAAATATGAATACCTTGATTTTTATCTTACATAAACAAATCATTAAACAAATCATTAAAAGAGGGAGAAGAGAGGAAATACAAAAGGGGAAATAATCAAAATCGTTTTCCGATTTAGCACAACTTCAAACAGTAAACGTTCATTTTGAAGTCTTATTTGTAAGACGATTTTTCATAACCTTTAAATTTTTAAATTTACAAGCAATATACTTGTTTTCTTGTTCTCTCTGTACAACAAATTATGCTTAACAAGATTTGACGAAAAGTAAGTATTAATTCCCTCAATTTGTTATTCCATAATAAAGTTCAAACTAATGCTTTAAAATTTATTGTTATTATTTCGATCTACTATTTTAATGATGATTTTGTTAAATTTATTTCAATTAAATTGATTCTGAAACTTATTCTGTTTATTTTATTAATTTGGTACTCCTCCTGCAGTCCTGCACTTATTGATCCGTGCTGAAATGATAACGTTATTATTTAAAAAGCCATTCTTAACATGGGGAGGGGAGGGTGTTTTGTACCTAATCTGTACTTACAATTGAATAAAAAAAACATATCATAAAACTTTAATTAAACTTGGAAATACGATTAAAAAAAAGTAGCGCGGATCAGTAAGTGCATTAGCACCATTAATTTTAATAAACATATAGAACAATGGCCTGTGTCGCCGCAAAAGCATTACAAAAGGCAATATTATTATGTTTGGAAAATGTAACTCTGTTTTCTCATTAATAATATATACTGTAATCTGTTTATTTGAAAATATAAAGTAAATTCTCAAACAAAGAAAAACGTTTGGTGATACAAAGGAGTAGGTGACTCAGTCGGCAGCACACATTCATGTAATTACTTAATTATTTATTTCATAAAATAATAAATAAAATGTGATCGTTTCATTCTTATGAATTTGTTTTTAGTATTATAAAATATATACTACTTTATGAAATATTTATTGATTTCTTTACATATGTTTTTCGAAAATTAAAATAATTTTTTATCTGATACTTTTTGCTGCAGACGTCGTGTTGCCTATTCTTTTGCATCACCAAAAGTTTACACGGTTTTTATCCCTTTAAAAGATCGTCCAATTAATATTCTTAAATGTAAACACTTATTTTTCTTATTAAAAATCATTTAACGATCCGCTTTTCTATGAAAATTTCATACAATTATTGTAAAGTAATTTCAATGAAGATAAATGGAAATACGATAAACCTAAGTAAGTTTCATAAATAATTTTTCTTTTTAAATAATGTGTAGTAGCAACGAATGAAAATATAGTGGACGTGTATAATGTGTACTCCCTTATACTTTTTTTTTCTAATTTTTTCAGTGGATTATTATCGGTTGGACACTAATCTATTTGATTATGAAATATTATGTTGCTAATGCAGATAGTAACCCACGCTATTCTTTAAATCGTATTTCCACGTTTAATTAAAGTTTTATATGTTTTTTTTTATTCAATTGTAAGGTTAAAGTATAGAATAGGTACAAAATACCCTCCCCTCCCTATGTTAAGAATGGCTTTTTAAATAATAACGTTATTATTTAAGCACGGATCACTCTCTGCATGAGTACCAATATTATCAGATTATCAAATACAAAAAAACTAAGAAGTTAATATTTAGTCATTTGAAAGGGGTGCTCAGTTTTTAATCACACTATTCTAGTAAATTTATTCCTCATATTGGAAACACTTAATGAGAAAACAAAATTTGTTTCAAATTTTTTTAATTAAAAATCACTTTGAATTGTGAAACATTTAAACAAAACTGGTACTTGTGCATGGATGTTACCGTGAGCTTTCCAAAATTTATTAACATCCATGCACAAGTTTATTTTATTTTGGAGAGGGGCCAACATTTTTTTTTTTTTTTAGTGGAGAAGACTTGTATCTATATTTTTGTTTTCTCTCATTTATAATTTAATTTTTGCGAGTGAGTGTGGGGTATTATAAATGAAATCAAAAAAGGTAGATATGAATCCTCCCTCACCTTAAAAAAGTGAGAAATAAAAATGACCCCCCCCCCCCATCTAAAAAAAAATTACTTTCCTTGCATGGACAAAACTCTCCACTGGTGCCCCTCCCCTCCAAATAAGCACCCATTCTTTTCAAACATAATTTTCATTAAGTTCCAGCAAATGAAAAAATAAAAATATAAATAAAAACTCTCTCATGTGACGTGTTCTTGTCAAGTGTTTCCAATATAGAGAATCTATTTACTTGGATGTTGAAAATTTAAAAACTGAGCACCCCCTTCAAGTGTCTAAATATTGACTTTTTTTGTTTTTGATAATTTGGTAGATAAGTGTGCAATTAATAATAATCTGCTAAAAAATTGCAAAAAAACCCCAGAAATCTGTAGCATCTGTTAGTGGTTCAGGTGCTTTTATAGCTTTCAGAATGTTTCAGGCTCTGGCTAGTAATTCGTCTAGTCCAAGCTCATTAAGCCTCAAATACACTCGCAGTAGCCAACTGGTGTCATCTGAAACACCTGCCAAAAGGTGTATTCTAGTATGTGGTCATTTGCTCCACTGAACGGTACAGCAGCCTTCACAAATCATTGTTCAGTAAATTGTTTCCAGGAAATGAAAACGTCTATACCAAAGGCTGCATATAGTGCATGCTTAATTTTTTCCAGGTCCACATCATTCCTGAGTTCCGGGTACATGACGTAGGCTCCTTTAGTGTACCTCATTGGGATGACCTCTTCTATTTTGGACAGCCTGTAAATCTGTTTAGCCTTTTCAACCTGTTCGATGACGAATGGGCCAGTGGGGGAACCGTCAAATTAATAGATTGACTTTAGGTCAAATTGTCCATAATACTGAAATAGCTTGTAACACAAAAAAGGAATGTAAAAAAAAATCAATAAAAAAAGACAAAATAGCAGAGTGACTCAGTAATATGCAGCAACAAGGGTTCTCCTACAACAGTTTCCAAGGATTATCGTACAACTATTTCCCAGGATTCTCATAAGTGTGTAGCATTCTGCCCATGGCCTCCTTTTATCCAATTGAGCAGCAAGATTTCTCATCATTTTGCAAGACCACGAGTTATAATAGTTATTCATTATTTATCCCTCTCCATAACAACTTAGTTCCACATGATGCACACATGTGCAGACACTTTAATGGTAACCCATTTTTTTTTTTTAACCCATTTTCAGAGTATATTCCTTAGAATGTTGTTTGGTCAAGCAATGTTTCATTGCCTGAGCATTTCACCATATTCTGACAGGTTAAAAAGGCTACTGGTTTATACTAAGACAATATTAATGGAAAAACAGGTCGTTAACTGCAGAAGTACCAAAAAAAAATCAGTTTATTTAATGTTTGGGTAAAAATCTATACATTCGACTGGGCACCACTTGTGAATTTCATACTGCCGTGAAACTTACTCCTGCATAGAGTGAGTACTTAGTACAGTAAGAATCTATAATCATGTATCGTCCTTCAATATTTTTTTCTATATTTTTTAATTTTTTTCTTCTGAAGGGTTTTTTTTTACATGATTCCTGGCATTTTTCTGCATATGTTGTTAAAGTTTTAACTTCAAAGATTAATATCTATTTTAGTTTTCTTTTTTTATATATTCAGCCCAGAGTTAGGGTTTGTGCTAGTTAGTAAGAAGGTTTTTACTATACAATCTGTCGTCTTCATTTACCATTAAATTAATTTTATTTTTACATGTACTTATTCAATTTTTATGTATAATTTGTTAATGTAGACATTGGTTACCTCCCTTGCTTCAGTTACATGGTTACCTCCCTTGCTTGTGGTGATATAAATAGGAGTCGGCCATCTTGGTTTAGTCAGTTCGTTCGTACAGTTTAGACAGACTACAAGTGTCTCAACAAATGGTAGCAGAGATATCCCTCTGTGTGCGACAAAACGAAAAAAAAAAAAAAAAAAAAAAAAAAATTTTTTTTTTTGTACAGCTTGTCTGTAGCACTAGACAGATCGGATATCGGATATGGCAATTTCGAACAAACAACCTCCATTGTTGGAGGGGGAGGATGTTTACGAGAACTGGAAACAAGACGTTGAAATGTGGTCGTTGTTCACGGATCTTTCTGAGGAAAAAAAAGGGCCAGCAGTGTTTTTGACGCTACCACCGAATATTAGAGAATGTGTCCGTGATTTGCCAACAAGTGACATCGGCGGACGAGATGGCTTGAAGATCTTAATAAAGAAACTGGATGACATATATTTAAAGGATGAACACACGCGCGCTTACATGACTTTTAAGGAATTTTACACTTATAAAAGATCGTCAGGTACCAGTATAAATGACTTTCTTGTTCGTTATGAGTTTTTGTACCAAAGATTAAAAAAATTCTACATTATTCTACCGGAAGGAGTGCAAGCTTTTCTTGTTTTGAACGCGGTTAACATATTGGAAGAGAACGAAAAATTAGCGCGGACAACGTGTTCTGTTTTGACGTATCAAAACATGAAGGAATCGATAAAGAAAGTATTTGGTGACATTTATCGTGATGAAAATGTACCGGCAGTGAAATCAGAGCCCGAAATCGTCAACTATAATTATTCTAAACCGGGTAACAACAAAAGGCGTTTTCGTCGAGGACAATCTAATCCATGTGACCGAAGTGGAAACGTGTTGTTGTGTTACAAATGTCAGTCTCCGAACCATCTAATTAGAGAGTGTCCTAGAAATACGCCCAGGTTTACGGAAGCGACAGAACAAATACACATTACGTTGTTCATTCAAGAAAATATTTATTTGAACAGTACAAATGAAAAAATCTCAAATCTTGTAAAGGAAACATTTGGAATGGCAGTCTTGGATTCTGCTTGTACTCGCACACTGGCTGGCGAAGTGTGGCTTGATGTTTATTTAGATACTTTAAATGAAAGTGACCTGCAACTAGTGAAGTATACGAACTCAGACCGGAGTTTTTGTTTTGGTGATGGAGTGGCTGTCACAGCAATTAAAGTTGCTAAATTTCCGGTTACACTCGGAGGTATAAGAGTTTATATCGAAGCAGATATTGTGAAAAACGACTTGCCTCTTCTATTAAGTCACAAATCAATGAAGACAGCAGGAATAGTGCTAGATTTCCGGAAAGATATGTGCTGGATTTTTGATAAATGTATTGAACTAAAGACCACAACTTCAGGGCACTATTGTCTCCCCTTAACAAATAAGTTGTTGGATCATAGTGGTACTAAGAACATTGTATTACATGTTCAGAATTTTGGTCAGTGTTCTTTCACAGAAAAAAAAAAAAAGCAGAAAAACTTCATCGACAGTTTGCTCATGCCTCGAAGGAAAAACTTGTTTCCTTGGTTAAAAAAAGTGGCAAATTCAATGACAAGGAATTTATAAAGGCGATTGAGGAGGTTTGTGAAAACTGTCAAATTTGCCTTAGATTTAAAAAAGCTCCACTGCGACCGGTTGTGGGATTGCCTCTTGGCAATAGATTTAATCACACAGTTTGCATGGATTTGAAAGAGTTCATCCACAATGAGGTGTGGATACTACATCTCATTGATGCCGCTACCAGGTATTCAGCGGCAACATTGATCAAAACAAAGAAGAAGGAGGAGATCATCAAAAACATCTTTATGATGTGGATTACCTATTTCGGATCTCCTGTTCGTTTTCTGAGTGATAATGGGGGTGAATTCAACAACGAACACTATAGACAGATGAATGAAAAACTCAACATAGAGACCTGTACTACTGCCGCAGAAAGTCCATTCAGCAACGGTACTGTAGAACGTCATAATTTGATAGTTGCTGAGGCAATGAAAAAAACAATTGACGATGAGAAGTGTGAACCTGAAATTGCCTTGGCATGGGCTATTTGTGCAAAAAATGCCCTCCTCAATTACTCTGGACACAGTCCAAATGAACTTGTATTCGGTTTCAATGTAAATACACCCTCAATTCTGACAGACCAGTTACCTGCTATGGAGTCCTCTACTACAAGTGACATGGTGAGAAAAAATTTAAATGCTCTCCATAGTGCAAGGAGAAACTTTTTGGAAGCTGAGTCCAGTGAGAGAATTAGGAGAGCTCTCAGGTCTAATGTCAGAACTTATGCTGATGAAGATTATGCTACCGGAGACCAAATCTATTATCGGAGGCAGGGTTTTAAAGGATGGCGTGGTCCAGCAAAAGTGTTAGGCAGAGAAGGCCAGTTTGTCTTAATCAGACATGGCGGAGCATTTTATAGGATGCATCCGTGCCAATTGATGAAAGTGAATAAAAACAACGAAAAAAGAACAAAAAAAGCTGAAATGCTGGGAAACACTACAGAAGGGAAGAATGAATATCTTTCAGTTGAGGAGGAGGAGTTGCAGAATCAAGTGGTAGAAAGTGAAGATATAGACAGAGAAGAAGTTGTTGATAGTTCTACCAGTTTAAGAGATAAGACTGAAAAACCTGGCCGAAATAAGACCATAACTTATAAAATAAATGGAAGTGGGGAGTGGAAGAAAGGAAAGGTTATGTCAGTACAGCCTAAATCAACTGGCAAATATAGTCATTGGATCAATATAGAACCTGAGGATGAAAACGAGGATCAAGTTTGTATCAACTGGAATCATATTGATCATTGGAGAGAAGTGCCCCAATATACTGAACAGGAAAATGTAGTCCTGCTCACCACTGAACAAGAGCAGTCGAAAGCTGTAATGGATGCCAAGCATAAAGAAATAAAAAACATGAACACCTATGAAGTATTTGAATGTGTGCCATACACAGGTCAAAAAACAATATCCACAAGATGGGTGATTACTGAAAAATTCAAGGATAATCAGAAAACAATGAAAGCTCGCCTTGTAGCACGAGGCTATGAAGAAAATAGTAATCTGAAAACGGACTCCCCAACATGTAGCCGTGAAGCTATGCGAATGGTCATGCTAACCGCATCAATAAAGAATTGGATGCTGCAGACCATAGATTTTACCTCAGCCTTTTTGCAAGGTGGTATTTTAGAGAGAGATGTGTACCTGAGGCCACCATCTGATGTTTGTCCTAAATCTCAAGTGTGGAAATTAAAAAGATGCATCTATGGATTGAATGATGCTCCACGGGCATGGTACAAGAGAGTTACTCAGGCTTTGATTGAATTAAAAGGAGTAGCAAGTGCTTATGATAATGCATTGTTTTTGTGGCATAATATTAAAGGAAATTTGACTGGAATTCTTGCTATGCACGTGGATGATTTTGTTTTCTGTGGAAACACAGAGTTTGAAAGGGATGTGATTGCAACATTGAAAGAAAAATTTAAGGTGGGATCTCATGAAAGTGGAACATTCAAATATGTTGGACTGAATGTTATTCAACAGGAAAATGGGATCACTGTAGAACAAGATCTATATGTATCTTCCATATCTCCAATAGAAATAAGCAAAGGGAGGATACTGAGGAAAAATGATGAACTGAATGAAGAAGAAAAGCATGAGTTGAAGAGACTTGCAGGTCAGATGATGTGGGTTTCAACTCAAACACGCCCTGATATAGCTTTTGATGTGTGTAAAATGAGCAACACTGGAAAGCATCCCAAAGTAAAAGCCTTATTTGAGGCGAATAAAGCCTTATCAAAATTGAAATCCAAGAAGGGTTCTATAACATTTCCAAAATTGGGAAAGCCCTCAGATTTACACATTTTGTGTTATACTGATGCCTCTTATGCCAGTCTGGAAGATGGATCTTCACAGGGTGGTTTTGTTGTCTTTATTGGAGGAAGTACTGACAAAATGGCCCCCATGTGTTGGGCGTCAAAGAAATTGGACAGAGTGACAAAAAGCCCATTGGCCTCAGAGACTCTTGCTCTGAATGAGGGAGCTGATGCTGGTGTTTTGACTGCGGTTATGATACAAGAGGTATTTCAGTTATCTAAATTGCCAGACGTTCTCTGCAAGACAGATAATGCATCACTTGTGGAGACATTGAATTCCAACAATCTGGTAAGTGATCGACGATTGAGAATAGATGTAGCAAGGCTGAAGGAAATGAAGAGTAGAGGAGAGATACAGATAGAATGGATCAAGGGTTGTGATCAGGTCTCTGATTGTTTGACCAAGGCAGGAGCTTCGTCTGAGCTTCTAAGGGACTTGTTAAATCAGAAATAAATTATTCACTTGAGGACAGCAGCAATGTTAATGTAGACATTGGTTACCTCCCTTGCTTCAGTTACATGGTTACCTCCCTTGCTTGTGGTGATATAAATAGGAGTCGGCCATCTTGGTTTAGTCAGTTCGTTCGTACAGTTTAGACAGACTACAAGTGTCTCAACATAATTTGGCCCAGCTGTCACCAAATAATCAATTAGCGCATATATTGACTGAAACAACTTTTTCATTTTGTCCTTAACTAAAAACTAGGTTCAATAACCTCCTGCCCTCTCCCTGTAAAGGATAGGTTAAATAATTTTCTTCAAATTATTTGGTGAATAAACTTTGTTGCTTTTTTTTCTTTTTTTTTTAGGAAATTTTTGTACCACAGCATATATGGCCTCCTATTTTGTTAAAGCAGATGAGTTTATTGCCTCAGCTATGAAGCTGCCTTGTTCATGAGAGGTGCAGAATGGTCTATACAGATATTGATGTTGCAATCTTCAGTGCTGCTTTCTGGACAGCTGTTTTTCATCACTTTGATAACAAGTAAATATATACAAATTATTTCTCTTTCGTTTTTATATCATATCCTTGTTTCTCTGTCATCCTCTAGGTTATTGTTCTTGCTCAATCCTCTCTCTCACTATTTCACTCATGTATAAAGTTGCAAAAGGAAATAAAATTTAAGCAGATGTTGAATTAGAAAAGCTCTTTTATGTGGCGTAGTGTTCCATTAAATGAGACTGGGCTTTGGCTATTGATTTTTGTCACTTTACCCATGCTGAACTGTGTTGTAGATATTCCCTCCAGATTTTTCATCCAAACAGCATCTCCCTCCATGTAGTGACTGGCAACTGCATTGTTGGGCACCACCACTTCATCGATACCCTTGACAGAGGTCCTATAGGTATATATTACATTCACACATACAATCATAAATGTCTAATGTTATTAGGCATAACCTTATGCCATAAACTGCCTCCAAAATTGTGCACTGTATTCTTGATGCAATGCACTTTGTAGTGTGATGGGACCTCTTGATTATTCAGTTTTTCAATGAAACATGGGCGCATCGAAATTGTATATGTATGCCTTACATCTGTGTAAACTCAGCAAATCTCTTTCCACAAAATGCCATGCTGTTGTCAGCAAGTAACTTAATTGGCAACTTCCTTTCACAGAACACAATTTCCAACCGCTTGATGATGTTAGCAGAGTCTTGTCAGTACAACTGCTTCCAGATGGCAAAATATCTAAGGCGTCTACCAACGTCAGGTACAGTTTAGTGCCGAAATTGTTATATCTATAGCGTCCTTGCTACATCATGCCTACCTGACTTCCAGTCCACTGGGGCTGGATGTATTGATTGGCATTCTTTGCAATCCCCAAACTCTGTCTATAATTTAATAACTTGAGTGTTATTTCTTCCGCCCGTCACACCACTAATTTCCGCGGTAAGGTTGACACTGTTGTCCAAACTTCCAACTTCCGTATACGTAACGCACCTTCTCTCAACTCCAAATGAACTTCTGCTAATTCAACTTATTTCTTCGAAATCCAACTTCAAAATGAACGTCCCTCTAAAAAATCAACCCTCTTTTATTTCCAACCAGGAACATCTCATTTGCATATCGGGTGGTCACATTGCAGGCATATAAAGAGATAAGGCAGCCATTTTTGTTTATTTCTTCTTTATTCATTTCATTCCACGACCGACCCGTTGAATTATGCACACGAGCTATTAGGTAAGTCGCACGTTTCCCTACACTCCCCCCGATCTCATGATCACACACAGGGCAGGGGGGCAGTCGTCTTTGTCGGGTATTTCTTCGAAGAATCAGAGGAAGCACTTCCTCATTGCCATCTTCCTCATTACCACCGTTATTGCAACCAGTCTGTTCCATTATCCCCTCTCGTGGTTCCCTATACGGTGTTTCACAATCAGGGTAAGGGGCAGTATCCGTCTTTGTTGGGTACTCCTTCGAAGAATTGGAGGCATCACTTCCTCGGTTCCATCTTCCTCAGTATGTTCCATCATCCCCTCTCATGGTGCTATATGCGGTGTTTCACAGCCACGGCGGGTGGGCAGTATTCGTCTTTCTCGGGTACTTCGATGAGGAACTGGTGGTATTACTTCCTCATGTCCATCGTTCTCATCACTATTGCCACTAGTATGTTCCATCATTCCCTCATCTGGTTCTGTAGGTAGTGTTTCTATGCTCACCTGTAGGGGCAGTAGGTGATCAGGATCATCCCTGAACTGTATGTGATCTTCCTCAGAATCAGAAGAAGTATAACAGGGGTGAATATATTTTACATGACGTGGTACACCATTAATCAACATGGTCTGAGGACTTATGATTTTATCTATTTTTCCTCTGCAAAATTTTACAGTGCACCTAATATTTGGGGGTTTTACCCAAACACGGTCTCCCATTTGATATGGTGTATTGACAATGCTTACCACTGATGGTGTGACATCAATTCCTTTTATATGCTGTTCATAGCGGTGAATCCCATTAGTTGGTGCAGTTTCTGGTGTTGCATCATCCTTTGGTGTCACATTATACCAGCACACAACTTCTGGAATAGAATACTGAGTCCTGGCCGCAATTCTTTAAATGGTGCAGTGACACCGCTCCACTATACCGTTACCTTCTGGAAAATATGCACATCGGTAACACATTCTAATCCCCCATTCCTGCGTGAATTTCTGAAATTCTTGACATCAAAACGTAGTCGCGTTATCAGTCAGAATTTCCAGCGGGACACTACGTTAAAAAAAGACAGCTGTCAACTGTTGTATAATGCTAGATGCATCCTGTCGTGTCAACAGGCGCCATATCGTGAAACATGTCGGGCCACAATCTGTCAAGGTCAAAAAATGCTTGCCCTCATAATGTGTTACATACATTCCTACTCAATACTAGTTGTTTTCCACCTCAAGCTTCCCTTTTTGCCATTAGGACGGTGCCGGATCAATTCACTGACACTCTTCACACGAGCGTATAGCTGCCTTGATTGATACTTTTGTAGTTGAAGGACACACTTTTCAGACAAAATATGTTGTCCCCTGAATTCTGGAATGTCCACTCTGCTGATGTATTGTACGGATCTGGTAAGGTGTTAATTGATCGTTACGGCTGCACATGCCTGTTGTGGAGCATCAGATCCCTGCCTCATTACATCAATCCACCTCTTTGGTACTCTAGTCAAGCTATCAGCCAAATTCTGCATCGACGAAACTAAGGTAATGTCCACCTGCAAGCTGTATTCGTCAACTATACGCTTTATTATTGCCAGTCTCCTTTGTACTGACATCTCATTTGCAGTTCTAGTCTTAACTCGAGCCTTTCCAGTCAAGATGTCGGTCAACCAGTGGTAAACGCACAACCTTAGTCTGCCATTGCAATGCAAGATTAAGCCCTTTTAACGTGGCATCAAGTTCTGCCAAATTTATATGCTGGGCATCATTTTTCGGATGAAGCCAGCACGCATCTTCCACAACAGCACCCAACTGTTCCAACACGACACCTGTAGCCAGTGAACTTGTGTCAACCCATGCATTCAGTTCGTTTCCAGATACTTGCCACTCACCCTGGGCAGGGTCGTTTCTATGTACTCTGGACAACATTTCAGCCATCATTTGCTGGAGAGAATCATCATCCACCATGTCGTCCCATCCTTTGGTTACTGCAGTTACTCGTCTTTTTAACACTCCTGTTGCCGATCAGAGCCATCCACAGACAGGTAGATGTCCTACTAATTAACCACAAATAGAAAACACAATGCATCTTGTCAATACACTGGGTAACTCTGTAATCGAACTCCCTCACTTCCATCGCAAAGTATTGCCCTTCTCATAGACCTCTAGGCCTAACACGGGCTACCCGTCCTTTAAGCGCTTAGGGTCTTTGCTTATTAACCCAAACGATTCCAGTTTTGCTCGAACCACATCTGCAGACATTATATCCTCATTAACATAGATGTTGTCAATGTAAGCTGAAGCAGCTTTTGCTGTGGTCTCATCCTGCATCAAAACAGTTTTAATAATAGTTGTCATTATTAAGGGTGCTACGTTTAAGCCAAAACCTAAACGTGTCAAACAATATCGTTTTCCCTTGATTATCACTGTCTGAAATGGCCATAATGACTCATGGACACGTATCTGCAGGTAGGCTTTCTTCAAATCCAGCAGTGCTACATTACTCCCTTTCTGACGCCACTCTCTTACTTTAGCAGCGCACACATCTGCGTTTCCAGTGAAAGCATCAGCATGTTGATTCAATTCTCAGTAATCCATTACGGGCCAAATTTTGTCTTTAGTAGGTTGTTCAACAGCCATGAACGGAATTAATCCTTTGGGTGGTCCCAGACGTTCCTGTAGGTACGGTATTAACCATCCGTTATCAATCCACATTTGAAGTTCTTCTTTATATGCGGCCCTATTCTTCATGGAAACTGCATACTCTGAAATGGTGTTGCACAGCTGATCTGGTGCCTGGCTCATAGTCCATTTCCACTTTGCAGTCCACACCTTTTCGTTGTCGTCAAATGTAGCACAGAAATCCTTTTCTTCAATAGACATGGCTGCACAGACTTTTCCTTCTCCAAGCATTACACCTCCAGTCGCTGTGATTATGACACCTCCTAGTGCTTGTATTGCATCAATTCCAATCAACATGTCATAGCCAAGGGGTTTTTCTTGCATCACCAGAACATCAACTTTGGCTGTGTCACCCTTCTCAGTACAGATTGTGACTATCCCTTCACCGCAACATGATCGGGATAAACCATTGATCTTCATAATACCGACTGGTTGCTCCCGCCACATCTGACAGTAATGTGCACTAACTATAGACCCCGTGTCTATGAGTGCTGAACACTGCACATCGTCAATTTTAACGCCAATGACCAGTAATCCTGTGTTTATTGGTTGCAAGGGGCAAGGGTGGCGATAGTACCTTGCCCCCAACATCGTTTCCCGAACAGTTGCGAGATATGTGCCCATACTTATTGCATACTCTGTGCTCGTGGATATACACACCTCCTATCACTCCGACACTCCTTAGCAAAATGATTGGCCTCCCCACATTTATAGCAAACTGGGCCTACATGCTTATTACTACCTGGGAGAGAATCTACATTGCTTCCATGCGGTTTGACTGTTGCATGTTGAATACTAGTTGCTGCTGCAATTGGCTCCTATTCCTTACAAATGTTTCGAGCTCAGGCTAATAACTCGTCTGTTGTTAATTCATCAATTTGTGCTGATGCCCGCAACAGTTTGCTGACCTCCTTTAATAACTTGAGGAGTCCTCAGGTAAGCCTACTAAAAAGGCACATCTTAATATCTTATCGTTGACCCCACCAAATGGTACCGACAACTTTCGTAGGTCGGCTAGGTACACATCAACTGTTTCCTTGGGGTGAAGTTGCCGGCTTGTGAACTGTTGCCATGCAACAAACGGATCTGTACCAAACGCTGTATACAGACTGTGTTTGATTGTATCCCAGTCTGGTTCATCCCCGAGTTGCTGGTAGACTGCATAAGCCCCTCCGGTTAACCTCAGATTGTGACTGTGGCTGGTTCTTTAATTCTGCACAGTGTACAGATCTTCTCAGCCTTTTCCACCCATTCGACGGCAGACGGTCCAGTGGTAGATCCATCAAACTCAGGTATCAAGCGAAAGTTGAATCTGTCCATTTTCTGCCTTTCGAGTCACCGCACACCGAGCGCCGAAATAGCTTATAATTTAATAACTTGAGTGTTATTTTTTCCGCCCGTCACACCGCTAATTTCCGCGGTAAGGTTGACACTGTTGTCCAAACTTCCAACTTCCAAACTTCTGTATACGTAACGCACCTTCTCTCAACTCCAAACGAACTTCTGCTAATTCAACTTATTTCTTCAAAATCCAACTTCAAAATGAACGTCCCTCTAAAAAATCAACCCTCTTTAATCTCCAACCAGGAGCATCTCATTTGCATATCAGGTGGTCACATTGCAGGCATATAAAGAGATAAGGCAGCCATTTTTGTTTATTTCTTCTTCATTCATTTCATTCCATGACTGACCCGTTGAATTATGCACACGTGCTAGTTAGGTAAGTCGCACATTTCCCTACACTGTCTGCACCTCAGCTTTAGTTATTACTGGGTTGATTAACTTTACAAAGTACAATGTGCTCTTTACACCAGGGTATCTTCTGGATTAATGGATTGCCTATACTTGAGAAATGTCTTCTGCGGCTATAGCACATGCAGGTGCTGTAATTTTATAGATTTCATTTAACTATCTCTGTGGTACTCATGTAAGTTGGTCAGCTTGGTTATTGTGAGGCTTAAACAGCCCCCACATCAATCTTCAGTGCATGTTCCAAAGCCAAATCTCAGAGTATGGAGAGGACACACCTAATAAACATTTCAGAGGCTGCTTAAATTATCCACTGATATCCATATGCAGAGTCCATTTGTAAATGAATGGTTTCGGCTTTCCACTGCACTTTAAGTTTGGAACCTTGCAGCACAGCATCAAGCTCAGCCAAATTTATGTACTTGCCCTCATACACCACTTTGAGCCAGCTTGCATCTTCTGCCATGGAACTATTGCTTTCCACAACCATGCTGGTAGCAACAGAACTAGCATCTATCTACATTGTAAGAACTTGTTCACAGATACACCAGTCACCTTTCACTGGATGTTTCTGGCTACTCTCAAACAAATGTCTCTAATCATCTTTGCTAGAAGAGAGTCTTGCACTTTGTCATCCCATCCAGTTGTCACAATGTTTGTCCTTTGTTTTACAAACACCATGGTGACACATAACCAGCCACACACCACAAAATGGCGAGTCAATTTCTTGCACACTGAAAATACAATTCTATACATGAGTCTATCGGAGACTACTGGAAGATCATTTCTACACCATTATAACAGTTTTCCTGGCTCCTCCTGGACAAATAATCGCAACCTCAGCCGTTTTGTGTTCTTTGATGTGGATTGCAGAACACACACACTCTCATTCAAAAAGTGTCAATATAAGAAAACGTAACCAGCCAAAAAGGTTTATCAACATGTACTTGCAAATAAACTCGGCATAGGTCTAGCTCTGCAACGTTTGGTCCTTGCTGTTGCCATCCCCTTAGTTTTTGCAAACAAACATCTGTGTTGGCCGTATACACCCCCCCCCTACTCATTAAGCTCCCAATAATGCATAATGGGCCAAACATTCTGTTTGTTTTCCTGCAGAACAACCATAAGGAAGATTAGACCCTTTGGAGGATGCAGCAATAGCTAGCAGTTATCAATCCACATTTGCAGTTCATCATCATATTCCTTATGAATTTGTGCTGGGGTTGGATATTCTGCAAGTATAGTTTTCATTGTAATTGGAGGTTGGTCACCAGCCCATTTCCAAGATGCGGTCCACTTCCGAGTGTTCTTTTCATACTCTGTGGTAAAATCAGGGTTAGTAATTGTAATGGCAGCAAAATTCGGTTTGTTGAATTGTGGAAATGTTACCTCGCTGGCACTAGACACAGCTACTCCTCCCAACTGCTTGAGTGCATCCAGCCCAAGCAACAAATCAAATCCACGTAAGTATCCATCCACAACTAAAACTTTTATAATCATGCTCAGCTTTCCATCCCTTTTAACTTGCACCACTCCTATTCCACAGTAATTAAATGTGCTTCTGTATGTTAGACATAGTGACTGCATTTATCCGGTATCTACCAGAGCTGTACGTGGTATTCTGTTGATGTAAACAGTTTGTACCGACCATGCAACTACATTAGCTTCTTTATAACTTCAATACAGTTTTTTAAAATGGCGCAAGTATGTGCCAGTACATGTGACAGGTCTAAGTTCTCCATCTAAAAAAATGCCCGTAATACAGGGTGGAACATAAAATTGTTGCCATAGAAAAGACAACATGATTCCATTTCCTACTGATGAAAATTCGTTTTATTTTTTGTTGCAGACCATCTACTAGTTGGCCAGTTGTGTACAAATCCTAAGAGCGATAGGCACCTTCTATGATGTCTGAAAGTGACACCATATTCATCAAGCAAGATTGGAGATGTGCCACTGTACAACTCAGTCTCTGTATTAATCCAAGTTATGTCAACACAACCACTGCCAGTACCCTCAAAATGCATTGCTGGATTGTCATGAATAACAGGAACATGCCTCAGGTGATGAAAACAAAGTTTCTGGCCATGGTTATGGCCTTTGGTATGGTTTCAAGTGAAGGCAACATCATGCCACCTCACATCTTTGAAGTTGGCTTCAAAGCAAACACCAAAGTGTACCTGGATGTGCTGAAGAGTGTAGTGATCTCCTGGTGCAATGAGGTGGCTGCTAGCAGACCCTGGGTGTGGCAACAAAACTCTGCGCTGGCCCACAAGTCCAAAGAGACCCAGATTTGGCTTCAGAAGGAGTGCTATGACTTTGTCTTATTCTCTCATTGGCCCTCCTTCTTCCCTGACCTGAACCCACTGAAGTACTTTGTTTGGTCATACATCAAGGACATCACTAACATAACTTCCCGTTACACCAAAGCCAACCTGATTGCCACCATCCGTTGAGTATTCGCTGAGCTCTTACCGGGGCTTGTGAAAAAGGCATGCTCTGTGTTCCAAGCCCATATCGAAGCAGTGATTGAGGCTGAAGGCATCTAAATTAAATAGATGTCAGCTGTACTGCATAATTTACCTGAATTCATTTTTTCACTAAAAGTTTTAAAATAAAGCTGTATTGTTGTTTTCTTTAGGGTGATAACTTTATTGTTCTA
The DNA here is from genome assembly GCF_053919585.1 of Euprymna scolopes. NCBI lineage: Eukaryota > Metazoa > Mollusca > Cephalopoda > Sepiida > Sepiolidae > Euprymna > Euprymna scolopes. Next base: position 478,922 of record NC_136490.1, on the reverse strand, counting down.
CTCTGTATTAAAGATGTAAAAGTTAATTCACACCTTATTGTAGCAGATACTAATGCAAATACAGTCATAGATACAGAAACATCAGAAAAACTAGGATTAATAAAAAGGATGCATGAAATAAGCAAAATAGACATAAAATAAAACGATAGAAAAATATGAAGACTGTTTTGGTGACATCAGCAAATTACCAGTCATTTAGTATATTCGGTGAACCCAGACCTAAAACCAGTTGTAAATCTTCCAAGGAATATACCATTTGGTATAATGTCAAAATTAAAGAAGGAATTAAAAAAAAATAGAAATGGGAATAATAAAATGCATTCAGGAACCAACAGACTGGTAAATTCTCTCATAATAGTGGAAAAACAGAATGGCAGAGATCTGAACAAAGCTATAAAAAGGGAGCATTTTAAAATACTTATTGTCAAAGAAATACTTGCAGAAATGAAAAACCCGAAGTTTTTTATAAAACAAGGTGCATTAAATGTATATTGGCACATACCTGTTAACAAAGAAAGTTTGAAACTATTAACATTCAATTCGCCATTTGGTCATTATTCATTCAATTGCTTACCCTATTTTTCAAGTTGAAGTGGTGAAAATAATAGAAGGCATAAAAGGAAAAAAAGAATTCCCAGGATGGTATAATAATATGTTTATAAACCCTAGAAGAACATATAACAATTCATGAAAACGTATTCAGTCAACTAAATAAAGCCGATTTGAAATTAAATAAAGCAAAATGTGAATTTGCAACAAAGCAACTGACATATTTAAGTCACCTAATCACTCATTAAGGAATAAAATCTGACCCTTTAAAAATAATGGTTATTACACAAATGCTTCTTTCCAAGAATAGAAAAGACTTTCAACAATTTTTGGGAAAGACAAACTACTTGCGTAAATTCATACCAAAATACTCGGAATTACCTAGACTGTTAAGAAAACTCCTACACAATGAAACACTCTGGTTGTTTAATAAATCTCAGATAGAGACAGTAGAGAAATTGAAACAAACTATATAAAGTTCACCAATTCTACAATGTTATGATCTAAGTAAAGAAATAAAAATCACCACTGACGCTAATAAAAAAAGGTTTAGGTGCAGTTTTACAACAAAAACATGGGGACATATCCTGTGTCACATTCAACAACTCCTGCAGAACAGAATTTGAAACACAGTATAGTATTTGATTGTAAAGAAATTCACCAATTCATTTATGGAAGACATTTTCTCATTGAATTTTCCGAAATCAATTATGCAAAGCCCTCCAAGAATACAGAGATTTTTATTAGCACTGCAGAAACATAATTTTGAGATGATATATATCTCTGGATTATGAGTCAGTAATTGCAAATGCATTGTCACATGCATATTTAATGTATATACACAAGAGATATCGGATACGGAAATGGATAAATATATATTCATATAATTTTCAAACAATGAGCAATGAAAAACCTTATGCATACCAAGAAGGAAATGGAAAAGACTCAATGCTACAGATGCTGATGAAATATGCAAAATCAACTTGGTCAGAAAACAAAGATGTGCCACCCAGAATAGTGCCATTAATTCCAGTTTATTATGAGATATCGATTGTGAAGAAACTAGTATTAAAAGGCACACGAATAATGGTCTTAAACTCTTTAAGACGAGACGCTCTACAAAAAAAACGTACTGGACAGTTAGGGAAAGAAAAGTGCATTACAAGGACAGAGGAAGTTTTATATTGACCCAATATAAACTATTAAAAGATCTGGTAAGCACATGCACATAGTCTTCAGAATTTATAGGAACCAGTAACTATCAGAACCGTTAATACATCACAAAAGTTGTGACATATTTTTTTATCTATATAACAAGGCATATGTAGTAATCAGACTATACAACGAGATATTTCCCTATTCATAAACTTGACAACTGTAAGTCACGCGCAGTGATAAATAAACAAAATATAAAACACATCTGCTAAATTTTGTATTTCATAAATAGTGATCAGTGACAATAGACATGAAGCAAGGCTCATGTTTTATCAATATTAGCATTAAGAATTACTCCATTAAATGACAAACTGCTGCCACCAACCCAACAGTTGGTGAAAAGACTCATAGGACAAATCTTCCTAATGTTTTGCACAACAAAATAATAAAAACGTGTTGAACAAACAAAAATTTAATGAATTACCAAGTCTAAACAAAAATGGCACTTCACATACGATTCCACAGAAAAAGGAAATGTAGTTAAAAAATTGGAATAACCTCATTTGTACTTAACAAAAATGGAATAAGGAAATTTATCTAAGATGCAATAGACATTATCTTTTAAAAATAAATAAAATTCCTTCATATATCATCTCAGCTACACAATACAATTATAAAAATGTATTTAACGAAGAAAACAGTCAAAGACAAAATGCATCAGAAAGCACACACAAAACAGAATAATTAATTTCACAACAAAGAGGGAGGAACAATTGGAATTCCAAACAGATATAGGCAATGAACAAATACATAAATAATTTTTTTTAAAAATCTTTTTATTTTTTGTAAAACCCAAAGATGTTAGCTATTCATTCCGTTGTTCCCCTTTTACTATTCTACTCACATTATTCCTCTTACAGCAACCTCCCACCACAAAAAGTAGAGCATGCAATTTTATAAGTGAATTTTTAAGCATTTTGATTACAAAATATTTCTTAATAAGTAAAATTGTCACAAAATGAAATTCTAATTTGAATGTAGATAATCTTATTAACATTGAAAACTCACTATCATAATGTTTGTTTCTTTTACAGATAATCCAGTTAGCAAGATACAATTTTTTCAACAATTATATTGATTTATTACTGATACAAGTAGAAAATGAAGAATATTGAAAACTGAAATATTCAAAAACTTTTCAATGTAAAAAGAATAATGATTCCGTGTCAAAAGATACTTGAATTGATTTGGAAATTCTGATTTAGTCATTTGCAGATTTTCTTAATATTAAGCTTTCGTAGCAAATCACACCTGACCGTTGAAACACAAGAAATAACATTGATGAAATGCATGTCTATGGCTTTTTAACAAAGTCATATTGAAACTTTGCAGCATATCATATATAGAGAGTTTGACCATTGAATGATTTAATGATTCGATTATTATATCTGGCCTAATTAATTTTCTAACTAGAAAATTAAACTTAATTGGCATATATCAATACAATTTGGATAAAGGTTGTATTGTGTTGTGTGCAGATGATCACTTTTTAAAGAATTTATATTTACACTAAAATATATACTTTAGCTAGAAATCTGCTTATTCTCAGGAATGAACCCAAATTCTGCTCAACTGTCAAAATTGAAGATTCATATAAAAGCAAAGATTGAGGGGAAAACATTTCCTTGTGTGATATAGAAGGTAATTTTCCTAGGACAGGTATTTAATTAGACATATCCAAAAACAGAGATAAAAAAAAATTGTTTGAACTCCTACTTTCCCACAACTAACTTCAACTATAATTTCCATTCTCTCTCTCAGCTATAGAAAAACAAATCCGGTAACAGAGATAAGGGAATTCATATTGGTGAAATGTCTGAAATTAATTTTACAGAAAAATCAGACTCAAAAATTCATATGAGTAAAATTACTAGCAAGAAACCGTATTCCTGTGAAGTATGTGGTTCTTCTTTTACAACACCATCAAACTTGACAACTCATGTACGCTTACACACTGGAGAGACGCCATATGCTTGTGAAGAATGTGGTTCTTCATTTTCAGAGAAACAAAGATTAATACTACATATCAGAACACACAGTGGCGAGAAGCCATATGCTTGTAAACAATGTGATAAATCATTTGCAATAAAAGGAAAATTAAATCAGCATATGAAAATACATAGTGGAAAGAAACCATTTTATTGTGAAACATGCAACAAGTCATTTTCTGCTAAACATAACTTCATACAACATCTCAGAATCCACAGTGGAGAGAAGCCATATGTTTGTGAAATATGTAATAAATCATTTCGATCTGGAAGCAGTTTAACATACCATCTACGAACACACAGTGGGGAGAAACCATTTTTTTGTGAAATATGTGGCCTTTCATTTTATACGAAAAGTATATTAAAACAACATGCAAAAATACACAGTGTAGAGAAACAACACGCAAAAATAGATAGTGAAGAGAAACCATATGTTTGTGAGATATGTAGTAAATCCTTTTCACGGAACAAAAATTTAAAGATGCACATGACAACACACAGGACGGAGAAGTGTTTTCCCTGCGAAATATGCAATAAATCATTTACTACTAAATGGAAGTTAACACTTCATGTAAGAATACACACTGATGAGAGAAAATATACCTGTGAAATATGTAATAAATCTTTTATAAATAAAAGTCATTTAAATGTACATCTCCGAATTCACAGTGGGGAGAAACCATATGCTTGTGAAATATGTAGGAAATCTTTTATTACCAAACCAAAGTTAAGACGTCACTTAATAACACACACTGGAGAAAAACCATATGTTTGTGAAATATGTAATAAATCATTTTCCTATAAATGTAATTTAAATCAACATATACAAGCACACAGTTGAGTGTGTGAGCCACCTGATATCCAGCTGTAAGGTTCTGTGTTGGGGCTGTCACTATACCATACGACACAATGGTTAGTGTATCTACACTAGACAATCTGTAAAAGTTTTATTTTGAATGCAGCAGCAAGTCATAGGAACATATGCCAGAAAGAACAGTTGGATATTAATTATACACCTCCACTATCTGTGCAATTTCTACAGCTATATAGCTAGAAAACAGAGCTAATATAGTGATATCGGACAAGAAGGAGAAAAGAAGCAACCTTAATGTCGATAGTTGATTAAACAGAGCTGAGAGGGAAAGGATGACTGAATACCAAGCTCTTATGTAGGCATAAAAAGAAACTGGAATCTTAGGAAGATCTCTAGCATTCCAGTAATTATAGACATAACAAAACTAATTAAAAATAATTTCCAAAACAACCTGGCAAATATAGCCGGTGAACCAAGTACAATAGAGATTAAAACAGTTGCACTTAAGGGCACAGTTAAAATCTTTAAAATACTTCTCAGTTGGAATATGTAAGGATGCGGTGAATGCTTGGCATCTGGTAGGATGCACCCTCTCCAACTTTAACAAGAAAAGGAAATTGATAAAAACAAACAGAAACAACATAAAAAGAATGGGAATCATGGGGAGAAAACATAAAGAGAAACTGGAATCTTAGGAAGATATCTATCATTCCAGTAATCATAGGAGCAACCAGATTTATGAAAAAGAATTTCAAAAACTACCTGACAAATATATCTGGTGAACCAAGTGTAAGATAAATTGAAAATAATTGCACTTTAATGGACAGTAAAAATGTTTAAAAAGATCTCTTAATTTGAATGTATGAAATCGTGGTTGAATATCTGGTATCTGGTATGGTGCCACATCCTCAGCTTGTACAAAATAATAAGAAAACTGAAAATAGAGAGATAATATAAAAGGAAAATGTTGATACTGTACAGAAATCAGTGTCTACCAAAGCTATATCTGGCTATAAAAGCAGGAGCCATCGATCTCACAAAATTTAACCATTAACATCATGCAATTATTGTGAGTGTTGGCCAATATCTAATGTGATTCTAGAACTATAAGCTTATGATTATACATCAAGAAACAGGTTGCAGTAAAACAACTACTATCACAAAACTGTGTGAACATTTGAAGAAAACTGTCTCATAACTGATAACAAAACATGAAACAAGCATCCCATGAGAATATGCCAAAAAGCCACCAGAAATATATTGAACTTTCACTCTATGAAAGCAGAGGATGATAATGGTTGCCCAAGATCAAGACTTGATGATGAATGCTTTTAAGAAGATGAATATTATCAATAACAAAAACAATTACTGGTTTTGCATGGATTATTGTTAATTATTACTTGTTATTGTTCCTTGAGCTTTTTTTTTTAATGCTATATTAAAAGTATTTGTAAACTTTTCTGCTTGCCCATTTGAGTTCAGATGGAATGGTGGTGTTATTATGTGATTGACTTGAAAAGTGTCAGAAAATCTTTCAATACTACAAATGTAAACTGTGTCATTGTCACTGACAACATAGTCTGGTACTCTGAATCTTGTGAATAGTTCATGTTAGAAACCGATTGTTACAGCTGTTGTTGACATCTTTCATCTTAGGACCTTAGAATTATTGGAGAAATTGTCTACCACAATAATGTAGTAATGCTCATCAAATGGATCAGCAAAGTCAATATGCATGCATAACCATGACTTTTCCATTTTCTGTCAGGGTTTAAAGGTGGTTGCTACTTTGCTTTTTATTTATAACAATGTTATAGATAGATCTCAAACAGTATTTGCTATGATTGACTTTATTTAACAGGCTAACCAAGGAGCTGATATTACTGTGTTTTCTAGTGGTCGACACTGATTACCAATTAATAAGGATAGCCCATTTGCATAGCCAATTCTATTTGCTGGTAAATATTTCAATTTAACATTATAGTTCAGAAGGATGGCAGTCCATCTCAGAAATCTGATATTTAAACTGGTAGTCATGTTTTCGATCCAAATAAAAATGAAAACCAATGCAGATATCTGAAATTTCATTAATACAAATATTACAGAGAACTTCTTTTTCAATTTGGTTCTATACATGGGTGCTTTTTGCTTTATCTAGCATATGATGTAGTATACACATTCAAATACCATACAAGCTAGCATCACAAGTGAAAATGATACCTAATTGGGTGTGGAAGTGTGTCAGAAATAGTACTAATGTTAGAGTAGATTTAATTTTTTCAAAAGCTGACTGACACATAGCTTTCCAATTAAAATTTTCAACTTTTTCAGTAATTAAGTTCATGAATGTTCTTTATGAATACTTGATAATAGATAGTCCAAGAAAGCTTTTGAGTTATATTGGCATTTCTTAGAGAAAGCATATTTTTGATAGCATCTACCCACTCTAGATCAGGGCATTTTCTGTTCTTGTCAATAATATACATGAGATAACTTATTTTGTTTCATGTATCTAAAACCAGAAATTATGTATTTTTTTCAAAAACCTTGCACATCTGTTTGCAATGTTCCTCAGTAGATTTGCTTGCTATTACAGTGTCATCCAGGTTGGCACACACAAAGTGCATACCACCCAGCATGATGTCCATAACCTGCTGGAATATAGCAGGTGCGAACTTAATTCCAAATGTTAGATACTGACTGTACAATACTGAAAAGTGTGCTTTGATGATTATTATTATGATCAATATTAATAATTATTAATATTTGTAAAAAAACGAATTTATCTATATAAGAGCCAGCTACGTCCTAAAATGGAGTACCATTGCCACATCTAGGCAGAGGCTGCTTGGCGCACCCTATCCAGCTTTGACATTCTTGGTTTTTATGGGTGCATGATCTTCGATGATGACTTTGATTTGATAACAGGACTGGTGATTATTTTTGAGGGAGTACTTGGGTATGGGCATCTTGGGGGAAAGTTGGTACTAGTCTTTGTTGTTTTCAACTGTTTTTCAAAATTTTTTAATTCAAGGAATTCCCAGCCCCCTGGGATTTTTTTTTTTTTGGCATATTTAATATTCTCTCTTCTTTTCTCTGTTAATCCATGCTTAGTCTGTCTCCCGGAGGTCTTTTTTCCAGTCCTTAGTACTCACTCATGTTCTCTAAATGGTCTAGTTGTGTTAAGGTTGGGAAATTCATTGATGTTGTTGTCTATGTTCTTTTGGGGAGTGGTCTCTGATGATGATTCTATTCTTATGGGTACTCCGACCTTAATCCTCAGGTGAACTTCACCTTATTTTTAGGGTTCACCGTTGCTTGCTGTTTTGTTAATTTTTTGGAGGGGCATACATTAGTCAATTCCAACAGGTCTAACACGAAAACTTCCTGCCTGCAACTATAACTAGTATCTTGTTTTCCTCTATTTTCTTGAAACAGGATTTCATTAAAAGCTTAGTCAAGAATAATTTCAAATTGCCAGGTTGACAAATGATTGTCATAGGCAATCTTAATCATATCTCTGTATTTCATTAGGAACACTGCAATGTGTTCTCCTTCTATATGGAATGGCACATGAATATGGAGAGGGAAGACCTTTGTCGGCCCAAGTATTCCATACACAAGTCATGATTTCATTTTGTGCTAATGCTATACAGCCTTTGAGTGTAGAAAATAATAAATTCCAAGTGTATAGTCCTTTGCATTTAACTTGTATAGCAGATCTGAAGACCATATGGAGGTGCACCAATCGACTGTGCAACAATAAAGTAGGCAGAGAAGCAAAAAGATAAAGACGCAATTGCAAAAGAATAATGACGCTGAAGTATGTTTAAAGGCGATGGATTGTTTTTTATTTACCAAAAAGAAATAAATGCAAATTCGAAAGGCTTGAAAATTGTGGTCTGTCCAAGTAAATCAGGATCAGACTCTGGAATGGACAGCTTGATATCAATAAGCAAATGGAAGAGGTAGCCAGATGGCATTGGGTCCTGGATCAGGGTTGCTGAACATCAGTAGGCACTGGTATGAATAACTGGACGTGTACAGCCTTTGAAGTGAGTAGCCTGATGTTGACTGACACTGGAAAGGGTAGCTTGACAGCTACAAGTACCGGAATATTGCTAAGGGCTGCAAGAAGCTGCGGGAGGTGCTGGAAGGCTGCAGAAGGTAGGAGGTGTTTGAAACTGTAGGAGTCAGCTAATTGAAGAAAGGTAGTCTCAGGAGCAGACAGGCTGTAGTTGTTGCATAGAAGTAGTTTGTAGTTCATGTAGGAGTAGATTTTTGTTTGCATAAGTAGTATAAAAAGTAGCCCTGAAAAGAACTGTTTGAACTATTGCTGCTGCTTAGGAGAACTTTCAGCCGTTGGGCTTGTCGACTTGACTAGAAACATCAAAGCTGCATTTGGGAGGCTTCCTGCTCTCTGGTTGTGTTGAGAATTTTTTTGGTGCTGTATTCATGAAGTAGTATTGTTACAGCAGGCGTCGCTCTCAGTAAAAAACAAATGAATAGAATTGATTCTCCACAAAATCAATAACAATTATAAGGGTTTCAAATATAAATTGATTGATTTTATGTTCGATTCAGTTTGGAATCAAAAGTCTTGAAATTAATCATTTGAAAAAAATCAAATTTTATGTTTTGTTTTGTTTGCGGATAAAATGAAAACATTGAAACAATATCCACACACACGGAATGCTCACAAGCATAAACATGTGAGTCACATGTGAATCACATGTTGATTGCATTGATTACATTTTTGGCGGGAAATGCCTCCATTGCGAGTTTTCTTTATTCAAGTGGTAAAATACCAGTGTTCATAAGCGCATCGCAATAAGGCCCTCTCCTTGGATAGTTGATAATTATCAATTACCCAAGAAACAATGTCAAAGGTCTCTGCAGATGTCTCTGAATGTATCTGCAAGGATTGTCGGAATGATGAGTAAATAAGCAGGTCAATGCTATTTTCGGACAACAACTTTATTAATCCAAATGATGGAGGTCTGAAATATACAATGACATTATGGTGATACGAGTATGACATAATAATTCAACTATCTGTTGGATTAATTTAAAATGTGCTAATGGTTAGATTATGATGATGTAATGCACTATCCTCTACCCCCCCCCCCGAGTTATTTGACAGTGTTCTGAATGACTCATTTAATGTTTGTTGCTGGTAAGGATTGTGGATAGGATGATGTTATTTGCAAAGCATATTAATAGATGATAGGTGTACTGCTTGTACATAAAATAAAGAAACGGTTGTGAACCATCATTGGGTAGACTGCCCTCCATTTCGGGGATTATTCTTTCCCATGTTATGTTCATAATCCCTGAGCCACTTTGGTTCTTGTCATGGCCGATTGGAGCATCTCGGAAGCTGGTCAAAGGAAAGTTGGTTTTGTCTTACTCCAGGTGTCACGTCCCTTCTCGGTGTGGTTGGTACCATGGGTGAAGGCGTTGGAGCCTGCAGTGTGGGAGGTGGCCTGGTAGATGTAGGCGTGGGATGTTGACTGTCATCCACTACTGTTGGTGGTCTGACCTGTGGTGGCTGAGTGAAATGAGGTGGTCTACCCTGCTCAGCTGGTGTAATGCAGACAGGAGGTGAAACTGGTGCAAGCCCATTGTTGTTCTGTAGTTTTGAGTTTGTGACAGTCTGAGATGGAACAGCTGGGGTTATTAGTGTCCCACTCACTGGTGTAGGTGGGTTGGGATTTCCTCCTTTGAAGTGGTATCTCAGGTCATGGTTGATGGTGTGTTTTTCAGGAGGGGAATACACCGGCATGTACTTTCGTAGGAACTTCCTGTTGCGTAGTGTCACTCTGCCTGATCCGTCCATGCGTACAACATACTGGTCATATTGGTGAACTTCAATGACAGTTCCAGTTTTGTCCCATTTTCTTGGATAAGGGCCAGTTTGGTTTTGGATCCTGACCTGGTCTCCCACTCTGAGGGGTGGTAGCCGCTTTGTATGTTCTGTTAAGCGTTCGGCAATTTTCATGTGTCGGTTGCGTAACGCTTCCTCTCTCAGAGTAAGTGTGTCACTCCATGTCTCATGAGATTTGTAGCGGCCAGGCAGGATCGGGTGGAGTCTCGGATCGCCCGCCCAAAGACGCACATTGCTGGAGATAATTTTGTGTCTCTGTCAGGAGTGTTTCGATACTGCAACATTGCACGCTGAAAGGCACAGGTGTCTAATTCACCATTTGGTCCGGTGTTGTCTGCAATCATGCGTTTCACGGTCTTCACTCCAACCTCTGCTCTACAGTTGCTATGTGGAAAGGCTACAGATGAGAGTCTATGATGCACACCCCAGGTCTTCAGGAAATCTCTGGTTGTTGAAGCTGTAAACTCTGGGCCACCATCTGAAGATAACTCATCTGCTATTCCAAATGTGACGAATGTGCGTCGTAAGCAGTCGATGAGGCCAGAAGCACCATTGTGTGCCCTTTCAATGATGGGCCAGTTTGAGTATCTATCAACAATCACCAGGTAATTACTGCCTTTGTAGTGGAAGAAGTCCGCACATACACACTGAAATGGATAAAAGGGGTAGACGGGTGGCGTTGATGGTGCACTTGGTTGAGATGGAGCATTTTGGTTGGAATGATTGCAAGAGTTTCTAAGTTTGGTGATGTCATTGCTTATACCAGGCCAAAACACAGAGGTTTCTGCTCTTGACATCATGGATGAAATGCCTTGATGTGCAGAGTGCAACGCTGTAAGCACATCTTTTCTCAGTAACGGTGGAACCACTATCCTGTCTTTGTATATAATGACACCATTGACGGTGGAAAGGTCATTGCGGAATTGATGGTATTCTCTCAAGGAGGGCAGTAGATCATTTTGGATGTCTGACATTCCACTTTCAATTTGTTGTGCTAGTTTTAACACTACAACAGCTCGTCAATGGCCCAACCTTTTCTGTTGACGTTTTTCTAGATTGGAAACCACACTTTCTGCTTACCCGGCCAATTATGTTGTCCAGCTTTTTCTTTCGCATTTTTTTTTTTTGTGGGGATACCATGTTCCAGTTAAAAGCCGTCATAACCCGGAGGATCCTATGTACTATGGAAACCCTGCGAAGTTGGGGTCTATAGTATTATACATGAATCTTGATTAATGATGCTGATTATTTTTCTACAACCTCCATCATAAATAAGCAGGTCAATGCTATTTTCGGACAACAACTTTATTAATCCAAAATGATGGAGGTTTGAAATATACAATGACATTATGGTGAGACGAGTATGACATAATAATTCAACTATCTGTTAGATTAATTTAAGATGTGCTAATGGTTAGATTATGATGATGTAATGCACTATCCTCTAATGAGTGCAAGATTGTTGAGAAAGTTTTGTTGTATATATGTCTCAGCATGGTTGGTTGAAAGTGATTGGTGAGTGCAAGTGGGTTTGCATGATTGTTTGAGTTCTTAGTCTGCAAGTGTGTCTGGAGAGTCCAAGAGATGAGTACAGATGAGTCTGCACTTGTTGGTTGTGTCTTCTATGTTGTGTAGATAATTGTCAAGATTGGTGGTACACTATGGTGGAAGTCAGTTGTGCAAAGCTTGCAGTGCCAAGTACAAGTGGGTCTGTGCTGGTGTTGGTGTGCATCGTTCGAGTTGATTGGGTTCCCTGTATGTTAATTGAATCATCGAACATCTATGTTATTGGTGATATCTGTGGATTTTATATACTTGACGAATGTCCATGAGGGTTTGAGCTGTTGAATCAGTTGTTGGAGAAAGTTAATAGGCCTTGAAAGGTGTTGCAGATATTTGCAGAGCTTGACTTTCTACATCTCGTATGAAGTTAAAAGCTCAGTGTTGGTTCTCGGTTCAGTTGGTTGAGATGTTTGATAGTCGTAGTTGGTCCAGTCTAGGTGAAATGTCAACAGCTGCAGTATGCATCCAAAGATAGTGTAGGTTTTTTTGTCATCTTCTTTGCTAACTGCTCCTTCATGTGTGTATCTTAGGATCACTCAGGAGGTCACCACTTGTTGCAACAAGTCAGGAGGCAGTGTGGAGGTGTGCCAATCAATCATACAGCTATAAAGTAGACACAGAGCCAAAAATATAATGGTAATAGCAAAAGAAGAATAAGAAATGCTGAAGTCTTTTACTTACCAAAAAGAAATAAATGCAAATGGCAAATTTAAAAGGCCTGGAAATTGTGGTCAGTACTAGCAAATCGAGATCAGACTCTGAAATGGGACAGCTTGACGTTAATAGGCAATTGGAGGAGGTAGCCAGATGACAGTGGGTACTAGACCAGGGCTGCTAGACGTCAATATACTGGTAGAGGTAACTGGACATTGACAGCCTCTGAAGTGAGTAGCCTGATGTTGGCCGACACTGGAAAGGGTAGCTTGACAGCTGCAGGCACTAGAACAAGTAAACTTCCATATTTTTTTATATTTTCTTGCCTTTTGTTTTGTTTTTTGGAAAAAATCTTAATAAAAAAGATGCAAATATCTGTGAGTTAAACTCTTCGATATATAAATACATATCAAATGCATCGGTTTAAAACTTCACCAATCAACAAACAAGCGCAAAAAATAATGATGTGAAAATATATAAATGTTTATATATTTTACACACTAGTTTTTTTTTTTTTTTTTTCAATTTGGCTATAATTGTTTGTGAAAATTTGGCTACAATTATCAATTTTGTCTTCTTGGTCTTTTTTTCTGAAAGATTTGGCTTCAAATATTTATTTGAGTAAATGTGTAATTTTACAGTGTAAATTATTTGACAAAAAAATTATAAAAACTAAGGTTTAAATAAAACCAGAAAAAATTTCATTTTTATTATTTTTTCATCATTTTAAATAGACTTAATGTACGACATTCGAGGCCGTCATATTGCTTTTAAAATTCAGCCTTTCTAATGTTTGACACATTAGCCTTTTTAAGGCCAAATTTGGCCTTTTTTATACTCTTTCAAGGAACCATGTTTGTAGCCGCCATATTTTTTTGTAATTAAAAAGTGTAAAAAAAAAAAAAAATTTGTCAAACCTTAGAAAGGACAAATTTTAAAAGTAAACGGCGCCTTGAATGTCGTACATTTAGTTTAATAAAAAAAAATGCTGAAAAAATAAAAATAATTTTTTTCTGGTTTTATTTCAGCCTTTGAGTCTAATAATATAGTTTATATAAAAATAAATAGTAGTTATAATTTTTCGTCTGTCAAATAATTTACACCACTAAACTACACATTTACCTTTATTTGAGTCCAGCAACCCAACTAGATTCAGAGATTGGACACGTTTACTATATATATATATATATATATATATATATATATATATATATATATATATATATAAAATTTGTAGTATTCCGAATTATATTGGGTTAATATAATTCAGTAATTGTTCATATACCAATAAATTTAAGCCAAAAAGGAGAGATGACTTAAGAAGTTAGCTACAAAATTATTATATTTCATAATTGAGCATTCATATACTGTTTTAACAAAAACGAAAACTTCAAGAAATGAGTTGATAGCAACAAAAAGTGTATTTCATTGTTAGTTCCAATTGTTTCAAGATCATTTCGACAAATTCAAACAATATGTCATTTGAAATATTTTGAAATATATCAATCTACCTACACATTCATATCCTGTATGTATATTTACTTATATTTTACTATATGCATTTACTTACATACTTACTTGCTTTATCCGGAATTTGCAGATACCGGCCATCCTCTCCCCTTTAAAATTTGTTATTTTATATTTTATTTGTTTATTTATTAATTTATTCATTGTTTCCATTTAGTGTCTTTTAATAACTCTTACTGACATTTTCTTAAGTAATAACCTGTACATTTCAGTTGACCTCTTTTTGCCCTATATTTTTTGCGCCTTTTAACATCATCTTGTCTGGGTCATTTTGACATTTGCTTTTCTATTTTATATTTAATTCTATCACCATTTAATCTTTTTTTTCTCTCTTCTTCACTGATTTTTCTTAATTACACTTTGTCTCAGCAGCCATGTTAAACGCATCTTATTTTTCTTTTATTAATATTATTGGAATTTTTTCCCGTTTCCTTGTACATATTTGTGAATTATTCCACGGATTTCGGCCTCTTAGATTATTTTGGACCATTTTCCAATTACGCGATTTCCTTGGATTTTACTTGTGCGAATGGAAATTCTTTTAACTTTCTTGGATTTACATTTTTGGATTTAACCGTCATTGGATACTTTACCTTTCACCAGACTATCCATTCATGTGAAATCACCTTTTTCTTCACCATATTCACTCTGCTTCACTTTTTGTTATCAAGTAAAATCTTTGACTTACTTGCAGTTTCATCAAATACTTTTGTATGCAAAATCCGATCCCGCATTTTGCTAATTCCTACCCTCTGATGAGAAGGAAAGTATTTCTTCGAAAGTCCGCGGATTAAGGACTATCCACTTATTAAGTGTTTCCTTTTCAGATTAAATATGTTTTTAACTCTTTTTCAAAGTGTTTTTTAACATGTTTTATTAACTATTTGCTCTTATTATAAGCTCTATCTCCTATTTGGTTTATGTTTTATTAACTATTTGCTCTTATTATAAGCTCTATCTCCTATTTGGTTTAATCAAGTTTTTACATCTGGTTGAGATTACTTTATAAATATTAATTCTTTAATATTTATAATATACTTTAGTTTTACCATCTTAGATCATTTTGGTAAATTTAATTGTAATTTTTATTTTATATATAAGCAGAAAAGCTTTGAGGGGGAATTTACTAATAAAAAAAAAGAAGCAAATTTCAAAATCCAATATAAATATTGTTATTTATATCTTAATCCCAACCAAATAAAAAAGCTCAATACATTCACTGACCATAGTAGAGCTTACGATAAATAATGATAAGAACAGAGATATAAAGTAGAAATTTACAAAAAGTTTTTATTATTTGGCAGAATATTCCAAAGCTGGTAGCTAGGTGCTCCTTAATCTGCAGAGTTTATACTTTTCGGCGGGGTATTGGAATATTTTGGGGGAAGGGGGGGGGAGATATTCTTTGCCGAATATATTTGGAAAAGATGCAAAAATCTCAACAAGTGTGTTGATTTGATTTTTATGTTTTCTGAACAAGTCTTGAGTTTGTATTACTATACACATAGATTCGAAAAAATGGTAAAAAAAAAAGCAAATATATAACAAATAAATGTTATCAACGGCAAGATAAGTTACTCTTCTACTTATTTGGAAAAGTTTTTAGTGGTTTTACTCACTTTAAAACGTGTAATCGGTTTGAAAATCCTGCAGTGTTTATCGATATATTTAAAAAAAAAAAAATGGCGGCATGCTCGCTGTTGAATATGGTAAGTTTGTGAAAACGAGTTTAAACAAACAAATTATACAAAATACTGTTAGAAACACACCAAATATATGTTTGCTAGGTACAAGCAAAAATGGGCGGATAAAGATAGAGGGAGCTAGTTTTGAAAGCCGATTTATCATAATTTGTTTGTAGGTTTCTGACTACTTTTTGATTGTATTTGAAAGATTAGAGACTAAAGTTAATTTCCTAAAGGAAAAAATATTTGTACGCGTGAAAAAAAAAGTTATGAAAAATGTTTTCACGGCGAACTAACCAATTCAGCTAAATTTTGAAGTTAAATAAATTCATTGTAAAAATCCTTTTAAAGATAAATATTATTTTTCTGGGTCTATTTTTAAGATAATTAGTAAAGTCTTAAGATATTGAATTAAAAAAAAACACGAAAACAAAAACACCTTGTTTGTATAAAAATAGCTTAATTAGCCCTCAAAAAGCAATTCTGCTGTTCGCCCAAAACGCAACAAATAAAGGTTTGTAAACACGATTATACGGAAGCCCAAAATTTCAGCCAATCGAAACACTGTTTCAAAATGAAGTCATGATAGTAAAGGGGAGATAGGGGTGTCAGATTTCTTTCCCCCCTTCCCAGACGTGCATCCGTACATTCCTATTCTGAACGTTTGTATCAATTTTTATTTTTTAATTTATTTTTTATGTTCCTGTTTTTAAATTAATTTTTTTTTAATTATTGTTCGAGATTATATAAAAATCATGTTACGGAGAAAGTTTCATATTCATGCAAGCAAGAAAATTATTAAAATTTTGCATATAAAAATTATGCGAAATCTGTAATTTAAAAAAAAATAGAAATATTTTTGCTATTATATATATATATATATATGTGTGTGTGTGTGTGTGAAAATATTAAACAAACAATGCTTAATTCAATGGTATTATCGGTAGTTCGAGAAATTCATTTTACTTCGAGTTATATCGAATTCATTAATACGGATTTTAGGGGCTTTTTTCGTAATGTTCCTGTAAAAATTAAATAATTTTTAAAAAAATTGTTATAATTTACGTTGCTTTATTTTCATAAAAAAAGCAAAAATAAGTTCTTTCATTCTTTTTTTACTACAGAAAATCATAACTTTAATAAAGGTGTTGTTTTTTAAACAAAAGTAATACATTTCCACTAAGATTTAAATAAATATGATGGGTTCATTATATTCCATGATCATTATTTGATAAATACTGAAAATTTCATTCAAATTGGTTCATTTCCCGATTTTTGGTGAATTTTTAAAAAGTAAAGAGAGGGCTCAAAATGTTTTATACATTTTGAGCCTCGGTAGGGACTGCCAAACGTCAAACGATTGTAAAGATTGGACCGCATGTTTCCGCATGTTGTGTAAACTATACGAACTATGGAAAAGCAGAAGCGACTTAATGATTTTTTTAAAACCTTTGTGTATCTTCTTCAAACTACACTTAATAATTAATCTTTGTTATAATTTTGTTAGGTTTTAAGATTTACACAGTTTAATGATTAACAATAGTATAAACATTTGTATATTAAATATGAAATACGGTTTTACTGAATGTTCTTTTGGTTACCTAGGGGCTTCCATATTTTGTTCAGTAAAAAGAGACAAACAAAATATGAGGGGGGGGGGTCTACAAAATGCTGATATTTGTGCAATATTTTAAAATTGGTTTTAATCTGGCGATAAAATAGCTGACAAGAGTCGTGTTTATATTAAAACCTAATATTAAAAAAAAATTAAACACAATTAATCAAAAATCTCTGTTGTAACGGAACATTTTGAATTTTTTTTTTTTTTTTTTACAAGGTGGTCACCGTCACCACTTATCAAGGCCCGGAAGCCACTCAGGGATAAGGGTTATTGTATGTACAGTACGTTAGTGTGGAGATTTAATAAAGTGTCTACTTAAGGGGGCCTGGTTCATCAGGAATTTGTTTACATTGGACTTGAAGACATCCAGGTTGTAGTCAGGTGGGAAGCAGGCAGACGGAACAGAGTTCCACAGGCGTGCAGTTCTAAGAAAGAAGCTTTGTTGATGGAATCTACGTTTGGATTTAGGCACAGATAAAGAGTGGGGAAAATTTTTGACAGTGGTTTCAGCTAGACGGGTGATTTTTGTAAAAGATTGGCGAGGGGGGAGCAGAGATTGGAGCTCAGACGAGCATTTGCCATGGAAATAACGATAAAACAAAGATAGGCTCGCAACGTCTCTTCTGTGGGAGAGAGGTTGCAGAGAAGAGAAAAAGGCATCCCCCACTAAACCACGAAGTCTATTTTGTACTCTGTCAAGGCAGGATAGGCTTTTTTTAGCAGTTCCTGCCCAGATATGGCAGCAGTATTCCATCCTTGGACGTACTTGGCTTTTATATAGATAGAGAATTGCATTAGTGAGATATCTTCTGGAGCCGTAGAAGGATCCCACCATCTTTCCAGCGACCTTGGCAACAGACTTGATGTACGTGTTCCATTTCAGATCAGGTGTAAAGATCAAACCCAGAAGCTTGTCAAAACATGAGGCTTCTCTTAGACGAGAGTCATCCATTTCAATTGATGCCAGATGGGGATCAGAGCTAATAAATAATGAAATTTTAATCGTTTTAATCTTTTAAAAATGAATTAATGTTTACGAATTTTCTTTTTCTTGGCAATTCAACTGATTATAGTATATATTAATTCGAAAAAAACGCTATTTAAAAATAACAATAATGTTACGTTTATATCAATTTTTCAATTGCAACTTCAAGGTAAATTTTTGTTCAATATGTGTATTTAAATTTTTTAAAAATAAATATTTTTACTTATTTGAACTCTTATGTTTCATTATAAATAGAAATTTCGATAGATTTAAATATATTTTGTTCGAATTTCGAAAAAATTTCCCCTTGTATGTTTTACGAAAACTGCATTTTATATGTAATTTCATTCTAAAATGGATAAGTATCGAAAATTTCACGAAAATCTGACCATTAGTTGATTTTTGCTAGATTTATTAAATACGGGTATATTTTCACGTTCGGAATGTCTCTACTACATGGAACGTTATTTTAAAGCGCCAATTATGTAAACACGATTTTCGTCTCGCAATTTCACTATTTTCGTTCGATGAAAAAAATTTTAAAAAATTATTACTGGTTTATTTTGCCCTTCTTCTTTTAAATGGTACAAAAGTTGGGTTTGTATTACTGTACACATAGATTCGAAAAAGTTGTCAAAAAACAAATATATAACAAATAAATGTTATCAAAGGCAAGATAAGTTACTTTTCTACCAAACTGGATATATTTTTCGTGTTTTTATTCAATGTAACATGTTTATTCAGCTCGAAAAGCATACAGTGTTTACGATGTATTGGAACATTCAAGATGGCGTCTGATTTTTTCTTTAACACGGTAAGTTTGGGATAAGGTGTTATAAATAAAAACCGAATAAAATACTGTTAAAAACTCGCTCAATATATGTTACCGTGACATAGGTTGACATATATTCGGTGTTTTTTAATAGTATTTTATATAGTTTATTATTTATAACACCTTTTCCCAAACTTACGGTGTTAAAGAGGGTGTGAGACGCCATCTTGAATTTTCGAATATATCGGTAAACACTGTATGTTTTTCGAGGTGAATAAATATGTTACATTGAATAAAAACACAAAAAATATCCAGTTTGCCTTTGATAACATTTATTTGTTATATATTTGTTTTTTGATTGATATAAATAAAGTTACATCGTGTTACATATAGGGTGGGGTAATTCTGTGGTGACTTTTGGCAGTCCCTAAGCCTCGGTATTCAATTTGCCCGTACCTAATGTCCGCCCATGTCACGGTAACATATAGAGTGAGTTTCTAACAGTATTTTGTTAATTTTTTTTGTTTAAACTCGTTTTCCCAAACTTACTGTGTTCGACTGCGAGCATACCGCCATTTTTCTTTTTAAAATATATCGATAAACACTGCATGATTTTCGAACCGATTACACGTTTTAAAGTGAGTAAAACCACTAAATACTTTTCCAGAGAGGTAGAAGAGTAACTTATCTTTCCTTTGATAACATTTATTTGGCATATATTCGATTTTTACCACTTTTTCGAATCTATGTGTATAGTAACACAAACCCGAAGTCTTTTTCATTAAAAAAGGAAAATAGAATAGAAGAAATACAAAAGGGGAGATAATTCGAAATTCTTTTCCGGTTTAGCACAACTAATTATTTGTAAGACCATTTTTCATAACATTTTAAGTTTAAATTTTCAAACGATATACGTTGTTTCTGTACAACAAATTAAGCTTAACAAGATTTGACGAAAAGTAAGTATTAATTCCTTCCTTAATTTGTTGTTGTTCTATAATGAAGTTCAAAATGACACTTCGAGATTTAATGTTATTATTTCGATCTACCATTTTAATGGTGTTTATATTAAATTTATTTCGGTACTTCTACAGTTTATCGCCGAAAATAGAGACGCCCTTTTTTTGACCACCTGTTGTTAAAATCAGAGGGAGAAATCAGTATTTTAAACTATGACCGAAGTAGGAAATAAATAACAAAAAAATTACAAAATTGTTTTATTAAAATTATATTTTCTTAATCTACCGCAGACTTTTCAATAAATGTCTGTACAATTATATTTTACTACAATTTTATACAATAAATATTTTGGTTTTCAAATGACGCTCGCGGCTCAAATAATTATGAATATATCATTTTCATTTTCTGCTTTTAATAATAATGTCTTTTTTATTTTCTGTTTTTAATAATATATATATATATATATATATATATATATATATATATATATATATATATATATATATATATATATATATATATACGCTTGAAAAGCTTTCCTGTTTTCATTAATTAAATCGAAACATTTCCAATTAAACAAGTACGGATATATGGTCTTTCACTTTCTTTATTTACCTTTTTTCATAGTTCTTTCCGGAAGTAACTAATATCTAGTTTAATTTTCTTGTTATTTATTTCCTACTTGGGCCATAGTTTAAAATACTGATTTCTCCCTCTGATTCTAATCGACAGGTGCTCGAAATAAAATGGCGTCTCTATTTTCGGCGATAAACTGTAGAAGTACCTTTATTTCAATTAATTAATTTGATTCTCAAACTTATTATGTTTATTTTATTAATTTGAACAAATGTTTAGAACGATGGCCTATGCCGCCGCAAAAGCATTACAAAAGGCAATATTATTTTGTTTGAGAAAATGTTAATCTGTTTTCTCATTAATATATACTGTAATCTGTTCATTTGAAAATATAAAATAAATTCTCAAAGAAAAACGTTTGGTGATGCAGGAGTAGGTGACTCGTAGTCGGCAGCACACAGTGTCAAATAAAAACAAATTCGTTTAATTACTTATTTATTTCATAAAATAATAAAATGTGATCGTTTCATTGTTGTGAATTTGTTTTTAGTATGATAAAATATGGTACTAGTACACTTATTTATCCGTGCTGAAATAATAACATTATTTAGAAAGCCATTCTTAACATGGGTAGAGAAGGGTGTTTTGTACCATTTCTGTATTTTAACCTTACAATTTAATAAAAACAGATTTCATAAAACTTTAATTAAACTTAAAAATACTATTTAAAAAATAGCGCAGATCAATAAGTGCACTAGCACTTAAAATATATATTACTTTATGAAATGTTTATTGATTTCTTTATATATATTTTTTTAGAAAAATAAAATGATTTTTTTATCGGACACTTTTTGCTGCGGACTTCGTGTCGCCTATGCTTTTGCATCATCAAAAGTTTTCGAAGTTTTTTATTTCTTTAAAAGTTAGTCCAATTAAACATTCTTAAATGTAAACCGGATTGACAGTTCCTGGCTGCTGTTTCCAACTGGTAGTACAGAGCCCTAACTCTTTGGTAGCACTTAGAGCGGCTGCTCCATCAATAGTTGAATAATATCGGGATGTTGATAGTGCCATGTCGCGCATGGAAAGGGACCCTGCACTCATCCCCAGTGGGCTTTCCTGAGGCAACAATCCTATTAGATGGAAGGTCAACTGATGGTCTACTTGTGTTGCATGTCTGGTATTCTGCATAATAACTTGTTCAGCACCCCTTACCTAAACTGAAACTCTAAAAAAAAAAAAATGACAGTACAATCTAAAATTGCGCTTAAACCAAGACAAAACTCAAACAAAACAAAATTGTCTCTTCCCTTGAGGCTTGCATTTATGAACATCCATGGGCTTAGAACTAATTTAAATGATGTTAAAGCATTTCTCCTTACAAATACCCCGGATATCTTAGCATTAAGTGAGACTAACCTACGTTCTTCCATCCTCTCTAACTACTTTAACATGCTCAGATATCTTCCACTCTGCCGTAAGGACTCTGACAAACATATGCATGGGCTTGGAGTCTATATTCAAAACACCCTCCCCTTGACTAGAGAAACAAAACTAGAATCGGACAATCAAGCCTTTATGTGCTTTAGACTTTACATGCAACATAATATTAGTTACTTTTATTTTCTCTACCACTCTCCCTCGACCCAGGACTGTACCCTAATAAACAAAGTCTCTGGCAGCATGGATACAGCACTTTCCCTCCACACTAGCACACAAGTACATGTATTTGGTGACTTCAATGTCCACCTAAGCAACTGGCTTGGATTTTCTACTTACACAGATGCAGCTGGTAGTACAACACATAGCTTCTCTATATCTCATTCCCTAATACAGATGGTTACATTTCCAACCTGTTTCTCAGACTAGCAAGAACAACACGCACCACTTCTGTCCACAGGTCCCGATGATTGTGTTACGAATGCCCACAGCCCACTTGGGAACGCTGATCATGCAGTGATAATGGTTAAAATCGCCCTAAAATCTAGAGCCAAAACCGAAGAACCATTACTGAAAACAATGAGATATTATATAAAGGCTGACTGGGAAGCCATCAGTGATCTCATCAGAGATGCCCCTTGGCGAAATATCTTTTCACTTCCTGCTGAACAGTGTGCAAATGAGACAGCTGAATGGTTTAAAACGGCAATTGAAGCACATGTCCCCATGCAGAAATTTTATAGCAAGCCCCATTCTCCCCTATTCCTTATTTCTACTTGTGCAGCTGCCATTGTGAAAAGGCAGCATGCATACCGCAGATTTAACTGACATAAGTCCAGTTCAAACAGACAGAAGTATATAGAAGCCAGAAGTAACTGTAAGAAAGAAATAGAGACAGCTAAGAGAGAATTTACTGAAACCACCAAAAAAATGCATTGAAGCACAGAAATTAGAAACCCGTGATTTCTGGAAAATCTACAACAGTGTAGTAAATAATGGGTAATCAATAATTCCCCCACTATCCAACAATCATGAGATTGTTTACTTAGCAACCGAGAAGGCTAACATGTTTGCCAGTCTGTTTGCCTCCAACTCCACACTGGACCCTGCTAACCACAACCTCCCTGACTTTCCTTTGCGGACAGATGCTACACTAGACGATCTGAAAATCACCCCTGCTCAGGTGCATGCTATCAGAAAAAATCTTGACACTTCAAAAGCATGTGGACCTGATCTTATCCCGGCTGTGCTATTAAAAAAGTGCTTCGCCGAAGTAGCTCCAGTTCTCTCCAAACTTTACAACAAATGCCTTAATGAATCTTGCTTTCCTGACTGCTGGAAAACTGCTTCTGTGGTACCAGTTTTCAAGAATTCTGGAGAAAGAACTGACCCAGTAAATTATCGCCCCATTAGCCTCCCCCCCCCACACTTTTCGCCAAAATATTTGAGTCCATCACCTTACAGATGCTAAACTTCTTACTGACGAACAATATGGATTTAGGCAAGCCTGTTTCACAGCAGACATCCTAACTGTAATCTCTGAGCATATATACCATTCACTTGACAAAGCAGGGGAGGGTAGAGCGGTAGTTCTAGAAATATCTAAGGCTTTGGACAGGGTATGGCATGAAGGTCTTCTCAAGAAAATCAGATCATACGGAATCACTGGAAGAATACTTAACATAATTAAATCCTTAGATAAGAGAAAAATCCAGGTTGTCCTCGACGGTTGTAAATCTAAACAATATGATATAAATGTGGGAGTGCCTCAAGTGTCTACGAGGGACATGCAATAAGTTATGCCCCTACCCACTTCCCATAGAAGTAAAGCAACAATACTTGGCACAGTTATTAGTCTTTCTCTACATGGGAACCACACAGAGTTATGCATTTCTCCCATCGTTTGATGCAGCTCTGGAGATCGTTTTTGTAGAACACCACAGGTTGGTCCTCCAACCACGATGCGACTACAGAAATCAAGGTTGCATCATCTGGGAAACGCTTTCCTTTCAAAAACAACTTCATGGCTGGGAAGAGGTGAAAATCAGAGGGTGCAAGGTCAGGAGAGTAGGGAGGATGGGGAAGGATTTCATAACTGCACCCCCTGTGCTTCTGATCTGGCGACATGCGAGTTGTGACCGGAGCGTTGTCCTGCAGGAGGAGGGTAGCTTTGCTGATCTTGCCCCGCTTATTTTTATTTATTTTTTTATCATTAAAAAACTGTACTTAAGCATTTAATGAACCGCTTTTCCATGATGTTGCCTCAGTATATCCTGACAGTTTACATAAACCACAGGAATATGCAGAGTAATGATAAAATTTTAAAACTAAAAAAAAACCAAACAAGCAAAAAGAAACTATTATTGCATAGTCATTTTGATGAAAATAAATGGAAATACAATAAATACATAACATCAATCTACATAAGTTTCATGAATAAATATTTTCTGTTTAAATGAAAATACAGTGGACATGTACAATGTGCACCCTCTTATAATTGCTTTCGTTTTTTATGTAAATCTTTCAGCAGATTATTGTCAATTGGACACTAATCTAACCAGATTATCAAAAACCAAAAGCAAAAAAGTCAATATTTAGAAGGGGGGGATCAGTTTTTAATTACAACATTATAGTAAATCGATTCCCCATATTAGAGACACTCAATGAGAAAACAAAATGTTTCAAATTTTTTTTTATTATTATTAAAAATTATTTTGAATTGTGAAAAACTAAAACAAAACTGGTACTTATGCATAGACGATACCGTGAGCTTTCAAAAAACGATTATTTTTTTCTTTGAGTTGGCAACATTTTTAGGGGAGGGGATTCCTGTCTACCATTTTTTCTTTCACTTATAATTTAACTTATTGCGGTAAATGTGGGGAGAGGAGTGACGGCCCAAAAAATTAAATTATAAATCAGAGCATAAAAGTTAGATATGATCTCCCCACTTAAAAAAGTGAGAAATAAAAATGACGCCCCCCCCCCATCTAAAAATAAAAGAAAAACTTGCACAGATGGAACTCTCCAATAGTGGACACCACCTCTGAAAAAAAAACCCAAACAGCACCCGCTGTCTTCAAAAATAATTTTCATTAAGTTTTAGCAAATGAAGAAATAAAAATAACTCTCCCACATGATGTGTTCTTGTCGAATGTTTCTAATATGGGGGATTGCTTTACTAGAGCATTGTAATTAAAAACTGACCACCCTTTTAAATGTCAAAATATAAACTTTTTTCTTTTTGTTTGTTAGAATCTGGTAGATTAGTGTCCAACCGATAATAATCCGCTGAAAAACTTGGCAAAAAGTGAAAAGAAAAAAGTTATAAGGGAGAGGTTCATTATACACATCTGCCAAAAATACATTTGTTTGTAAGAAAAGTTGTTTTTTGTTAGAAAAGTGGGATGGGGTAGAAAAGATTGTTTTTTTTTTTAAGAAAAGTTTTCAAAAACAGCAACAAATAAAAACATTTTTTTATAAGAATAGTTCCTTTTTTGTGAGAAAAGTTTTTTGAAAAATCCTTTATTTTTTTTGGGGGGGGGTATGTTATTTATTTTTTGTTAGGAGTTTTTATGTAATTTGTTATGGAAACTGTAATACAAAAAATGGATGAAAAAAAGAAAATTGAAATAAAGGTAAAAGGATTCTTATAACAGTCTCTGCGTTTTCCCCGCAGCCTCATTTTATTTAGTCGAGCAGCAAAATTTTGCACACGGGCAGTGAAATTTTTTGTCACATTATGAGATTGCTTGTTATAAAAGTTGTGGGCATGACAATCTTGATTCTCTCTCCCCCCTCGACAGACGCACGCGGATGATATGGTAAGCCGTTTTCTTGGTTTTCACAATTTTCTCTACACTCCCCATTGATTTCATGATCATAGACAGGAGGTGATGGTCTTCACTGAGCACTCCTTTGAAGAGGTTTCAACCTCATGTGTACTTTCTGTCTGCAGTCTTAGGGTCAAGAATCACAGTGTCCACAGGGAGGCTGATCCAAACTTCTGCCTGATAAAGCTGGTGTAACCCAGAGCAGTGGCTCACTGGTCTCAGAATTTGATTTGCTTTCATCATCCAATGGTGGTTGTGATTGTGTTGCTGGCTATGGGTCTTTAATGTGAGGGGACACACCATCAACCTGCACTGATAGCATGCTGGTTACCTCAGTGACGCATCTGGTACCATATCTTGTCGTACACCTGGTGCGCAGATTTTTTATCCAAACGACGTCTCAAACTTTTCTCTGGTCACTTCCAGTTCAGCCAGTGGGTTGGCTTCAATGCCCATCATTCTGACATGGTACTTATGCAATGCTTCGGCTAATGCTGTGGAAGCATTTTTTGGAGTGACATTGTATCAGTCGACTGCCTAATACACTGTACAGTCCTTCCTGGCTGGTTCTGTGGTTTCATTTGATGATTCTGTTCCTACTTACACACAGATACATGTTCTAATTATCCATAAATCTCTTGAACACCTCGCTCATAAACGTAATCTCTTGAACACCTCACTCATAAACACAGTGCCATTGTTGGTCAGTATTTCAAATAGTGGTCCTCACTCAAGGAAGATGGCGGTTGCATCTTGCCAATGCAGCAACCGGCATACTGCAAACCTAGATGAACTGCAATCAATAAGCGTAAAAAACTTCTCACCATTGTGATTAGTTATATCCATTGTCAGGCTGTTCCAGTTGTCTTTTGCACTCAATTTCTTTTCCAGTTGAACAGGTGCTGGATCGATCGACTGGCAGATTTTGTACACTTTTACAACCGATTTCACATTCTCTTTGGACACTTGCAGGTAGGTTAATCTGGTGAAGTACAGAGTTCGCTTCACATCCTGATGTCTGCTTTTAACAATAGACATTGGCTACCTGGTCATGGTCTAGTTCATCCTCCTACTGCTACACAGCTTTCAAGCACTAGCTCTCCTCTCCTTAGCATAACATTTTCTTGACTTCCACAATTTTCCCTACAGAGACAAATAAGTTTTTGTATCTGAATAAATTCTAATAAGTAGCTATTGAGTAGCTTCTGGCTAGTTCTGCATTCTTGTTGCATTGCTTTGCCTCCTTCCCCATCCCTTCCACATAATTTTTAGTAACCTTTTTCATAGGCTTTCATGTACTTTTTTTATGGTAAGGGTTAGAGTTCCAGCATCATGATTTGGTATTGTCACTAAGAAACCATCCTTGATGGAGTCGAATACTCCAAACCCCAAGAGTGGTTCAAAGAGCCTTTCAACATTGTTTCTTCCTGTTGAAAACTAATTTGTCAATTTCAAATGTGTAGCCGGGATCTCTGATTTACCAGGGATTCCTAAGGGAATATTCCTGAGAATGTTATTTTTCATATTCCTGAGAATTTTATTTTTCATGGCCTGAGTGATTTGTCATATTCTAATGGGTAACAAAAGTTACCGGGTTATGCTGAGACATATTAATAGAAAAACAGGTCGTTAAATGCACAAGTATAAAAAAAAATCACCAGTTTATTTCATGTTTAGGTAAAATTCTATACATTTATACATGTGCACCACTTGTGAATTTCATACTGCCATAAACTTACTCCTGCACAGAGTGCTCAGTACAGTAAGAGTCTATAATCATGCATCATCCTTCAATACATTTTCCCTATATTTTTTTTTAATTTTATTTCTCCTGAAAAAGCTTTTTTACATTATTCCTTTTTTTTCTGCATATGTTTTAAATTTTGTTTTTTGCCTCAAAAACGAACATCTATTTTCATTTTTATATCCACCCCAGAGTTAGGGAGTGTGCTAGTTATCAGGTTGACAAGAAAGTTCTTGCAGTTTTAAATTCAGATGAGCTATCTCGACAAAAAATTATCAAAATAAGCACCATCAGAATCAACACACTTCTACCAATGCGAAACAAGTGTATTTATGTCAGTAATGTAAAAATCTTGCGTTCTGGTGGCGATGAAGTTGCTGAAGGCGTTTTTGATATTGCTAAAAAAAAATTTAAGCATTTTTCATGCAGAAAGTTGGCAAGATGCTTGAAAAAGTGGTAGTCAGTAGGTGAGAGGTTTGGAGAGTATGGTGGATAAGGCAGAGTTTCATAGTCCAATTCGTTCAATTTCTGCAGGGTTGGTTTAGCAATGTGCAGTTGGGCATTGTCATGGAGGAGAATTGGGCCTTTTCTGTTGACTAATGCTTGATGCTGTCAAAGTTTCTGATGCATTTCATCCATTTGTTGACTGCAGTTTTCAACTCTAATGGGTTTGCTTGCATTCAATAAACTAATGGATCAGATCAGTCACAAACTATCAAACAGTCAGCATGACCTTCTTTTGGTGCAACTCTGGCTTCAGGAACTGTCATAGAGCTTCGTCTGCATCTAACCACTGAACTGAGCATCACTGGTTGTTGTAAAGAACCTACTTTTCATATTAACTTTGACTAGAGCTCTTAATTGATCATTGTCAACCATGATGCTCATTATCTTGAAGACTCTTGTTGCTGTCACAAATTTTTTTAAAACCACCATTGTGCTGTGTGTTCAGTAGTTCCTGGGCCAAATGCTTCGTTGATATCATGACCTGTATCAGCAGCTTTTCAACCTAGCCTAAGTTGAAATAAGAAAATTGTGCAAATTTGTGTTTTCCTATCTTGTAATCAATGTTCTGAAAAGAAAACAATTGTTTCAAAACGATTGTAATTTAAACAATTAGAGTGAAAAATTAAAATTATATATAAAGTAAAGGTATTCTAACGAACACGTAGTGGAAAATGCATAATAATAAATATTTGAAATCAAAATTAAAAATTTGCCAAGAATTTTCTTCTCAACCTGTACTTATTCAATTTTTATATATAGTTTGGTACTTCTATAGTTGGAGATCCAAATTGCTCTGAACATTTTTGATTGCAATTTATGGAACAGATAGGATTTGGCCCAGATGTCACCAAATAATCAATTAGCACCTATATTGACTGAAAAAACTTTTCCATTTTGTCCTTAACTAAAAACTAGGTTCAATAACTCACCCGCCCCCACCTCCATGTAAAGGATAGGTTTAATAATTTTCTTATTCATTAGGTGAATCAACTTTGTTGCTTCTTTTTTAGGAAATTTTTTGTACTACAGGCCTCCTATTTTATTTAAGCGGATGAGTTTATTGCCTCAGCTATGAAGCTGCCTTGTTCATAATGAGCATGGAGGGTCGATACAGATATTGATGTACTCTTCAGTGCTGCTTTCTGGACAGCTGTTTTTCATCACTCTAATAATAAGTAAATATATACGAATTATTTCTCTTTCGTTTTTATTCCTTAACCTTGTCTCTCTAAGTCATTGTTCTTGCTCAATCTTCTTTCTTACTATTTCACTCATGTATAAAGTTGCAAAAAGAAATATGATTTAATGCAGACGTTGAATTAGAAAAAAAAAAGAATAAGAACATAGTCCACACACTCCTTATCTCTCCCTCTCGCCATAGTCAGTCAACAAATTTCACTTAAAATATTACTTTTGAATGTAACAGTAAAAATGAAATGAACCTTTTTTATCACTATAGATTATTTCTTGCATAAATCTGGGTTCTGTTAGTATAGGGATATTAAATTATTTTTTAGATATAACCTACAATGTTTAAAAATGAATAAGATTAAGATTCATTGATTGAGATTGTCGGACTGACTTCCTCATCTTGTCAGTCCGACAATCTCAATCAATGAAAACACCTTATCTCAAAAATACAGACAATTACTAAGATTAAGATTGTTAGTATGTTTACAAATGCATACACAAAACATCTGACTTTCATTTATATAATAGCTATATACTACGATAAAAGGTCACTTGAAAACTTTGGAAATATGGAGTCACGGAAAGGAAAGATCCCACTAATCAGTACTATTATGCTGATAAAGTTTAGCTTATTTTAAATACTATTGTCATATTCTTCATTAATTGACCACAATTAGATTTAATGACATAATATAGCTTTCATTTCTTTTGTTCTAATGAGTTTGTAAAAGCTGTAAAGATATGATGTAAGAGCTGAAATACCATCATACTACCAAACACTTTCATCCACACCATCTAGCATGGTCTTGAACCAATCTGCTGAAACAACCCAACATGATCCTGAACTCCACTGAAGTAATTGAACACGATCCCAAATGACTCAGTTGAAACAACATGGTACCAGTGTTATGTTGAAGGGGGGATCTATATGACCGTATTTATACAGCACCAGAAGGAATATGTATTGTTAGGGGTTCTGTATGACGTGGATGGGACATGGATATATTACGTACGTGTGTCTAACTTGTGTAATGTCTAGTGGTATAAACATTATGATACATTTTAACAGTAGGCATGTAACAAAAGTGACAAATAAGAAGAGACCTTGCGAGCCTGTCTTTGTTTTATCATTATTTCCATGGCAAGTGCTCATCTGAGCTCCAATCTCTGGTCCCCCCTCGCCAATCTTTCATGATAAACACCCGTCTAGTTGAAACCACTTTTAATAATTTTCCCCACTCTTTATCGGTGTCAAAATCAAAATGTAGATTCCATGAACAAAGCTTCTTTCTTAGAAGTGCATGCCTGTGGAACTCTCTTCCGTTTGCTTGTTTCCCACCTGACTAACTTTTGGATGTCTTCAATTCCAACATAAACAAATTCCTGATAAACCGCCCCCTTAAGTAAGACACTTTATCAAAGCTCCATTACTAACAATCACTATGATATTATCCCATTGATTACTGTACATGCAATAACCCTTATCCCCGAGTGGCTTCCGGGCCTGGATAAGTGGTGACTTCCATGTAAAAAAAAATAAAAAATAACAGTTCCCTAGAATAACCTCAAACCAATCAGAGAAACATACCTGGTCCAATCCTGATCTTGTTTGATGGATCCTCGGGAACAGCTAAAAAGAAGGTTCAATCCCAATGAATCAACAAATATTGAGTTGTCTTTTCTACAACTTTTATTTCCGATGTTTCCCCATTGGAAAACTGCTGCTGGTCCTAAACTAACACATTCTTACCTTTCTACTGGGAGCCATCACCATCCGACTTGATCTGCTCTCTCTCACTCATGATCCTTCTGCATCTGCTCCCTTTCGCTTCCAATCTCGGATTCATCAAATCATTGTATCTTTTTCTAAAACTCTCACTAAAATCCACGTCACTTTATAATGACCTCTATGTAAGAGTCATCAAACTCTAGAGGTCAATCTATAATAAATTGTTGTTGATGTTCTACATTTCTTAATTTATTAAACATCTTAACATAAATAATTTTCTCTCGTTTCCGATCTCGTCTGTCAAATCATCGTATCTTTTCCCAAAACTCTACCTAAAGTCCACGTCACTTTAAAATGACTTCTCCGTAGAAGTCGTCAGATTCTAAAGGTCAATCTATAATAAATTGTTGTTTATGTTCTACATTTCTTAATTTACTAAACATCGTAACAATTTTCTCTGTAAATATTCATTTTGCTATGATAACATTCTATTTTTACAAATATTACAATGATCATACTAATTGACTATTATAATTTCAGCATAATAATTGACCATTTTAATAGTTTCCGGTGTTTTCTGGTGGACTACCAACATAACACTCCTTTGATTTTATTTTATCACAAATGTATGACATACATTTGTCTACACACCAATCCTATTTCCTGTTCGCATGATCGTTAGATTTTCCACACCCTCAGTTAGCTAAGAAAAAGGTCGAAACCCTTATTAATTTTTCTATAGTTGGTCTTTACCTATTGACCATTGCCTTATTTCATCTAGCCAGTCTCCTGTCTAGTCCACTGACATTTTCCTTTTGGATGTAGGTTACTTCCTGCAACTGACGTTGGCTGTTCATTTCTAGCATCCTCCGCAGTCACTCGCTGAACGACTCAAGTGTTGGCTTTTTATAATCCTTGCATGAACCCATTTTCACTCTAGGTAAACCTGACTAAGACATTGACACACCATTCCTGAGCACTTCCGCACATGCTCATCACACTCCTCCCTTATGTTGAGACCAAAGAAATGGCAATGTAAGGTAGCCTAGTTTTCCTGGTACTTCATTTTAGCGGTACAGGTTCAGGAACTCCTCCTGCTCTAGATTCTTGACTGCATCAATCTCTGAGGAGCTTTTGTCATGTGGGCGTTTGTATAGCAATGGGGCTTTATCATCTGAGGAGGTAATGTCGTCATGGATGGAGCAATTATTTTGGTACAGTGTATGCATATATTTTATGTGGCATGGTATTTCATTAACTGAGACTGTTTGCTATAGATTTTCCTCACTGTATCCATACTGAACTGCGTTTTACATCTTCCCTGCAGATTTTTCATCCAAACCGCATCTCTCTCCTTGTACAGACTAGCAACTTCATTATCAGACACCACCTCTTCATCGATACCCTTTACACAGGTCCTATAGGTGTATATTATGTTCGCAGGTACAATTGTAGCTGTCTTGATGTCCTTAGGCATAGTGGGATGTCAGTAAACTGCAGCCAAGTTTGTGCATGTAATCTTGACAGTATTTTATTGTGTGATGGAATCTCTCAATTATTCCAATTCCAGATGGTATCAGATAGGCGCACCAAAATTGTATATGCACGTCCCACATCCATGTAAACGCAGTAATCTCCTTGATCCATGTAATCTTCTTCCCCAAAATACGACTCCATTATCAGCAAGCAACTTAATTGGTGACCCCTTTTCACAGAACACAATTTTCTACTGCTTGATGATGCAAGCAGAGTCTTGTCGGGGCAACTGCTTTCAGATGGCCAAATTGGCTAGGGCCATAGTCTACCAACGTCAGGTACAGTTTAGGGCCGAAATTGGTTATATCCATAGCATCCCTGCTACAGTTTTGTGACATCAAGCCTACCTGGCTTCTAATGCACTAGAGCTGTTCTATGGATTGGCAGTTTTTACAATCTCCAACTTCCATCTGCATCTCAGCTTCATTTATTTCTAGGTTGATTAACTTTACAAAGTACAATGTCCTCTTCACACCGGGATGTCTGCTGGACTGATGAATTGCATGTACTTGAGGTATTTAGGGGCTTTGGCACATAGGTTCTCTGGTTTCTGTGATTTTACAAATTTCATTTTACCATCACTGTTGTACCTATGTAAGTTTGTCAGCTTGGTTATTATGAAACTTTAAAAGCCTTACATCAATCTTCAGTGCATATACTGCAGTCAATCAACAGGCAAAAATCACTGCTCACACAAATTCTTCCAACTGACTTTGCCGCTTCTTAAATGTCAAATGATTTCTCCTTCCTCTCCCACCCACAAATGACTTGTTTTTATGAGGCATGCACACGTGATCCCGCGAGACTTCGTTCACTACAAAATGTCACGCCCGCCCTGATGGACTCTTTCTTTCTTCCTCGACGCGTGCGACTCACAGGACAGACAAACCTGAGGACGTTTGTATGGTAAGCCATTTTCGCCACATATACTATGGTCAACTCTTGGAGTATGGACAGGCGCCTAATTAAAATTTCAGAGGTTATTTTAGTGTGCACTCTCATCTGTCCAGACAATGTGTCAGTTATCAACTGATATACACATGTAGAGTCCATTCGTAAATGGTTTTGGCTTTCCACTGACATTTATGGTCAGAACCTTACAGCACAGCATCAAGCTCAGCCAAGTTCATATACTTGTCATTATGCACCACTCAAAACTAGTTTGCATTTTCTGCCACAGAACCATTGCTTTCCACAACCACACTGGTGGCAACGGAGCAGTAACCTCTTGTCCACAGATACAACAGTCACCTTACACTGGATCTTACTGGCCACCATCAAACAAATGTCTTCGATCATCTGTACACTGAAAATACTATTCGACAGGTAAGTATATCAGGGACGACTGGAAGATCAATCCCACACTGCCATAACAGTTTTCCTTGCTCCTCCTGGACACATAATTGAAACCTCAGCTGTTCTGGGATCCTGCTTGCCAGACCAAACTTTTCCAAATGTTCCTTGACATGGGTTGCAGAATGCACACACTCTCTTTTGAAAAATGTTAATATAAGCATACATAGTCATGTTTATGATCGTATTCTGGCTGTGGACAGTGTTACCAATGGCCTGCCTTATTAAAGGGGTGACATTGAGCCCAAATCTGAGGCAGGTAAGACAATATTGTTGTCCCTTGGTCTCCACTGTTTGGAACAACCAAAGAGACTTATCAACATGTACTTGCAAATAGGCTCAGTGTACGTCTAGCACTGCAATGTTTGGTCCTTGCTGTTGCTATTCCCTTAATTTTTGCAAGCAAACATCTGTGTTGGCCGTATGCATGCCCACCTACTCATTTAACTTTCTATTTGTTTTCCTGGACAACTGCGATGAGGAGAATTAGTCTCTTTGGGGGGGGGGGACCAAGTTCGTCCTCCGGATATTGGTAGCTAGCCATTATTGATCCACATTTGCAGGTCACCATCATATTCTTCATAGTTTTGTGTTAGGACTAGATATTCTGCAAGTTTATTTTTCAATGTAATTTAAGGTTGGTCACCAGCCCATTGCCAAGATCCGGTCCATTTCTGGGTATTCTTTTCATACACTACAGTGAAATTGGGCTCAGTTTTGCACCAATGTTAACTTGCATCACTCCTATTCCACAGCAATTATGTGTGCTTCTGTCTGTGACACAGAGATCACTCTCCTCATTTATTGCTTACAACACGTATTGTGGACTAGAGGCTGCATGCATCTGGTATCAATTAAAGCTGTACATGGTATTACATTGAAGCGAACAGTTACACCCGGCAATGCACCATTTACAAGTTTGGGGGATGAAATAAGTGCTGAATTGTTAGTCCCTCCCTGTTGGTTTCTCAGACAAAATCAAGCAATGTGCCCATACCGCTGACATCAGTAACACATGTTATTTCTCTGGGGCTTGACACCAGCACCTTTGATTATCTTACCATCCCTTAGATAATTGCTTGCCCTATCATTGGATTCATTACATTATATCTGCAGGGAAGTATCCATCAACTGCAGCCTGCTCTATAACTCTAGTGCAGTTCTTCAAAATGTCAAGAGTGTGTGCCAATATGTTTGACAGATCTAGGTTCTCTGTCTGGCACAATTTCATTGTCAAAATGACCTGACATGATCAAAAATGATATGGTACCAAAGCAACCTAAGCGATCACTTGCTGAAGGACTCTGGCATCAGCTTTGTATAGCCCTTGGATGAACATTTTTGCCATAGGCAGGCCTAAGTCATTGACACACCATTTTATATATAGATTCATTATCTACCATCATAGTTTGATTACTAATTAGTTATGCAGGTACTTTTAGTGGATGTTATTCAACTTTCTGCTTAACCTCTTTCTTGAATGGTGGCAGACGTCTCTGTTACATAGTTCACTTGTAAGTCTTCTTCACTTTGATTTTCATGATCAAATTCAGGATAAATAATTGTAATATTTTTATATTTCACATTAGTCGATTTTTATTATTCTAGATTTTAAAAATGTCCACATAGATACCTCATAGGAATGCATAGCACAAAAACATTGTACTGCAATTATTTTGACCTTTTCTACTG
Source organism: Euprymna scolopes (assembly GCF_053919585.1). Lineage (NCBI taxonomy): Eukaryota > Metazoa > Mollusca > Cephalopoda > Sepiida > Sepiolidae > Euprymna > Euprymna scolopes. Next base: position 443,101 of record NC_136490.1, on the reverse strand, counting down.
ATTTGATGTGCCGAGCATGTGCGAAAGCATACAAGCATATGAGTCGGGCCTACCTGGGGTGAAAAGCAAACCCGAGACTTTTGATTACAAATCAAGTTCACTAATGAACTACCCCCATCTTACCCCAAAGTGACGATTTGATTTTGCTCAACGGCTGTGAAACGAACAAGCCGATAAGTGATTTGCGAGTTTTGAAATACACTTTATAACTTGTCTCGCGTTATTGGATTTTCATATTGTGACGTGTCAATTTGGCAAGATTGTTCGGTTCTGCTTGGGAATGTGTATGTCTATTCAACGGTATTTGTTCATGGCATGGCATGTCGATTCAGCAGTGGTATTCAGAATTGTGTTGACTAATTTGTTAAGGACCATGCCGTCACATGTGAAAACATATATATATATATATATATACATTTTTTTCTGACGATCTCTCCCTCGTGTAGCGACATGTAATATTTGTATATATTATAAAAACAAAAAGTGTATTTTTACAAATACTCATTACATTAAGAATATTCACTACTAAATTATATATTACAAATACAAAATATCATTTTCATTACAAAAAGTAGAGCAGGCAATTTTATAAGTGTCAAATTTTGTGCATTTTGATTAAAAATGTATACAAAATATTTCTTAATAGTAAAATTATCACAAAATGAAATTCTAATTTGAATTTAGATAATCTTATTAACATTGAAAACTCACTATCATAATGTTTATTTTTTTTTACAGATAATCGAGTTAGCAAGATACTGTTTTTTTTTTTTCAACAATTAAATGGATATTGATTTCTTACTGATACAAGTAGAAAATGAAGAATATCACAGACTGGAATATTCAAAAACTTTTTAATGTAAAAAGAATAATGATTCAGTTTCAAAAAATACTTTAAAAAATTGATTTGGAAATCGTGATTTAGTCATCTGCGGGTTTTCTTAATATTAAGATTTTATAGCAGATCACACTTGACTGACGAAACACAGGAAATAACGTTGATGAAATGCATGTCTATAAGGTTTTTACAAAGTCATATGGCAACTTTGCAGCATATTATTTATATAGAGTTTGACCATTGAATGATTTAATGATTTGATTATTATATCTCTGCTAATTGATTTTCTAACTAGAAAATTAAACTTAATTGGTATATACCAATACAATTTGGACAAAGGTTGTATTGTGTTGTGTACAGATGATCGCTTTTTAAATCATTTATATTTACACTAAAATATATACTTTAGCTAGAAATCTGCTTGTTCTCACAAAAGAACCCAAATTCTGCTCAACTGTCAAAATTGAAGATTCATGTGAAAGCAAAGATTGAGGGGAGAACATTTCCTTGTGAGATATATAGAAGGTCATTTTCTCAGGAAAGTCATTTAATTAGACATATCAAAAAACGGATAAATGCAAAAATTATTTGTTCGAACTCCTGCTTTCACACAACTAACTTCAACTATAATTTCCATTATCTCCCTCAGCTATAGAACAAAAAATCCAATAACAGAGATAAGGGAAGTTACATTTTGGTGAAATGTCTGAAACTACTTTTACAGAAAAGTCAGACTTCAAAATTCAAGTGAGTAAACCTAGTAGCAAGAAACCATATTCCTGCGAAGTATGTGGTTCTTCATTTACAAAAACATCAAGCTTGACAACTCATGTACGCTTACACACTGGAGAGACGCCATATGCTTGTGAAGAATGTGGTTTTTCATTTTCAGAGAAAAAAAATTTAATACTACATATCAGAAAACACAGTGGGGAGAAGCCATATGCTTGTAAACAATGTGGTTCATCATTTGCAGAAAAAGGAAAATTAAATCAACATATGAAAACACATAGTGGAGAGAAACCATTTAGTTGTGAAATATGCAACAGTTCATTTTCTGCTAAAAAGAACTTAAAAGATCATCTCAGAGTTCACAGTGGAGAAAGGCCATATGTTTGTGAAATATGTAATAAATCATTTCGATATAGAAATGGTTTAACTCATCATCTACGAATACATGCTGGTGAGAAACCATTTTTTTGTGAAATATGTGGCCTTTCATTTTATACAAAAAATATATTAAAACATCATGCAAAAATACACAGTGGAGAGAAACCATATGCTTGTGAAATATGTAGTAAATCCTTTTCACAGAACAGTTATTTAAAGATGCACCTGACAACACATAGGACGGAGAAGTGTTTTCCTTGTGAAATATGTAGTAAATCATTTACTACTAAACGTAAGTTAATACTTCATGTTAAAATACACACTGATGAGAGAAAATATATTTGTGAAATATGTAGTAAATGTTTTACATGTACAAGTCATTTAAATGTGCATCTCCGAATTCACAGTGGGGAGAAACCATTTGCTTGTGAAGTATGTAGTAAATCTTTTATTACCAAACCTAAGTTAAGACGTCACTTAATTACACACACTGGAGAAAAGCCATATGTTTGTGAAATATGTAATATATCATTTTCATATAAAAGTAATTTGAATCGACATATACAAGCACACACTTAAGTGTGTGAACCACCTGTCATCCAACTGTAAGATTCTGCTGGGGGATGGTCACTATACAGTGCAACACAATGGATTGTGTATCTACACTAGACAATCTGTAAAAAGATTTATATTGAATGCAGCAGCAACTCATGGGAACATATGCCAGAAAGGACAGTTGGATATAAATCATACACCATCCTCTCTGACTGCAATTCCTGCAACTACATAGCGAGAAAACTGAGCTATTAAACTTGATAGAGTGAAATCTGACAAGAAGAAGAAAAGAAGGAACGTTAGTATCATCAATGTTTGTTTAAACAGAGCTGAGAGGAAAAGAATAACAAAATAGCAAGCTCTTATGTACGGCATAAAAAGAAACTGGAACCCTAGCATTCCAGTAATTATAAAAGTAACAAAATTCATTAAAAATAATTTCCAAAACAACCTGGCAAATATACCCAGTGAACTAAGTACAATAGAGATTCAAACAGTTGCACTTAAGGGCATAATTAGAACCTTAAAGGCATCTCTGGGTTGGAATATGTAAGATAGTGGGTAAATGCCTGGTATATGGTATCCAGTCCGATGCCACATCTTCAGCTAGACAAAATAATAAGAAAAAAGAAAGAAAGATACTATGAAAAGAAAATGATGATACTGTATAGAGTAATGTACAGAAATCAGTGTCTATCAACGCTATATCTGACCAAAGAAGATAACAGTTTAGCCCAAGAGCTGATATTACTGAGTCTTCCAGAAGTTAGATCTGATTATTGATTAATGAGGATAGCCCATCTGCATGGCATTTCTTGGTAAATAGTTCAATTTAAAATTATAGTTCAGAATGATGATAGCCTGTCTCAGAAATCTGATATATAATCTGGTAATCATTTTTCAATCCAAATATTATAATCTGCAAATTGGAAAACCTTCCATGCAAATATCTATAAACATTTTTTAATGCGAATAGCATACTGAGAGTTTTTTCAATTTGGCTCTATGCATGGGTGTTTTTTTTTTTTGCTTTGTCTGACATAAGATGTCGAGCTAGCATCACAGGCTATAATGATACCTAATTGGGCATTGAAGTGTCAGAAATATTAGGTTGGTGCATAAATAATTTTTGTATTCTGTTTGCAATTTTTCTCAATAGATTCATCCAGGAAGGCACACACAAAGTTTATACAACCTAGTATGATGTCAACACCTGCTGGAATATAGTAGGTGCGACCTTAACTCCAAATGTAAGATATTGGTCGGGCAATGCTGAAAAGTGTGCTGGTCGACAATTATTATTATGATTGTTATTAATATTTGTAATGTAACTAGCTCTATAAGAGCCAGGCACACCCTAAAATAAAGCACTGTTGCCACATCTGGACAGGAACTGCTTGGTGCGTCCTATCCAGCCTTGATAGTGTTCAAAACCGGCTTTGAAACCTAGTAGGTGATGCTCTTTTGTCTACAACCTCTTTCACACAGTCTTTTATAACAAAAGGAACATGCCTCCTCCTCCTAGTCAATATATTCATTTGTCATTTTCCAATCAGTTGGATTATTCCCCCTGAAGCTGACACCACCAACATAAGTAATCCAATTTTTTTTCTTCACAGTTTAGCCACACTGAAGAGGTGTGATACAGCAGAACACTGTCTGTGGATGACTAATATATATATATATATGAATCTAATTAAATATCGCATCCGTTTTTTTACAAAGTCATCTGGCAGAAGTAACATCAGAAAAACTTTTAGGTATGGATGACTCAAACTGTATATAATATATCTTTCTAATGCGAATATAAAAATAGAAGTTTTATTCAAACAGACTTTATTTGAACTTTTATAACAAAACTATGACCTTTATAATAAAAATGTTTATGAACTTTTTTTTTACTTTCATAATAAAAATATATTATGAACTGCTTTTTCAAACATTAGAGGTGTTGGTATTTTTTACACTAAACATAAAAATAGAACTTTTATAAACAAAATATTTATGAACTGTTTTTTTTTTAAATATATATTTTCTTTTAAGCATACAAGTTGAACTTTTATAATATATTATGAACTGTTTTTCAAACGACATAAAAATAAAACTTTTATAATAAAATATATATTTCAAACATCATGTGTTGGCAATTTTTATAAATAATAAAACATAAAAATAGAACTTTTATAATGAAAGTACATTTATGCAATGTGTTTTTTTTTTCAAATAAAAAAATCATAAAAACACGTATCCAATAAAGAATATTTTTAAAAAGATTGTCTTTGATTGGCACTCACATTAATTGGTAACATCTTGTCAACATTACCTATACAGTAGAACCCCAGGATATGACATTAAAAATTAGTAACAAAATACATTACATTTTGAAGGCACATGTATATAATCAAATAACATTATAAATAATACTGTAAACCGAGGCAAATACCATAACCAGGGTGCGGAAAATCATTGTATTTTACATCATAACCTGAAAAAAATGTATACTAGAACCACTATATCTCAGGGTTCTACTTTATATATAATGAGAAAAAATCTCATTTCATTTTACTATTGGAAAAAACACTTCATAAACTGTAATATATTGGGCAGAGTTACTTTCCTTACACCACTTATTCTAATGGGACTAATCATGCTCCTTAAAACTAGAGACACATCGAGTCAGCTCCCAATGAGATAAAAGAACGTTTTTTGTTCAACATGAGGGACAAATGAGAAAGCGAGTCCACCATCAGTGAATATGTGGCCACATTACAAAAAATGCCGGAGCATGATACAACTTTGAAGAAAAGGTAAATGAACACATATATGATCGTTTGATGGTGGGAGTGAAGGACGAGAAGCAAATCCGGCTTACTTAATCTATTTTCCAGATCGAAATGGCATAAAAAAAGTTAGATGTGTAAAATTTAATGACATATTTGATTTTAAAAATGACAAATCAGTGGACAAAAAACTAGAGGGAATATTACTTAGTGTTTTAGATTTGAAACTATGTTATTGCTAGCAGAACTTGTTTTTGTGCAACAAATGAGGATGCCACATTATGTGGATTGAGGGACATTATTCTAAGAGTTTGGCCCGACACAATCAAACAAGTAGACAAAAATATGAGACCTTATTGGCCTTATCGAGATGAACTAACTCACTGGAGGAAGTTCGGGACTCTTCAACAAACAGCAAATCTGATGACAAGGAAGAGCAAAAAAAAGGGAAAAAAGAACAGGAAAAGTACTCAAAGTTAACAGCAGCGAGTTACTAAACTATGTCATAAAATATATCCCGATTCACGTCTCTGTTATTAATATCTATATATGCGATCGTCCAAAGGATGACAAGAAAACATTTCATGTTACGACATGGTGGCAGCGAACGGGATTCTTTTTGAAAAAAAAGAAAAACATCAAAAATATGCAGAGACGAACAAACTAAATGAATTCAAGTGGTCAGTCTTCATGTTTCCGAGGTGCACATGGGAATCGTGAATGCCATATAAAAAAAAAGGCGTATACAATAAATCGTCATGGCGAACAGAGCGTAAAGTAAGTACATCAATTTTAAATTATCAATATAATTTTCTGATGTTTTATTTTATTTTTGTTTGTTGCTAAAAAAATAAATTAATTATAATGCATACAACCGCAAGCGAACCGATTATGCACTGGCACTCAGAAAATCTGGTCGATGCATTCAGATTTTTCAAACAGCGTTGTTCGCTATATTTTTCTGTAAAAAATAAATCCGTCGAAAAACAGGTAGATTACAGTTTACTATTGTCTGACGAGGAAGGACTTAGAAGGTACAATGCCTAGACATTCGAAAACGATTCAGACTGAACGAGTCCAGAGATTATTTGGCAAAAATTTGAGGAGCGGTTCGAGCCTCAAGTTAATTTCTGTATTGCACATTTCTACCTTCGTCAATACAAACAAAAAATACAGAAAACATTGATGATTTTATTGCAATGTGCAGGTTACAAGTAAACAAATTTAGGTTCAGAGATAACCTGGAAACTGAAGAACATCTCATAGAATAAATAATTACCAGCACAAGACACCCAGAATTACAGAAACTCCTGCTATCTAAAGGCATGGAGCTGACACTTAAAGAAGCCATAAACAGTGGGTGAACACACGAAGCGTTCCTAACTTACATGAGACAGATGACCGAGATTCAAGAAAGTGATTGTTGGGAAATAGACTCAATCAGAGCCAGTGTGGCTGATGTGGAAACTCATATCAAAAAGAAAAATGCCCAGCCTGGAGCACCACATGCTCAGTGTGTGGGAAAAAGAATCATCGGGCTAAAATGAGCAAAAACAAAAAGGAATGCACAAGAAGATTCACCCAAACCAGAACCATGCAGGACCGTAAACAACGGCACGAAAATAAAAACAAAAACGGAATAACTGGATATGTTCATTGAAATCAGAGCCCAGGGAAGTTTATAGAAAATTTGAACACAATTCAACAGCAAAAAGATCAGCATACTGAAGTCTTCACTGAACTGAGAATAAAGCTCCCTTATAGACAAGACACCCATCTATTAAAGACCAAAGTGGACACAGGTGCAAAAGGAAATACACTTCCCCTGCAAAATTTTTGGAAGATGTTCCCAGAAAAAAATAATCGGGGACAGCCTATCCCAGGTTCAACAAAAAAGGAGCACACCATACTAACTGCATATAATGGCTCAAGTATAATGCAGCATGGTTCGATTTTTATACAATGAGCACACAAAAATAAATGGATCACGCTTAAATTCTTTGTGGTTACAACAGAGGGTCCTACAATAATAGGACTGCCTTCACTCAGAAGTTTGGAGCTAATAAGCCTCCACTGCACAATTAGAGAAAACCAGGAACCTATTAATTCCATTGTTGAATTAGAGGAGTCATACCCAAATCAAATTCATAGGACATTTCAAAAGCAAATACCACATAGTCCTAAAGCCTGATCATCAACTAGTGATCCATGCACCCAGAAAATGTCCAATCCATTTGAAAGATGAAATTAAGGGAGAATTAATGTCTATTGAATCACAAGGCATTATTAGAAAGGTTAGTGAACCAACCGAATGGGTTAGCAGCATAGTGTACATTTGGAAAAAGAATGGAAAACTTTGCCCATGTCTTGACCCAAAGGATCTTAATCGAGTGATCATGAGATGCCATTATAAGACTCCTACAATCTGTCAGAATCTCAACACTTTTCCAAGTCGGATGCTAAAAATTGATATTGGTCCATACCACTTGACACAGAATCACAATTATTAACAACCTTCCACTCACTGTTTGGGAGATACTGTTTTCAAAGAATGCCCTTTCACAGGATGTAGTCATGCAGAGAATGGACATGTTACTGGAAAAATGCCCAGGTACAATTGGACTAATTGATGATGTCATTGTCTATGGGAAGACTAAACAGGAGCATGAGCAGGTTAATGAAAATAGCACAAGCTGAAGGATTATGTTTTAACAGTGAAAAATGTGCTATTGATCAAAAGCAGATCAGTTTTTTTGGTAAGAATGGTGTAAAACCAGATCCAAGCAAGGTGGATGCAATAAAACAACTATCCAGCCCTAGTAACGTCACAGAATTGCAAAAGGTGTTAGGAATTATCACCTACTTAGCTCCCTTTATTCCACATATTTCAGATTTAACTGCACCTATGAGAGACCTACTAAAGAAAAATTCAGATTACTAATGGACTGCATAAAAACATCAAGGATTTGACTTGCAAGGAAATGTCCCTCACATACTTTGATCCATCTAAAGAAACAAGCCTACAAGTGGATGCATCAAACAAAAGTTTAGGCGCAGTACTCCTTCAAGAAGGGAAACCAATTGCATTTGCGTTAAAAGTACTAATGGAGATGGAGCAAAGATATGCCAACATAGAGCAAGAATTTCTATCCATAGTTTTTGGCTGTGAGCGATTCCAAACCTACCTATATGGATGTAAATTCCAAGTAGAAAGCGATCATAAGCCATTAGAAATGATCAGCGTAAAGAATTTAATCACGGCTCCACTACATTTGCAACACATGCTGTTACGTCTACAAGGGTACGACTTCAGAATCATATATCGCCCAGGCAAAGAGATGACCCTGGCAGATGGATTTTCTTGTTTACCTAACGGAAAAAACAAGGAAAAGATCAACCTCAATATAAGAGTGGATTTTGTTCAATTTTCCATATAAAAAGTAACACAGATAAGACTAGGAACAAAAGCTGATCCTATACACTGTGAGCTTAAGGAAACCATTCAACACAGCCAGGGAAATTAGCAAAAACCTACGGCCATATTGGTCATATCAGGACGAGCTGGCCATTGAAAATGGTATTTTAATGAAGGGTGGTCAAGTGATTATACCCAAAGTGATGCAGCCGGAAATTATACAAAAAATCCATTACAGAATCGAATAGAGAATCGAAAAATGTAAGCTCCGAGCCAAAAGTTGTGTATTTTGGCACAACATAAATAAGGACATTGGGCACATTGTTGTATGATGTCATCTATGTCAACACCACTGGAAGGCACAGAGTGCAGAACCTCTGATGCCACATAAGATTTCTGTGAGGCCATGGCAAATAGTGGCCACAGACCTTTTCCATAGTGAAGGTCACAATTACATACTAATGGTGGACTTCTATTCCACATACCTTTCGTGAGGAAATTAAAAGAATTCTCCAGTCAAGAAGTAATCAAACTGACTAAACAAATATTTGGAGAACAAGGGATCCCGGAGAGAGTCATCAGTGACAGTGGTCCTCATTATAGCCTGTTTAAGCAATTTGCAAGGAAGTGGGGATTTGAACACTATACATCATCCCCTAGATACCCTCAATCAAATGGCCTAACCACATGCATGCAAGCCATCAAATCTGCTATTCAAAAGGTTACCTCAAGCAATCATGACATAGACAGGGTATTGCTATGTTTATGGTCAACCCCTATCGACCATATAATTCCATCACCTGGTGAATTACTATTAAACCGAAAGTTTGTAGAAAACTTACCAGTAAAGTGTTTCAACAATTCGACCCAACAAAAGAATACTGCAACTCGCATATATCGAAGGCAGTCGTAACAGAAGTCTCAATACAACCAGCACACCAGAGATTTACTGGAAATACAAGAAGGACAACACATTCGTGTATATGTCCTGGAATCCAGTAAATGGTCCCCTGCAGTTGTCACTCAGAAATGTGTGGAACCCAGATCCTACATGGTGCAGACTTCATCTGGAAAGTCGCTTCACCAAAACCGCAAACACTAGAGAAAAGTTAAGTCTGCAGCAAGGCTGAACCCAGAAGCATCTGCATCCTCAGAATCCAATGAAGGATCAACAGTTGGCATAGCAATGGGTCGCGCACCCGTGGAACAAACCAGCCCCACCACTGCAGATGGTAGACCTGTTCCAGATACACCCCTCAAAACACCTAACACTTATCATAAAGCTCAAAGGACATCCAGATTCCTAATGTGTCGTAGTTTTTTTGTTTTTTTTTTTTAGGAAAAGAGGGATGTCATATTATGAGTTATTTCCCTTTGATCTTCCCTCTCTACTAAGTAAAATAAAGATTAGTAGGAACCCTTGCCCCCACCACTTTTTATAAAATAAAGCATGCCAACATGGCGGTGTCTTAAAATATATCCCGACTCATGTCTGTTATTAATATCTATATATGCGATCGTCCAAAGGATGACTACAAAACATTTCATGTTACGACAAACAACAAACACGAATAGAAAAAAGGAAAAGTACTCAAAGTCAACAGCAATGAGTCACAAAACTCCAAACAACAAACATGAACAGAAAAAATGAAAGTACCTGAAGTCAACAGCAACGAGTCACTACCCTCCCCCTCCAAAAAAAGTTCTCAAAGTCAATAGAAAAGCAACACAATTTTAAAAGTTGAAAATTACGAAAGAATAATTATTTCAAACAATGGCTCTCTCTATGCGATAGAACTCCTAGACTGGGAAGACACCAACCTGAAGCAAGCATGAAGAGAATAGAGTGAACACTTAAAAGACTCATTTACAGCATTCAAAATAACAGACAATGAACGACAGCTATCACTCTTTCGTAGTCTCACCATCACCCTAGCAAACAACGGCAAAGACTACTCAACTAAAACAATGGCAGTGTGTAACGTATGTCTGCTGCCAACCGATTGTTGACACCTCGACTCCTCTAGACGAAATGCATAAAACCTAGTTGCGTGCACACAGCTGTATAAAGGACATTTTGGTTACACGCACATTTGCCTTTCTACACCTGCACAAATAATATACCATAAATAGCAAAACTTGGTAATTATTGCAGAAGTTGTTGAAACCACCCCACGTGACAGCGTTGTTGACTTTTCGTCCAATCGTGGCTCTGAAGAAATGTATGTTTTTAAATAATATACTGACTATCTCCACATGACAGCACCCTTATTAACTAACCATGTGACAAAAATAGGCAGTTTAGGCCAGCCCAGTATACTGTAGACAAACAACATGAACTCCGTCCTTGTGACATTAAACTCGTGCGCACCTGTCATTTAACTCTCCACATAGAAAAAGATTTTACCCTTATCTAATGTTTTTCTGAAGTAAACAATTGAATTCTAATTGTTTTAATTTCATTTAAAAATTACCTCACCAGCCAAGATGACTTTCTTGTTAAATTTTATGTTTTTAATTATTTCTGAAAAGAACTGCTTAGAATTTTAACTCATAATATATTCCTCTTTTCCTAAAGAACATTTATTACCTCAGTCGCAGGAAGATACTATCAATTAAGAGGAAACTTTCTGGCTTTTCCCATTTATTTTAAATTTGGAGGAAATAAATTTTATATGAAATTTAATGTCTGCTTTGGTCATCTTTATTTTGGTTGTTCAATTCATTTAAAAAAAATTTCTTGAGTTTGCGGGGCTAACACCGATACGCAGTCCTGCAACAACTCCTTTTATTTTACAGGGGAAAAAAACAAAGACATCATTCAAACCTTAACACTGGAGATACCACCAGGCCAAGTAGAGCTTATATACTAAACAACAAAGATAGCCCTAGATGAATATTTTATACAGAAAACAAATTCGGTCTTCGAGCGTCATAAATTCTGGATACTTAGTCAAGAAAATGGGGAGTCATCACACGATTACGTCACCTATCTATGCATACAAAAAGCAAAATGCAACTTTGGCGAATACAACCTGGTCAAGGCTATAGTGGACCAATTAATAGAAAAATGCACCTCAAGCAAATGACGTTGTGCATATTTGAAAGAAACTGCAGAGGAAGCACTTCGAAGAGCATTTATATTTGAATCCACTGAAACACGGGCTGAGCATATAGAAGGGAATGAGAGAGGGCTCTCAGATATCCACCAAATTAAAACCAACTACAAACAACAACAACTTAACAGTGGGTATAGAAAACCACCCAGACACAACAGGAACACTTTGAAATCAGTCACAAAATGCTACTGTTGTAATGGCTCAGACCACATACACGGTCAAACAAAATGCCCAGCATTTGGAAAGAAATGCAATTACTGTGGAGCAATAAATCACTTTGAAAAAACATGCCTGAAGAAAAAGAACAACAGTAAAGGAAAAGCAAACATGTCAGACATATACAACTACGTCCAACCAATATCAACGAAACCAAAATCTGACAAACATCAACCTCATTGACAGAAAAACATTTAAAGGAATCCATAAATTACAGCCAAAACTGACATTAAAAGAAACAAGTTATACACGAAAAGACTATGGGAACATGTCCAATACCACTAAAAGGAGAATTTTTTGCAATGCTAACAAACGGTCCCAAAAGAATGGCCCACGAAATATACGTTACAAAGGCATATCAAGGTGGTAACATATTAAGCAAATGGACCAGCATCGAACTAGGGTTTATTAGCACTCCACAGGTGAAATCAATTACTGAAAAAATATCCCAAAATCAACAATAGAAATTTTCGAGCAACACCTGCCCTCACTAGAAGCATTAGGAAAGATGAAAAACTTCCAACTTAAAATTAGAATAAATGATAACGTTACACTGGTAGCACAACCACCAAGACGGACACCATTTCATATCCAACAAGCAGTAGAGGGAAAATAAGGGAAATGCTAGAGAATGATATTATTGAACGAGTGGAAGCTCCCACTCTGTGTGTCTCACCATTAGTAGCAGTGCCAAAACCAAATGGTGAAATTAGAATAGGTGCAAACCCACGCTTAGCAAACAAAGCAGTGAAACGCACTCACTATCAAATACTAAAAGTTGAACAGCGATTGAGTGAAATCGGCAACGCAAACATTTTCTCAAAAATCGATCTGAATTACTATTATCAATAAATAGAACTGAATCCGGAGTCTAGGGACATCACTACCTTTTCATGCAAGTTCGGGATCAACATGTACAAGGTGCTGGTTGTTATACACCTTAGTTCCTTCACTGAGTAAGCAACTGGAATAGTCTCTGTTGCTCGGAGACTTCTTCTGTTAACCTCTTGTGATTAAGTTATGTCTTGGAAGAGGCCCACCTGTGCTTCTACACACAAAGCATCTGCAACAAAAGAGAGAATTAGAGACACTTTAACAATCTGGCCTCTCTCTCTCTGTTTGCTACCCATCAGATTGGTCCGTTCCAAAAGGCTCCCAAGAGCAACACACATTACCCCTCACTCATATCACCTGCATACATCTTTCCCGAAACAAATAGTTATCAGTGAAACTAAAAAATTAAATCCTCCTACACACCGATCACTTTGTAAAGTAGCTCCATCACCAAACAAAAATTTAGTTTACTAAAACTTAAACATAGTAGCCTTTCCTTTATATTGACTCTTTTATTTATTTAAAAATTTTTTTTTTTTTTTACACAAGCTTGCTTAAGTGATTGATCGATATAGCTCGTTAGAAATGTCCTTTTTGGAGCACTTCACATAACTTGGAGCTATTGGCTCCAAATTTTGTTAACACATTACTAAGTTGGTTTTCACTCTCAATCCACTAAACATCAATTTCCTGTTTGTCTATGGATTCTCGTATGCTCAGATTTCGAATTGAAGACGTCTATTCTCGAGATGGTTGCATGAATGAGCAGCATCGTATAAAGATTTGTTATCCGTTAAGCAAGTGATGGGTAGAGAGACATCCTTTTCGCCAAATATGATTTCGGCAATTAGTTTGGACCATAAATATGCATGATCAGCACCTTCAGCAAGAGCCAAGGTTTCAGCTGCTAGTACAGATTTTACTACTCTTTTTGTTTTCGAAGAACACCAGACAATGGGGCATGATAATTCACCATTTGTTAAAAATAAAATGTATGCAGCCTGACTACCACCGCCTTTTGTACAGTTAAAACTTGCATCTGAATATACCTTCAGCGTCAAGTTTGACAGAGTTTCAAACCTTGGAAATAATATTGAGGAAGGCCTTGACTTAATTTCTCTTACTAATTTATTTAGGTTTTTTATGTTTTCTATAGTTGGTGCTTTTTGAGAAATACTTGCTTGAAACTTAGATCAGGTCTTGATGTGTTTGCAAGCCAATTAATTTTACCTATTGTGGATCTGAGTATTTTGATCTCTTCTGTATTTAATGGAGAAGATTTATCTGCAGATCTGTCTTTTACTATAGCAATTTCAGACAAACTTTGGCCATACTTATTCTGATTGATACAGATTGACTTATCAGCATATTGAGTTAACTCTATTCCAACATACATAAAGGCACTAGTGTTTTCAACACCCACCACAAACAACGACCTCAGCTTTTCAATAACTTCCTTTTCAAATTGCTGTGTACCACCCCACAAGTGACTAATAATCCTTCCAGATTGTCATTATTATGCCAGAAGAACACACCTGAATCATCCGAACTCTTCCTACATCCAACGTCAAGAACAGCTCTTCTTAAGATAAGGTACCACTCGCAAGGTGCATCTTGAAGACCATACACAGACTTGTTCAAGCGCCAAACTTTTGATGTTTTTGCTTCTTTAGGTGGTAGGACAAAAATCTTTCTTTCAAGCTTTTGATTCTGAAGGAAGGCAGTTTTGTAATCAAGGAAATGCAATTTCCAACCCTTAGAAGAAATGATACATAACGCAACTCTTACACTCCTCTTTAGGCAGGTAGGGCTGTCTATTCTAAAGGTGGCATTTTCTTCAAAGCCCCTAGTGAATACCGTGCTTTAACAAGGTGTCTGTCATCTATAATTTTTGTTTTTAAAATCCATTTTACTGATATAAGGGTTTGACCTGTATTATCAACTTCGTCGTAAACATTATTTGATTTCCAACTGTCTAGTTCTTTCTGTTTTGCTGATAGAATTTCTTCTTTAGCTTCAGTAATATAAGTATAGCACATTAAGATTTCATCACCAATTTCATTACCAACCTCCTCTTTTGACTTCTTCTGTGACATCCATTTTCCAATCTTGAATGTCGCTATCAAAGTCAATAACCATATTCTGACCATCCTTGTTTATAGCATTCCACTCATTTCCATATTTTCCACTTACTTTTCCAGATCGTGATACTAATTTTATAGCTTCCCACGACTCAGAATTATTCTTTTTGATGTTTAATTCCATATTCTTCTTAAGTGTTGGAGAGGTGGAAGTTATTGTTTTGTTCACAGCACCGTTTAATGATTTATCTTGGAGTTGTAGATTATTGCCAGAGCTTTCATTTTTGTTGATGCTTGCTGCTGGAGCAGTATTATTATTGATACACTGTTTGCTTTCTTCACTATTGCTGTCACTCAGTGAATCATCGTCTGATATATCTTCAAATGATGTTTTATTTTCTGTTACCTGAAAATGAGAGTTTTTAGATTTTTCATCTGTAGTAGATTCATGTTTCAAAGTTGCTGAGTTCACTCTGCTTATCATCGATTTTGTGGGCTTTTCTAGTCGAAGGCGAGAAGGATGTACTCTGACATATGTGCTACCATGTTTCACCAAAATTTGCTGACCATCCTGACCCAAAACAGTAGCTGGCCCCCTCCACCTTCTTCTGTCCAAACGTTTATAATATACAATGTCACCATTGAAGTACTTGATGTCTCCTGAAGTTCTAACATTGTGTCTAAGCGCTCTTTTGTTTTTTCTGAATTTTCCATAGCAATAAATGCTTTCCGAGCTGAATGCAATGCATTTAAATTCTCTCTAATGATACCACTGGAAACCTCTGCGTTCAGCGCAGGGGGTTTATTTGTTAATAGAGATGGTAGTGTAGGATTCCGAGAAAAAACAAGCTGGTATGGGCTGAAACCATGAACATTTATCAGACTGTTCTTTGCACAGAGACACCACATAACAGCAAATTCAAGTGAACAGTCAGAATCAGCAACTGTTTTCCGAATCATTTCCCCCATGATACGATTGTGTCTTTCTACTAAGCCATTTGACCAGGCAGATTCAGCCGCTGTTGTTTTTACGTTAATA
Organism: Euprymna scolopes; assembly: GCF_053919585.1. Classification (NCBI taxonomy): domain Eukaryota; kingdom Metazoa; phylum Mollusca; class Cephalopoda; order Sepiida; family Sepiolidae; genus Euprymna; species Euprymna scolopes. The sequence continues at coordinate 427,114 of NC_136490.1, read as the reverse complement.
TTCAGTTGTTTGTAGAACTCTAAAACTTCTGCATTTGCAAATTCCCCTCCACTGTCAGTAAGTAAACTACAGGGAGTACCATAAATTGAAATCCAAACTTTGAAGAGCTATGACAACTGTAGATGGAGATTTATTTCTTATTACTGTTTCTCCAGAAAATCTGATAGCATGGTCAACCAGATGCAACAGATAAACCTTCCTAAATTGTTTGAGGTCCACAGCTATACACTTATTGAACCTAGTTGCCATGGGTAAGCCAACAATTGACCTTGGAGGGGCTCTTCGATATTCTTTGCAGATATTACAATTCTTCGATATCTTATAGATTTCATTAATAATTTCTTGATTATCATTTCCCTCACTATGTAGCAGTTCAATGATTTTCCTCGAAGGACAGTGAGAAAACTGACGATGCAGTTTCAGGGCAGCATCCTTTTGAGACAAATGCTTATTACAAAGTGTAACCTGGACCTTTGGATTCCTACTTGCTTGAACAAGAATTTGCTTTTGTTTAGACAAAGGAAGACAGTAGTGACCACTACTAGCTAAAGATAGCCAAAGTTTTTGTCCCATAATTATAGCAGTATCATCTTCACAATCAATTTTTGCTTTTGTAGATTTCAACTCATCTTGAGCCAGCAAAAGGGGAATGTCTGCATCTATAATATCAGTGATGATAGAGGTTTCAATCTTGCCAATAGTGACCGGTATATAGGCAGTCTTCGAAGCACGAATCCAGTTGCTATCACCAAACTTGAATTTGTTATAGCTATCTTTATATTGTACACTTTTTCTATCATTTTCTGACATAGTCATGCAATGTGTTTTTGCCTTATTCCATCTAAGTTCAAATTCTGTTATATAATTTGGAATAGTAAGAGACTGTGGTCTTTTGTAGAGTTCAAAATTTTCATACGCTTCAAAAGCGCTGATAGTTTTTTTTTTTCAAAGAGTTTAGACAATTCTAAAATAACTTTATCTGAACCTGTATCTGTAGTAATATCAGTATTTTCTAGTGCTTCTAAGACTTTCTCTCGAGTCGCTTCATCTAGGCATAAAATCAGCAATCCACCATGTTTCTTTTTGTCGAAATCTGTAATTGATTTCTGAATATTAAATTTCTTCATCCATTTTTGGTAATCATCCTTCTCTTTATCAAAAGGTGGAGGCGCCCTATCAGTGAATACATGTGCTTGGGCTATTTTTTTTTTTTGATCGCTGCTCTGCTACCGCTGTTATACTACACCTTAGTTCCTTCACTGAGTAAGCAACTGGAATACTCAGAGACTTCTTCTGTTGACCTCTTGTGATTAAGAGGTGTTCTCAGGCACAAATTGTAGATAGTATTACGTCCACGGGTTAATATCAGAGTGAAGACAACACAGAGTTAGGATGTAATAGCAGCTTTATTGAGCGCCATGTTTTTTCATACAGACAGTCTTCCTCCTTTTTCGGAGAGTTCATAGCAAGTGCAGGTGGGGGCAGTGGTAAGGGTTTAGCTATACGCAACATCTCCCCCCGTTGGGGAGGGTGTTTGTTTATTTTGTTTTCCTCTAAGGGGGAAGGGATAGGGACAGGGTTTTAAATGGCCACATGGGGGAGGGTGAATTGTTCATTTGTTGTAGCGTGCAGGTTTTCGAATAATGCGTCCTGAGTGCGTGGTCACTTGTTGGCTGTCATTCCTTACACAAACGTTTTCTTCAGTCGGCTCATTTTCCTGTGCAATCCTTTCTCTTTGTGATATGGGATTGTCAGGCTGTATTTGAGACTGAGGGTGATCATCAGCTGTGTGCGTTGTTTGATGGTGTCCTGGGAAGGAATGTTTTGACTCAGGTGTTTTGCGCAGGAATCGTCTGTTTCGTTGTCCGTCTCTTGCTTCCACTTCATAGGATCTACCAGTCATTCGTTTTTGGACCGTTGCTTCCCTCCACTCTCTTGTGTAGGGACTGGGTGGCTGGACTCGAACATTATCCCCCACGTTCAGGCCTTGTAGCTCTTTCCCCGTCTTCTGGTGCCTAATCCTCCTTTCCTGTTTCCTCCATGCTTCCTCAGTTGAATGTGGGTAAAGTGGCTTGAGCTTTAACTCGACAGCTGGTACTGTTGATCTTGTCCTTCTACCAAAGAGTCTTTGTGCTGGGCTGGTACTTAGTCCTTCAGTTGGTGTGTTGCGTATGTTCAACAGTCCCAGGAATGGATCTTCTCCTAATGCTTTGCTTTTTCGGAAGAGGCGTTTGGTGATTTTTACTGCTGCTTCGGCAGCACCATTTGCTTGGCTGTTGCCTGGCGATATTGTCTCGTGTATGAATAGCCATTTACTTGCAAACCTTCAGAATCCATACGACGAAAATTGAGGACCATTGTCAGATGTCAGCACCTCTGGAATTCCATGGCGTGCAAAATGCGCTTTCATGCATTCAATCATGGCTTCTGATGTTGGCGTATCCAGTTTGTCAATTTCAAAGAAATTGCTATGTCTGTCTACTGTGATCAGATAGTTGTTCCCTCCCCATGATAGAAGGTATGCTGCTACTTGTTGCCAAGGTCTTTCCGGAACTGGTGCTATGATCTGTGCTTCTGCTGGCTGGCGGTCTGCATAGGTTGCACAGGTGCCACAGGCTTCGATGTATTGTCTAATCTCTTTAGACATTCCTGGCCAAAATATGAGGTCCCTCGCTCGTCATAGACATGTATTTATGCTTAGGTGGCCGGCATGTGGTTTTTGTTTCATCTCACTCCGCATAGCATGTGGTATAACTATTCTTTGTCCTCGCAGTACTAGCCCATCTTGTACCGTGAGTTCATCTCTGTAATCAAAGAACAGTTTGACAGAGTTGGGTAAGCTTTCCTTATTATGTGGCCACCCCTTAGCGATTACTTCTGCCAGTGCTCTCATGGTGGAGTCCTCAACTGTCTTTTGGCGAATCTCTGCGAGCCTGTGGTCTTGTATCGGCTGCATTGTCAGATTATTCACTGACATTATTTCTTCCAACTCTGGCTTGCTTGTTGGTGCTCGCGACAGCATATCTGCTAATGGGATATCTTTCCCTGGTTTATATCGTAGTGTGTAGTTGTATTGCTGCGCCAGTAGCAGGAAGTTCTGCAGCCGTTTTGGTGCCTTCGATAAGGGCTTTTTGCTGATTGAGACAAGCGGCTTGTGGTCAGTAAAAACTACTACTTCTCTTCCATGTATGTAATGGTGAAATTTCTCTAAGCCGTATACAACTGCCAGCATCTCCTTCTCAATTTGTGCATATGTTACATGATAAGGGCTGTCCCCTTTTCATGTAAGTATAAAAATGGAGAATTTAGTTTAAAATGGAAATGAGATGGCAATAGAAAAATTCGAACCTTGTAATCTTGGTTTAGAAATAGATTACGTGTGAGAATTTAAAAATGTAAAACGAAACATTTGTTTAGAATATAGATAAATATTCAAGAAAAGAATGTGAGCTGTCAAGTTTATTATGAAATTTTAAATTGAAAGAATGCAGCTTATAAGATAATGTTTTAACATATTGAATATAGGTTAAAATTCCTTTTGTAGAAATAGGAAAAGTTTTGGACACGTATGTCCAGGACACGTGAAAGAATGCACATGTTTTAACATGTGTATGACGTCACGGAAAATAGAAAGTTCGAGGGATAGAGAAAAACTTTAGTTAGAAGACAGTCAGTGAGAAAACTCGGAGAGGGACAGTCCGACGTCTAGAAGCGAGACGTCACTTCAAGAAAAAAATGTGAGACTTTGAATTCTTGATGATGGAATCACGGCCGTGTGAAGATTAAACCATCAAGTGTTTTTTGTAAAGCTCGTCTTGTGTTTTATGTTTCTTATACAAAGGTAAAGTCCAATTGTATTATATGTTTGTGTTATATGTATTTACATACACGTCTCAACATCATCATGTCTACACAATGTCCGAACTGTCTGAACACTATATCCCTTCACTCTAAGAGCTTTCTCCTTCTTCCATCAGCAAGATCTAAGAAAGAACATTTTAATATATAAGAATTATAACATGAACAATCTCTCTAAGCCTCTCTCTCTCACTAAGAAAAAGCATCTCTCTCAAGACAAAGACTCTTAATAACTCTTCCTAAGACTCTTAAAATGAAACCCCCGATATGCAACACATATCTTTGTTCGGCATCTGATAGTGATCTACTTGCAAATGCAATTGGTTTGTCCACCTGCATTGGCGCTGCTCCTAACCCGTACTCACATGCATCATTCTCAAGAATCAGCTCCTTTTGGGGGTTGTAGTATGTAAGGACGGGTGAGTTCACAATTGCTTCTTTGACAGTGTCGAAAGCTGCTTGTTGGGAATCTGACCATGACCATGGAACATCTTTTTAGTCAGGTTCTGGAGTGGTTTTGTCACTGTTGCCAGATTAGGAAAACACTTCCCTATGTAGTTCGCCATACCTAGGAATCTGCAGAAAGTCCCAATGTTTCCTGGTGCTGGCATGTCAGTGATAGCCCTTACTTTTTCATGGCGTCATCGCCCAAACAGTTCTCCAGAAGGGAAATCTGAATTTCTCGTGGTTTATGGTCCAGACGTGTCAATAACGAGTAGTTGGACCATCGTTTATGGAATATTTTCCATGAGTCAGCCTTATTCCCACTAAATACGAGTCGCTCTGGTGGCCTTATGTGTAAGCCGGACATATCGTTAGTCAATGACACGGTATCATTTGCAGCAGTCATATTCTCTTCGGCGGATATCACCGTCAAGCAGAAGTGTTTTGATTTGAACGTTAATTAATGCAAAGAGGCAGAAAAAAAAAGGTTTTGGCAAGAATCACTTGCGACAGCAACTCGATATCAATAATAACAATCGTAAAAATAACAGACTGCCGGGACCACAAGGAGCCATTACTGGAGCGACCGACTAATAAAAGAAAAACATAGCAGAAGTTAAAACCAAAAGTAATACTGCTTACACGTTCTTTGATGATTTGTCGGTCTCCTTGGATGTCATTAATTCCATAAACACCGCTGCCACCATGTTACGTCCATGGGTTAATATCAGAGTGAAAACGACACAGAGTTAGGATGTAATAGCAGCTTTATTGAGCGCCATGTTTTTTCATACAGACAGTCTTCCTCCTTTTTCGGAGAGTTCATAGCAAGTGCAGGTGGGGGCAGTGGTGGGGGTTTAGCTATATGCAACAGATAGAGAGAAAGAGAAAGTCAATCCAGGTTATGGAGATAGAAAGGATATAAAGTGTACGTACTGTTTGTTAGCTTTTTGCCCCCATATAGTAGCAAGTGGTGTGAGGCATGCAAGGCAGTGCGCCTGCCGAAACAGAGACGGCTGGTTCGTAGACCACTCACTCGGAAGGCGAGTTGGAAAAGGGAGAAGCAGCTTATTGCTCTTGCTTTTATACTTGTGGTGGTCTTTTGCGCATGCGTGGATTTCCTTCAAAGGAGAAGTGATGTTGCCCATGTGTGCATACGTGTGCACGTACATGTGTGTGCGTTAGCGTGTGTGTCTATACATGTGAATGTGAGTGTATGTACGCGAACATGAATATATGTACGTGTGTGGACGTGGGCGCATATGTTTGTGTGCGTGTATGTATATGACAAGTAATATAGCTTGAAATGTGAACCCGTGTTTTTGTGTGAGACTAGAAAAGGCTCGCGCAGTGTCAGTGCTACTCTCTCCCCATTTAAAATAAAAAGGGCGCTCCCCATGATGGAAATCGTTGTTAATGACAAGAAGCCTGTGGCGCTTGTAAATTCTGGATGCTCTCGGTTCCTCGTGACTGGATATGTGTGTGACTTCTGGAGTCAGTCAGCATGAGAGGTCTTTACGACGATGAAATCCTCTACAGCAATGTGTTGGGACTATCACATTGGCAATAGAAGATGCAAGCCCCATGAAAGTTGATGTTCTGGTCATGGACACTGCTGTTGGGCTTCGATATGCTAATCGGAATGGACATAATCTAAATGTTGGGTTGAGTTCGCATAAACCAATTTGGCAATGCCACTTTTACTAAAATGGAGCTTTGTGCCTGTACTGTCATCAGAATAGAGGAACCAGACTTTAGTGCTGAGTTCAATGAGAAAACCAAAACTTGAACGATGTTGTGGAAATGGTCAAGTAATCAACCACCCAATGGACTTACCAACAAAGTACCAGAGTATTCAATGTCTGACCAAATTCGACAGGAGTACTGCTGTAAATTGAAGTGTGGTTGAGCAATGGATGGCTACTTCCCTATCCTGTGGAAGGGCTTGGTCCCCCTGAAAGGCCTGATTCCATTAATTGCCATTTTTTTCTTGGCATCTAAAGATCTCTACTGTGTACGGGTGGGACTTTGCTGCTTGTCTGGTTTGTTGCGGGTATTTACATCAAAGGGGCACAAGGGCTTGTAGTTCTTTGGAGCGCCTAGCATCAAAATACTTGTAAAACAGGCAAAGGGATGCAACATTTCGTCGATGGGTTGAAGATTAGATGATAGTTCAGGACATATCAGGTTGGTGACTCTCTTTTGTACTCTGTCGAGGAAGGAAAGACTAGCAGCAGATGCACCAGCCCATATGTGACACCAATTCTCCATACATGGGTGAATGGTGGCCTTGTAGAGGTACAGGATACTTTCAGGCATAAATAACCCTCTAGCATGGTAGAGAGAGCCCACCTTTGCAGCATCAGCCATGGCAATGCTTTTGATGTATCTGTTCCAACTCCTGTTCCCTATAAACGTTAAGCAGAGGAGTTTGAACGAAGTACTTCCAGGTAATGTATCTTTAGCCATAGCTATTGTTGGTTGAGAAGGTTTCTTGTAATTATTAAAGGAAATGAGCTTAATCTTGGAAGCACTGAACATTAACACCCATTTTTGACCCGATTCCACTACAGACTGGAGGTCTTCCTCTAGGGTTTTCGCCATTGCCTTGGATATGCATTCATTTATTTTCCCCTCGTGCCTGTTGTAGAGTGTAGTGTTAGCATTATCAGAATTTTGGGGGAATTTTCAGCCGAGTCGCCATTTTGAATAGACACCTATATTTCTATCAGATTTTAATAATATGAAAACGTAATTTAAACCCGTAAATTTTATTTCAATAAAACGAGCACAGACCAAATTTTAATATCATAAAAGCTTTAATAGAGAAATAAACAATTTTATTTATTTTTCCTTCGATTTCTTCACTTAACATTACACGGATTGTCGATTAACATATTACTTGAATCTTACGATAATTATTTTAACGGCAAAATAAAGAACTTACCTGGTTAATGAGTAAGATATGCTTTCTTTTAATCTTCCTGTATGAGAATTTATTCATATTTATATATTATAATCCATGTATTTTTTAAATGGAAGGATTTTTCCAACACACATCGCGACAACGCGTGTCTTTCAAGAAAGTTGTAAAGACACCGGAAGTGAAAATTATAACTTACTTATGTACGGAAGCCTATAAGTGTAAAAAAAACACTAATTCAGAAACCTTAATAATCTCGATATTGGATTATATTCCTTCAAATTTTCCACTTTTAAAGGTTTTTGGAGGCGCTGAAAACGGAAATAACCATTTATATATACGGCAAACGAAACTAGTAGTTTCCAAGATACAAATGGTCACAAAGTGGGGGGTCACTTTTCTATAATGATGTGACGTCAAATGGGCACCCACTTTATGGCCACATTGCAATGAACAGATTTGGCCGTAATTTTAAAGGAATTTTCGAGGGTGGCTTCATATTGACCCTATATGAATAAAGGAAGATAACTTGTCCTTTTTTTTTTATTTTTGCGCCTTTACGCGATCGTACATGAAAACTGGGATTTTTCATTTTTTGCATTTACGCGGATTACGAAATGACGAAGATATGCAATGTTATTTTTTTTTTTTAATATCTTAAAGAAATACCTGAATCTTTTATTTATTATACTATAAATCTGCATTATCGGGTTTCGTCTCTTTTTTTTTTTATATATCGAAAAAAAGGAAACCAGGAATTAAATATAAAAATATACACTGACCGACCATTAATGACTGGAAAATTCTAAACAAAAATTAAGCTTCCACGTAAAAAAAAAAAAAAAAAAAAAAAACACGTGGTTATCGAAAAAAGAAGGATTTACATTTTGGACTTTACCGGTAAATTTACAGATAAGTGATATTTTTTTGTTGTTTTAAATTTGAGTATTTTATTTATTCATGTTTTATCTTCAATTTGTGATATATAAAACGTGCCAACCCAATTAATTATTAAAATTCTTATAGACATTCCAAAATGGGGGGGGTGAATTTATAAAACAACGTTTGTCTAAAATATTATATTTAGTTTATCGGAAAGAGCATAAAATTTTACATTCACCCTGGAAAAAACGTAACAATTGAACGAATAGGAAAATTTTGATAGATTTTCAAAGTTTAAAAATTGAAATATTCATCTCATAAAAATCAATTGATTTCATTACGTAACAAAATGGCTCCCAGAGCGCACGCACGCACTTTGTAAACACTGTTTTTTAAACAATGAAAAATAATATTTCTATTATTTTTTAAACAACTTAAATAGTTTATTTTGGAAGCATATTCTATAAAGAAAATAAATAACCCACTTTAGAAAGAGAAATTACGAGTTTTCTATATTTTATTCGCAGTTTTCTGTTAGGGGTGTCAAAAATTCCCCCAAAATTCTGATACTGCTAGTGTGTCAGCAAACCCATCTCTTGTTTGATGTTGAAAAACAAAAAAGAAAGATCTTTATGATAAAGATATCTTATGATCTTTATTATTTATGTTTGTAAAATACATTTTTTATTATGTTTGATTAAAAAAAAGATTATTATGATAAAAAAGAAGATATTTTTACGGTGTTTAGTTTTTATAAAATCAATACATTTTTCAGATACAGACGTTTTATCTAAACTCCTTTTAAAATGTATTTTTTATAAAAGTTTGTAAACGTTCAACTAAAACCCTGTATCCGACCAGATATTATACAACTTCTGGACATCCATATTGATTTCAGAGACTCTGATCAAAATTGGAAAAGGCTTATCTATAGTTTAACAAAAACATTAATAAACAGGGATTTTCCAGAGGATTTTACCATTAACCAGAACGGCCAGCAGAAACCGGAAGCAAACAAAAACAAAAAGACATACGAAACTTGTGGCTAACTATAAAATCATAAATTTGTATTTAATACCATAAGAAAAATAAATAAATAAGTAAAAACCAACCTTGAAAGCACAATAAATGAAAATAATTCTTTTAATTTTCTGCGAATTTGCTTTTTTAGTCGTTATTTTACATATCAATTTCCACATCACAAACGCATCTCGTTTTAATTAGCACATTATATAATGTTTTTTTCTTTGTCGTTGTTGAAAGCAGATTGCAAAACAAACTGTACGTATTATTTGACTTTAATTATTTTATTTATTTACTACAGAGGCACGACCAGACTTTTATGGTTCTTTTTAGTTTGCATCTAGAAATGAGTCAACCTTTCATGTTTTTGTCTACATAAAAAAAAAGAACGGTAATATTATAAAATTCTAGCTTGTATTACAATCCACAGATGTACGAAAAAGTGGTCAAAAATTAAAAAAATATATAACAAATAAATGTTATCAAAGGCAAGATAAGTTAATGTTTTTTACCTATCGGGAAAAGTTTGTAGTGGTTTTACTCACTTTAAAACGTTTAATCGGTTCGATGTGAAAATCATACAGTGTTATTAGTTAGCAGTATCAGAATTTTTGTAGGAATTTTTGACACCCCTAACACGAAACTGCGAATACAATATAAAAATCTCGTAATTTCTCTGTTAAAAGTGGGTTATTTATTTTCTTTATGGATTATACTTCCAAAATAAACTATTACAGTTGTTTTAAAAGTAATAAAAATATTTTTATTTTTTTTTAAAACAGTAATGAATTTTCCGAACTCAATATTTTTCAATTTTTAAACTCAATATTTTTAAATTTTAAAAATCTATCAAAATTTTTCTATTGATTCTATTTTTACGATATTTTCAGGGTCAATGTGAAATTTTATGTTCTTTCCAATAAACCGAATATAATATTTTAGACAAACGTTTTTTTTAAATTCACGCCCCCCCATTTTCACGCCCCCCCATTTTCACGCCCCCCCCATTTTCAACTTTCTCTTAAAAAGTAAATAATTAATTTATGTTTAATAGTTTTATATATCACAAATTGAAGAGAAAAGGTCAATAAATAATATATTCAAATTTAAAACAAAAAAAGAAAAAATCAGTTTTTTAGAAATTTACCTGTAAAGTCCGAAGTTTAAAACCTTATTTTATAAGAACACATTTTTTCTGTTTGTCTTTTTTTTTTTTTTTTTAATGAAACCTTGGTCCTTGCTCCTTTAATTGAAAAAAAAATTAGGGCTTGAATTACATTTTTCGAGGAGTTATAAGCTTAGAAAGATAGGGGGTCGAATAATTTACGCCTCTCATTTTGAAATGTCTATTAAAAAGTAAATAATTAATTTATGTTTAATAGTTTTATATATCACAAATTGAAGAGAAAAGGTCAATAAATAATATATTCAAATTTAAAACAAAAAAAAATCAGTTTTTTAGAAATTTACCTGTAAAGTCCGAAGTTTAAAACCTTTTTAAAAAAAAAAAAACACATTGTTTTGTTTTGTTTTTTTTTTAAATAAAACCTTGGTCCTTACTCCTTTAATTGAAAAAAAAATTAGGGCTTGAATTACATTTTTCGAGGAGTTATAAGCTTGGAAAGATGGGGTGGAATTATTCACTATTTTCACGAAATGTGAAAAAAGTAAATGATGGCAGCTGACTGTTAAATACGTGAAGTTTGGATAAAATGAATTAAAATTTAAAAAAAATTGGTTTGTATTACTGTACACATAGATTCGAAAAAGTTGTCAAAAAACAAATATATAACAAAAAAAAAATGTTATCAAAGGCAAGATAAGTTACTTTTCTACCTAGCTGGATAATTTTCTTGTGGTTTTATTTAATGTAACATGTTTATTCAGCTCGAAAACACGGTAAGTTTGGGAAAATGAGTTAAAAATAAGAAAATATACAAAATACTGTTAAAACCCACCGAATATATGTCAGCCTATGTCACGGTATCATATATATATCTAACAGTATTTTGTCTAGGTTTTTTTTTTATTTATAGCTCCTTTTCCCAAAATTACCGTGTGAAAGAGAGAGAGTCGGGCGCCTGTTTAAATTTTCGGGTTTGTTTTACTATACACATAGATTCGAAAAAGTTGTCACAAAACAAATATAGAACAAATAAATGTTATCAAAAGCAAGATAAGTTACTTTTCTACCTAACTGGATATGTTTTTAGTGTTTTCATTCAATGTAACGTTTATTCAGCTCGAAAAACATACAGTGTTTACCAATGTATTGGAAAATTTAAAATGGCGGGCGACTCTTTCTCTGAGACGGTAAGATTGGGAAAATAAGTTATAAATAAAAAACCAGTCAAAATACTGTTAAAAACCCGCCGAATATATGTCAGCCTATGTGACGGTAACATATATTGGGCGAGTTTCTAACAGTATTTTGACTGGTTTTTTATTTATAACTCCCTTTCCCAAACTTACCGCCTCAAAGAGAGAGTCGGCCGCCATTTAAAATTTTCCAATACATCGATAAACACTGTATGTTTTTCGAGCTGAATAAACATGTTACATTAAATATAAACACTAAAAATATATCCAGTTAGGTAGAAAAGTAACATCTTGCCTTTGATAACATTTATTTGTTCTATATTTGTTTTGTGACAACTTTTGCGAATCTATGTGTACAGTAATACAACCCCCCAAAAATATATACAAAATACTATTAGAAACCCAACCAATATATGTCACGTTAACATATATTACTCTTTGACCACTTTTTTGTGTGTCATTGGATGTTAATACAAATCGTAAAATTCTCACAAATCTGATATTTTATTTTTATTTTTGCGAGTGTCCTACAAACGATTTTGATATTAAAACATTGCAAATACGTTGTTTAGTTATTAATGTCCTTGTGGTGTTTTATCGTAGAACGGAAGACAGACCAAGACATCTTTATTAGGCTTTACCGAACTAATTTCACAGCCAATAATAAACGTAAGAGCAAATAGTAAACGTAAGAGCAGGTAGCAGCAGTAAACGCAGGAACTGTTAGTAACAAAATGTTGAAAAAAAAAACCCTCAGCCCTTTTAAAAAGGAATGTGTACAAAATCACGTGCCATAGAAACTTTTACTTTAACGGAAATATAACAATCTCCCCACCCCCATTAGTAAGAGAGATTGCAAGATGTAGATTTTTTTTTCTAAGTAGAAAGTTATCTTTGAAAGTGGCGATGTATTTTATTTATAAGTACAGTCGCTGGACTGGTTTACGGATTCGGCTAGACCAGCGTGGAAGCAGTTCAATATTCGAAGGACTGGCCGATCTCTGCGAGTTCTCTATATTTTCTGCATTAAGTGTATTGTTAGAAATACAAGTGGCCTCCGCAGCAAAATCGACCAGCACATTTTTAGTCCTTGTAGTAGAATCTGAGAGGCATATGATTCCGCGCGAAAGTGAGCTTGTTCTAAAGCTCTAGCACATTGAGTAGCTTCGGTGAGAATTAGAGTGCCTGTTTCAAGGAGCCTTGCACTTATCAATGAGGACCAGAGACCACGAATGAATGCATCACGGACAGATTCATCCCTGTAAATGGTAGCCGTTACGTCTTTAAAACAGCAGTCAGCGGCAAGTCGATTCAAGGCCTGAAGGTATTGGTCAACAGACGCGATTTCTTGTTGCAAACGCGTGGAAAGCAGATGTCTAGCATGAATAATGCTTGGAGACTTGTTGTAAACGCCTTTCAATAATTCCACGGCATGTTCAAAACCAGAGCAAACTTCGATAACGTCAGCAACAGAGGGACCAATGTTTAAATAGAGAACTTCTAAGCTTATTAGGGTTTAACGAACCGATAGTTGATAAGTAGTTGATAAGTAGGGTTCTATCCTTGGACCTCTATTGATATTCATAAATGACCTCCCCGACAAAATTGCCTCTGAGATGGGTATATATACTGATGACACTACACTCTATGGCAGGCACGACAGGAAGACGAATGAATACATTTCTAAAGAAATGGCAGAAACTCTAGAGGAAGACCTCCTATCTGTGGTGGAATGGGGACAAAATTGGTTGGTCACGTTCAATGCTGCCAAGACTAAACTAGTTTCATTCAATAATTACAAGAAACCCTCTCTACCACCTATAGCAATGGAAAACGACTCTTTATCTGAGAGTACATCTTTCAAACTCCTTGGCCTAACGTTCACAGGAAACATGAGTTGGAACAATTACATTGAAGGCATTGCTAGGGCTGCTGCAAGAAAGGTGGGCTCTCTCTACCGTGCTAGACAACTACTAACACCCGAAAGTATCCTGTACCTCTATAAGGCCACCATTCGCCCATGTATGTAGTATTGCTGTCACATCTGGGCTGGTGCATCTGCTACTAGTCTCTCGCTCCTTGACAAGGTTCAAAAGAGAGTCGCAAAACTGATAGGCCCTAAACTGGCATCTAAGTTTCAGCCGCTGTCCCATCGACAAAATGTTGCATCCCTCTGCCTTTTCTACAAGTATTTTAGTGGTGAATGCTCTGACGAACTGCAATCACTTGTGCCCCACGACGTGAGCACCCTCGACAAACCCGACAGGCTACTAAATCCCACCCTCACACTGTAGAGATCCCTAGATGTAAAAGATCTTTTTACTCCAATAGTTTCTTCCCCAGAACCGCTAGACTCTGGAATTCCATTCCAGGTCCCTGCTTCCCCAACAGTACTGACATGCAGAAGTTGAAGTGTAATGTGAACCGACATCTTGCTGCCCAAATCCCTACATAGTATCCTAGTAGTTGTTGCCCCTGATAGTAGCCCCCTACACCAAAGTGGCAATTTGCCTTGTTTGGGATGAAAATGTAATAAAAAAATTTTTTTTAAAGTTGCGGAACCATAATTTCCAAAACTTGTTGGCCTGAGGGTCTGCCGAGGAAATATCAAATTTATCCAGACAAATTATCTTCTCCATGAGGAAAATAAAAAATTAGTTCGGTAAATTGTGGTGTTTTATCGTAGAACGGAAGACAGACCAAAACCTCTTTACTAGGCTTTACCGAACTAATTTCACAGCCAATAATAAACGTAAGAGCAAATAGTAAACGTAAGAGCAGGTAGCAGCAGTAAACGCAGAAACTGTTAGTAACGAAATGTTGAAAAAAAAAACTCAGCCCTTTTAAAAAGGAAAAGGAACATGTGCAAAATCATGTGCCATAGAAACTTTTACTTGAACGGAAATATAACAGTCCTTTAATCAAAACTCTCACAGACCAAAAGTACATAAAAAAGTAGACATGGTAAAAACACTGAAAGAAAAATTGGTGCTGTTCATGGCCTACTATAATAATATAGTAGGCCATGTGCTGTTTTACAATTTGCCACTGTGCAGAGGGAGACAGCTCGTTTACTAAGAGATTCATTCATTTTTTCATCTCATAATTTAGGACACAATATTTTTTAAACTCAAAACATTAAAAACAGAAAGCTGCAGCGAATTTTTTTAATGTAACAAAATTGATAACATTAATAATACAAAAGGTAGTCTTTACGCGCCTATTAAGAGAAAACGAATGAACCCACAATAGTTTCATTATATGAAATTATGAGATGAAGAAAACTGAACAAATCTCTTAGTAAATGAGAGTTGTCTTCCTCTGCACAGTGACAAACTGTAAAACAGGGACAAAAAATCAAGTTGACTTCATTTTTTTTAACAAATTAAAATCCAATATTTCTGAATGAACTTTCATTTTTCAAGAAAGATAAAATCTTGAATTTTATCATATTAAAAGCAGAATAATATATTTTTTCCATAATTTTTAATAGTAGTTTAAATTATAAATTAAAAAAAGGTTAAATATCAAATTTTTCACTGAAAAAATAAACATTGAACAAAACTTAAATATTTTTAAAAAATTAATAAAACTAATGTTAGGGTGTCTAAATAAGATTTAAAAAAATAAACTTTTAAATTTTTTTGTCTAAATAAGATTTAGGATGATTTGCTATAAGAATATGCAAAAAAATAATAAAATATTAATACCTTAATTTCGAATAATTCCATTTTTTATGACAAGTCAATAAGCTAATTAAGAGATACCATCTTGAATTCTAAACGTTTTTAAACTATGGAAATCTATACTAGTAACAAAAAACTAAACTAAAACTGCTTTGCTTTCTGATATATTTTTTATGTATGACTGTAATGGTTCTGACGCCTCTTTTGAGAGCTCCAATGAAGTAGTCCAGCCAATCCCCCTTTGCAGGAGTGCCCGTAACAAACGACCACGTCTACCATGCCACATGTGTGGTCTGGAGACCAGGTGGGAGTGTAGAGTTGAATGTAATAATCAAAGAAGAAAGCACTCGTGTGTGTGTGTGTGTGTGTGTGTGTGTGTGTGTGTGTGTATTGTGCAGTTATATAACTTACCTTTGGATGGGATCTGAGAGAGAGAGAAATTAAAGATGGCAGCCATGGATTTATAAGTTGTAGTCTCATGGAATCTCACAAGATCTCATTTTCCACTTCACACTATGCAAATGGAATGGGGTCAGTTTTCTAATAAAGCACCTGTTGGCAGAGGTGGTCGGGAGAACACGTGCTGGAAGTTGAGAAAATTGACAGTGACGAATTCTAACTGAACTTTAGCTGATTGTATTTATTTTATTTAGTTTTGCTGTTTACGAGCCTATTTAACTGCAAACCTGCAGAAAAGCATCACTTAGGGCTGAATTTTACTTAGTAGTTTATTATTTGCACCACAGGTCCTTTTAAAATGTTTTAAAATGAAAATATAAGAAAGTAACAATTTATGATTAGAAACTATTTTAGAACTTTTATACGCTTTAGAAAAGAAATATCAAAATAAAAACTTGAAATAAAAGGGAGAATATTTGAGAATTAACTGCCTAAAAACAAAAATTACAATTTAAAAGAAAATAATATTCTACTTGTACATTCAAAATTTATGTAATGTAAGCTTACATTCTTCTTGAAAATATTAGGTTGGTGCAAAAACAATATCGTTTTCACACATATGCTACTTTTATATATGATTTTTGAATTAATTCATTGATATATATAGCCATGTTATATATCATTTTGAAGCACGTTTTTCACTCTATCGAATCATGTTATTCGTTACCGTTCTCAATCTCTTCATTCATTCCTTTGCAGGTTTTTCGACAGCATGGACAAAATTCAAATCCGCATGATTTTCTTGTTTCAGTTCAAATTAAGCCGAAAAGCTGCCAAAACAACTTGTGATATCTATGATGCGTTTAGCCCAGGAACTACTGCCGATAAATTGACAAAATACACCAGAAGCTCCAACGTATGTGCCTGAGATTGACCAATTCTCTTCCATGACAATGCTTGCCAGCATGTTGCTCGACTAACCCTGCAGAAGCTGAACAAATTAGGCTATGAGACTGCCTTATCCGCCATATTCACCAGACCTCTCACCCACCAATTATCACTTATTCAAGCATCTGAACAACTTCCTGTGCGGAAAATGCTTCAAAAGCAGAGATGATGCCGAATTGGACTTCAATCACTTCATCACTTACAGAACTCTGGATTTCTATGCTAATGGGTTAAATAAAATTGTTTCTTGTTGGCAAAAATGTGTCAATTCTAATGGTTTTATATTTCAATTAATAAAATTTCTTATGAAAAGAGTTACGATATTTTGAAGTTGAACATTAAAAAACATTAATTTTGTCATCAACCTAATAAAATACAAAATTAAACTAATATATATGATGAGAACAAAGGAATAATATTGATATGTTGCATCTCGCCTTATATACCTGTGTCTCTACATTTTGCTCTAATGTGGGTGTGGGTGTGTTCTAATATGGCGTCCATGTGATCACCTCTTCTAACTCGTCCGCATGCATCTATTTCCATATACAAGTCTTATATACAGTTTAAATACATTTATACAGTGTGTATACATTATGGGGAATTCCTTTAAGGACCCTTAAGTTGTGTGTCTATTTGCTGTAGTTCTTAATTGTGCATAGATACATGTTAAGACTTCACCATAATTTTTTTTGTTATCTCTTGTCTTCTGGGATATGGTTCTTCCTGTCACTGGTCGATGATCTGTAAAAAGCATTCAAGACGAAAACATGATGCTGATTTTCTGGCAAGGATTTCTTTATTTTATCTGTGAGTGAACTCGGATCCTTTGCATACCTTTCTTGTATTTCTGTTGATGCATCTTTTCTTTGATCCTCATGGTCTTGAAACTAACTCAAGTCTGACTGTCTACTAAACTTCGACTCCAATTGACTGTCTACTCCAAAATTCCATGTGCGTTTCTATTTATATCAGGGTATATTTGTGGGGGTTGTAACGCCCCCCTCCCCCATTAACTGACTTATACCCAAAATGCACTAACCCACTTTCCAGTATGCGGGTGCATGTTCTGTCTATGGAAGTCACTGAGTTTGATGTGTCATAGGCAACTCCTTGACTTTTCTGCACCTACCCAGCACAAATTGGGTTCAAATCAGTACCACATTAACTGCATTACTTTTTTGTTGCATTTTCATCTCAAACAAGGAGCAGTGCCACTTTGATGTAGGGGGCTACTATCTGGGGCATAATTTTTAGAGGTAATAAGTAGGGAGTTGAGCAGCAAGATGTCTTTACATTACACTTGAACTTCTGCATGTCAGTACAATCAGGGAAGCAGAAACCCGGGAGGGAATTCCAAAGTCTAGCAGGTCTATGGAAGAAACTATTAAAGGAGAAGACTTTCTGGCACCGACTGATTTCTACTGTGTATGGGTTGGATTTTGCTGCTTGTCGAATCTGTTTGGTGTATTTCCATTGAGGCCGCACGAGGGCTCGTAGTTCATCAGAGCCTCTACAATTAAAATACTTGTAAAACAGACAGAGGGATGCAATCTTTTCATTGATGAGACAGTGGCTAGATGATAGAGTGTGTCCAAAAAGTCACTGAAGAGTTTTGGACTGAAATAGATTCTTTATTTTTGATATCTTTCTGTAAATTTAACACAATCTGACAAAGACATTAAGAAATTATTTTAAAAAATGCAAAATTCAAATAATCTTTATTTATGAAAAATAATGTATTTTAAATGTTGCCCATTTTCAGTTCTGCATATTTGTGCTCTTTCATGACAGATTGCAGAATCTCTGGATTGCAATTTAACTCCCTTATTTCGTTCCTAATCCTCTCCTTCAATTCTTACAGGGTTTAGAGTTTGTTAACATAGACTTTTTCTTTTAGATATCCCCACAAGAAAAAGTCAGTGTTAGTCAAGTCTGGGAAACGTGGTGACCATTTGACATTGTGATAGCAAAAGATAATGTTGTCGCCAAAGCATTGCCTGAGACACTCCATGATGTCTCTTGCCATATGTGCCATTGCCCCATCTTGTTGGAATCATAATCCGTGCCTATTTCGAATTTGTGAGCACAGGAAGTCTGTAATCATGGTCCAGTATCTATCTCCAGTAACAGTGACAGCATTTTCATTTTGATCTTCAAAAAAATACGGTTCAGTAATCTTCTCCTCCATTACTGCACCCCATACAGTTCACTTTATGGGATTCAACTGCTTTTGATGAGTTGCCCTTGGATTTTCAGAGCCCAAAAATCTGAATTTTTTTTTAATGAACCCATTCAAATAAGCATGAGCTACATCTGCCAGAATCAACTTTTGCAAAGAATTGGGGTTATTTCGGACAATTTCTTGCATTTGAACTGTATATTAAACCCTTGTTTAAAACTCTTCATGCTTAAAGTTTTGAACATGCTGCACTTTATAAGGAAAGAGTTTTAAACTGTGCAGAATATTGTGAACTGAGCTTCGACATATCCCAAGTTGTTTGGAACGTTGTCGAATCGATGTTTCAGGATGTTGCTCCACACTCTCTTGCACTCTTTCCTCATTTTTATTTGTGATACCATTTCGAGGTCTGCCAGCTCACAGAAAATCAAGTATAGCTCTTTGGTTTTCTAATCAGTGCACAATGTTTCGAATTACTGTAAAAATTGTGTTTTTTACTGTAAAAATTTGTCGTTTTATTGTTTCTTCAAATAACGTTTTATTCTATTTTGATTTTTTCCAAATCTTATTCAGCAATATATATTTATTCAGTATAAGAACGTCTAAAAATATCTTTTCTTAAAGTGTTTTTATTTTCTTAATTGCAGAAATTGCAATAATAAAAAACGAATGGATTATTATTTACATTCAGTTATCTTTTCCTTGAAAATTATCCTTCAATTTTTCTTATATTTGCAGAATATTCAACATTACAAAGAAAACAGTATTCTTGGATTGTAATTGATCAACATGGCTTTGTGACTTGAAATATGCACATGACATGGAAAGATGTTTTGAAATGTTTGGATGTACATTGCCAGAGTTAAAAGCATGAAATGAGATTATACTATTATGAACAACACCAATTTTTGTTTCATCAAATCAAACTTTTTTAATAATATATTGGTAAAAGATTTTCTTGTCAAATTTATATGTATTTCTCTTCTTGGTTTTATAAAATAGAATCTTAACTGTAATATTTGTCACAAATGGGATGCACCTGACGAATGCATTCATGAATCACTTAACAACAAACAAATTCAGTTATCAAAATACTTTAAAAAAACACATACTGCTAAAAGTATCTGTATAATACAAAATCATTAATTTCAAGACTATAGATCTAATAGTGAGTCGCTGCTTCATATTAATATATATTATAGTTCACAGTTAAATACAATTTATGTTTTTATTCATGAGAAAAATATTAGTCACAACTGCACCAATCTCGTAAATTTCAATTTAGAAAAGTTGGAAACAAAAAATGTAAATGATTAATAATTAGTTATGTTTCTTCCACAAACTCACAATATAGAAAACAGAAAAACAAGTCAAAAACTTCAAAAATGAACTACAAAATCTCAATATGGAAAATACAGAGAAACAATCCAAAACCTCAAAAATGAACATGAATGTGCTACTGGAGAGAAACTGTATTTTCGTAGAATATGTAGCTTTTCGTTTACAAGTAAACAGGTTTTTATTCACGTGCAAGCATACTATTGAGTGGTTTCAGCATTGACAACAAGTGCAAGTTCTGTCACATAGAGTTAAAGAATGTGAGCCACCTGATACACAACTGTAAGGTTCTGCTTGGGAACGGTTAGTATATGACACAACACAATGGAGTGTGTAAATATCTTGGCTGGACGATCTGTAAAAAGCTGAATATCGAATGCAGCAATTAGTCCTGGGAACATGTTTACCAGAGAGAACATTTGGAAATATGTCATACACCATCCACTATCATTACACAATCTCTACAGATACATCCCTTAAAAACAAACGCATAAAACCTGACAAAGTGATATAGGACAAAAAGAAGAAAGAAGTAACATTAGTAGAAGTTAATATCCCCAATTATGCTGGGTTAAAAAAGCGTTAAAAGAAAAAAGAATGAAATTCCATGGTTTCATGTATGACATTAAAATTAACCGAAATCTTAAAATCTCTATTGTTTCAGTAATTATAGAAGCGACTGGACGCATAAAAAAGAATTTCAAAAATTATCTGGCAAATATTCCCAGTAAATCAAGTGCAAGAGAGATTGTTTGAACAATTGCACTTATAGGGACAGGCAGAATTAAAAAAACAAAAATTTTGTTTGGAATATATATGATAGCAGGTGAATGTTTGTGATCTGGTAAGATGGCTGATCCACAGCTTGAACAAATTGATCAGAAAATTCAAAAGAAAAGAGAAAAAACATACTCTTGTAAAGAATGTAGCTCTTCTTTTACAAGAAAATCAAGTATGTTGCGTCATGTCCGAACACATACTGGAGAAAAACCATATTCTTGTGAAATATGCGGCTCTTCTTTTACACAAAAACAAAATCTGTTGCAACATATACGAACACATACTGGAGAAAAACCATATTTTTGTGAAGTATGTAAATCTTCTTTTGCAAGGAAACAATATATGGTGGAACATATGCGAATGCATACTGGAGAGAAATTATATTCTTGTACAGTATGTGGCTCTTCTTTTCCAAGAAAACACAAATTTGTAATTCATATGCGAACACATACTGGAGAGAAACCATACTCTTGTGAAGTGTGTGGCTCCTCTTTTTCAGAGAAGCAAAGTATGTTGCGACATATGCAAATACATACTGGAGAGAAACCATATTCTTGTGAAATATGCGGTTCTTCTTTTTCACTAAATTATAGTCTTTTGCAACATATACGAACACATACTGGAGAGAAACCATACACTTGTAAAGAATGTGGCTCTTCTTTTACAAGAAAGTCTCATTTATTGCGACATGTGCGAACACATACTAAAGAGAAACCATATTCTTGTGAAATATGTGGATTTTCTTTCACAACAAAACAATATATAGCTTATCATATACTAACACATACTGGACAGAAACCATACTCTTGTGAAGTATGTGGCTCTTCGTTTAAAGCTAAACAACATATGATAGAGCATATGCGAATACATACTGGAGAAAAACCGTATTCTTGTGAAGTATGTGGCTCTTCTTTCACAAGGAAACAATACATGGTTGATCATATGCGAACACATACTGGAGAGAAACCATATTCTTGTGAAGTATGTGGGTCTTCTTTTAGAACTAAACATTACATGATGGAACATAAGCGAACACATACTGGAGAGAAGCCGCATTCTTGTGAAGTATGTGGATCTTCTTTTGCAAGAAAACAATATATGGTCGAACACATGCGAACACATACTGGAGAGAAACCATATTCTTGTGAAGTGTGTGCCTCTGCTTTTTCACAAAGAAGAATTATGTTACGACATATGAAAACACATACTCAATAGGAATCATATTCTTGTGAAGTATTTGAATCTATTACACCAACATATCCATTGTAACATGTTCGCACACGGTAGAAAAACAATATTTTGTGAAATATGTGGATAATTTTTTGCAAGGAAATGATATCATGCAAAACATAAACATTTAATGGAGAGACCATATTCTTATGAAATATGCGACTCTTTTACTTAGAAATCACATATGTTTTGACATATGTGAACCCATACTGGAGAGAACTTGAATACCTACTAGATACTATCCTCGAGTGTCTGTCTCTTTATATGAAGGTTTGTTAAAGCAGCCTACCATGAGGATACGTTTCCCTTCAATAAACCCTGACTAAATAGTAAACATAACAGTATTTACAACCCAAAATAAGATCTCAGTGTGGCCAACATACACTGGCATTTACCAGACTAGATGTATTCTTATCCTGGAATCCAGTAAGACCAAGATACCACAAGACAGATATATTATACCATAATTAAATGATCAACTGTATATACAGAAAAATTAAGTATGATACATAACACATGAATAAATTCACAGACAATATTCTCGTGAAATACATGACTTGTCTTTTTCAGAGAAATTCACTATATTACAGCATACGATGAGAGTCAAGAAATATTCAGAGATCAAGTATATAAAAGTGTACTTGATGGAAACAGAAATGTGAAGTATGTTGCTGTTTTCCAGTTAAACTTATGTTGAAGAAACTCCATATTATTGCGAAATATGCCCCTATTCCTTACACAGAAATCATTAATGTTCTTTTTTTTTGAGAGAAAAATATGTTACCAACTCCTTTTACTAACTCAGTGTCTGTGAGGTTAGGGAGAATTTTAATGAAATTTTCAAATATCTATGTATCTCATATAGAGATAAAGTGTTAACCCTAGAAAGAGGCTCCTTGATTTCTAAGAATTTTAACTGATGGAAAATAGAAGAAAAAGAGAGAAACCACATTCTTGTTAACTGTGTTGATCACATTTTGTTATAGAAAAG
This sequence comes from Euprymna scolopes, assembly GCF_053919585.1. Taxonomy (NCBI): domain Eukaryota; kingdom Metazoa; phylum Mollusca; class Cephalopoda; order Sepiida; family Sepiolidae; genus Euprymna; species Euprymna scolopes. Next base: position 404,111 of record NC_136490.1, on the reverse strand, counting down.
ATCTTTGTTGCAACATATTAGAATGCACGAAATTATGTACAGCATGAAAAGAAACTCGAAAAAAAGATCTCAATCATTTCTGAAATCCTGACAAATATACCCGTTGAACCACGGTCATGAGAAGAACAAAAATTGCACTTAAAAAGACGGTTAGAACCTTAAAAGATTTCTTGGTTGGATTCTATCAGCTAATGGATACATTTCTGGCATTCTGTAGGGTGCTCCATTCCCAGCTTCGACAAAAGGATGAGAAAATAAAAAAAAGAAAACCCATATTCTTTTAAAGTACATAACTTTTTTCTCAGGGACAAAATATGTTGCGACATAAAAATGATTACTGGTGAGAAAACATATTCTTCTTAAGTATTTGCATATTCTTTTTTAGAAAAATCTAATATAGTGTATGTTCACAGATACTGCAAACAAAACCATATTTTTAAGCATAATGGCTTTACCTCTTTGCACAGATGCACTTGGTTAAAGAATCTCCAGCATGTACTACATAGACGCTATCTTACTATAAAGTATGCATCTGTTCTATTTCTAACAAATTAACTAGGCTGATGCTTAAGACAAACCATATTCTCATAAAGTATTTTGATTAAAACATATCTTACAACACAGTTGAACACATACATGAGTGAAACAAAATTATATTGACGTATGTGGTTCATTTATGCAAAAGTCTTGCATGCTGCTGCATTTGAAAATACATGCTAGCTGGAGACTATCATTGAGAAGTCTTCATTTTATATACAGAAAAATTAAGTATGATACATAACACATGAATAAATTCACAGACAATATTCTCGTGAAATACACGACTTGTCTTTTTCAGAGAAATTCACTATATTACAGCATACGATGAGAGTCAAGAAATATTCAGAGATCAAGTATATAAAAGTGTTCTTGATGGAAACCGAAATGTGAAGTATGTTGCTGTTTTTCAGTTAAACTTATGTTGAAGAAACTCCATATTATTGTGAAATATGCCCCTATTCCTTACACAGAAATTATTAATGTTTTTTAATTATAAGAAAACACTACTCAAGACAACTTTCAATGATCTAGTAACTTTTAAATAAAGAAAAGATTTAAGCAAAATTTGTGAATGTTTAATTCAAAAATTTCTAACTGCGCCTCCCGAGGGTGGGGGTTCACCTCAAACACACAAAAGGGAATAAATCCAAGAAAGTAGAATCTCCACTCCCGTTGCACCTACTCTCCTGCCAGATCTGGAATCTCTCCAGCACCGAAAAATGAAGCTCGTTTTGTAGTTTCCAGCTTCACGCGCACACAAAATTTTGCGAGTGCACGTAATAAAATGCTGGCCACCATCTTTGTTTTTCCTTTTCTTGGCCTGAACTTACTCGCTGCACACCCACTTCTGTTTTTCTTAGCTTCTGACCACACTAACACAAAATCATAATATGGAAAATATAGAGAAATAAATTGTACTAATAAAATCTCACATATTCTGTTAAGTATTAGTGTCTTTTTTGCAAAGAAATCCAATATTTAAAAAATTTTTTTTTTTCACTCCAAACAAGGCACATTGCCACTTTGGTGTAGGGGCTACTATCAGGGACATAAACATCAGGGATACTATGTAGGAAGTTGGGCAGCAAGATGTTGGTTCACGTTGCAATTAAACTTCTACATGTCAGTACAGTCGGGGAAGCAGAGACCCGGAAGGAAATTCCAAAGTCTAGCTATTCTGGGAAAGAACCTACTGGAGTAGAAGGCTCTCTTGCATCTAGGGATCTCTACTGTGAGTGGGTGGGATTTAGCTGCTTGTCGGGTTTGTCGTGGGTATTTACGTTGAGGGGACACAAGTGCTTGCAGTTCGTCAGAGCATTCACCATTAAAGTACTTGTAGAATAGGCAGAGGGATGCAACATTTTGTCGATGTGATAGAGGCTGAAGTTTAGCTGACAGTTCAGGACCTATCAGATTGGTGACTCTCTTTTGAACTTTGTCTAGGAGCGAGAGACTAGTGGCAGATGCACCAGCCCAAATATGACAACAATACTCCATACATGGGCGAATGATGGCCTTATAGAGGTATAGGATACTTTCAGGCGTTAATAGCTTTCTAGCACGGTAGAGAGAACCCACCTTCTTCGCAGCGGTCCTGGCAATGTTCTCAATGTAATTGTTCCAACTCATGTTTCCTGTGAACGTTAGGCCGAGGAGTTTAAAAGATGTACTCTCAGATAAAGAGTCATTGGCCATTGCTATTGGCGGTAGGGAAGGTTTCTTGTAATTATTGAAGGAAACAAGTTTAGTCTTGGCAGCATTGAAGGTGACCATCCATTTTTGTCCCCATTCCACTACGGATCGGAGGTCTTCCTCTAGTGTTTCTGCCATTTCTTTAGATATGTGTTCATTCGTCTTCCTGTCGTGCCTGTTATAGAGTATAGTGTCATCAGCATACATACCCATCTCACATAATTTTTAATCAGGGTGGTCATTTATGAATATTAGGAATAACAGAGGTCCAAGGATAGACCCCTGAGGCACTCCCGCATTTATCAAGGAGAACTCGGATTTTTCTCGTATCTAAGATCTATGTATTCTTCCAGTGATACCGTATTATCTGATTTTCTTGAGAAAACCCTCATGCCATACCCTGTCAAAAGCCTTAGATATATCTAGAGCTACCGCTCTACCCTCTCCCACTTTGTCCAGTGACTGGTATATACGTTTTGAGATTACAGTTAGGATGTTTGCTGTTGAAAGGGGCTTGCCTAAATCCATATTATTGGTCAGTCAGAAGTTTAGCATTTGTAAGGTGATGGACTAGAACTTGGTTAATTATGGTTTCAAATATTTTTGCAAAAAGTGGGAGGAGGCTAATGAGGCGATAATTTACTGGGTCAGTTCTTTCGCCAGAACTCTTGAAAACTGGCATTACAGAAGCAGTTTTCCAGCAGGCAGAAAAGCAAGATTCATTAAAGCATTTGTTGTAAAGTTTGGAGAGAACTGGAGCTACTTTGGCGGTGCGCGTTTTTAATAGTACAGCTGGGATGCGATCAGGTCCACATGCTTTCACAGTGTCAAGCTTTCTTATGATAGCATGCACCTGACCAGGGGTGGTTTTCAGATCGTCTAGCGTGGCGTCTGTCTGCAAAGGAAAGTAAGGGAGGGGAAGGTTAGGAGAGTCCAGTGTGGAGGCAAACCGTCTGGCAAGCATGTTAGCCTTCTCAGTTGCTGAGCAAACAGCCTCATGATTGTTGGGTAGTGGGGGAATTGTTGATTGCCCATTATTTACTACAGTTGTAGATTTTCCAGAACTCCCGGGGTTCCTAATTTCTGTGCTTCGATGCGAAGCATACGTTACATATGAACATGTACTGTAAGTAAAACAATATTCTTGTGCAGAATATCGCTATGACCTCTTACATAGATACAGTATGCTAAAGAATATTCTAATAACTACTTCATAGAAAGTTTGTTCTTTATTTTTAGACAAATTTTTATTTTTTAGACAAATCCAGTATGTTGATGCTAAAGAGAAACCATACAGTTCATACAAAAGCGTCCATGAACGTGAAATATGTTGCTCTTTTTCACTTAAAACTATAATGAGGAAACACCATATTATTGTTAAGTATTTGTCTTATTCCTCTATACAAGAACTAAATTAGTTGTAATACATATCGACACATACAGGTGTTAATTGAAGTAATCATTTGAATAACTAGGACCATAAAAAAAAAAATTAATAAATTACCTGGCAATATACCCTATGCATCAAATACAAGAATCAAATGTAATCTGTTTAATCCTAAAATGATGCCACCGAGTTTCTGAAATAGCAGGTGAAAATATGGCACTATTTAGCCAAATATGATGCCCCATAATCGGCAAAAAGATGGGCAAATTTTATAAAAGAAATGTTTTTGTGAATTATTTGGTCCTACATATAAGTTAAATACAATATATTGACACACGTGGACTCAAGCTGTAGGGAATTTATATTTGTTAAAATATATTTTTTCAGAGAAATACTGCCATTTGACCACATTTGAGATATGAGCAAACACAAGATTAAGTACAGATTTCCCAATATTAATATTAATGTAATCCCAAAAAATCTTTTTTAAAATAAAAAAAAAACATGTAAAGAAATGTTTCAAAAAAGTTTTAAAATGTATTTTGTACATAACTATCAGAAATCGACTTTCATTTAATGAGAATAAAATATGATTATTAGGTACGTGTTGTCAGGTAGCCTTTACAAAACTCCCAATAGCGTTACCATGTCTCTGTTGGGCAATAACTATTAACTTTGTTTCTCCAAATAATATCTTCCAACAGAAATAAAATAATATGCCCAAAGTGCATAGGAAAGATTTTTTTTATTTATAAATTAATTCGTTTATTTTTTTTTTCTTTCATACATTTGTTCTGTAACCAATATTTATTGTGATACTTTTAGTTAGATTTACTATTTGCACAACAACCTTGGCCTTCGAGACAAGATCAAAGTGTAATATCTGTTCTTCAGATGCTGCACTTCAATTTCTTGTTCTCTGTAAGTAGAGAAGAAATCCTTCACGACTGAGACAATTTTTATTTTTGTTCCTTTTCTCCACATGAAAAAACGACCCTGGTGTCTAACTCTGTCCTGTTGGGAGGCATTGTAAATAGGAACAACCTTTAAAAAGTATGATCTCTATTCTCTTTCTCGATCTTCTCTTCTCTATACTAATAAAATGGAAACAATTTTTCCCGTCTACAATAGCATAGCAAAAGAAAAACTGGGTCTTTTGCTTCATGTCTATATTTGATGCGTGTTTTCCAGCTACTATATATTGCCTTCATTCTTTATAATTAACTCCTAAAAAATATGAGGAGAAACACTAGGTGTATCAGAATTTTGGGTGAATTTTTGACACCCCTAACACGAAACTGCGAATAAAATATAAAAAAAAAACTCGTAATTTCTCTGTTAAAAATGGGTTATTTTCTTTATGGAATTTACTTCCAACATAAACTATTAAAGTTGTTTAAAAAATAATAGAAATATTATTTTTTATTTTTTTAAAAACAGTGTTTACAAAGTGCCGGCGCGCCTTCATGCAGCCATTTTTTTACGTAATGAAATCAAATGAATTTTACGAGTTAATTTTTTTTCAATTTTTAAACTTTAAAAATCTATCAAAATTTTTCTATTGGTTAATTTTTTACGATATTTTCAGGGTCAATGTGAAATTTTATGCTCTTTCCAATAAGCCGAATATAATATTTTAGATAAATATTTTTTTGTAAATTCACCCCCCCCATTTTGAAATGTCTTAAAATTTTTGTCGTAGCCCCGACGCATGCGCGTCGTATCTACTCCAAAACAAAATAATGGCGTGCTGCCTCAACAGTAAAACCCAGTTGCGCACGCGTGGATGTATAAACATCGTTTCAGCTGAGCGTACATTTTCTTTACCCACCCACGCAAATTCGGTATTCCTTAAACGAAATTTCAGTTATTCGTGCGGACGTCAGTTTGTAGGAATATGATGAGAATTAGCAACGAACCGGATGTTAATGCATCCACTATGAGAGACAAAATGAAAAATCGTCTTTTGCACATGGCTCCACGCATCGCTTCCACCTGGAAAGAAAAAAATAAGATAACCACAAAATAATTATCGACCAATGGCAGAGCCCCACGCGTAAAATAAACACCTCAAATATCACAGTCTCTGGGAGTCGGTGTGCTACTATAAAACGAGGGATTTGAGGGAACCAAAAATAGGGAAGAGGAGATTCGCCCTGTTGCGTCAGTGAACGCACAGACAGATTCTCCCACCCGACCTAAAGAGATGAAGAGAAGAGAACTCGCCCCGCTGCATCAGTGAACGTATGGACGGATTCTGTCACCAAACCTGAAGAGACATAATGAAGAAGAAAAAGAACTAAGGCACCAGTGAACTGCAGCCGATTACGATCTCATGTTATGGCCCAAACACCTTCAATCCTAAACACTGCTTAATTCACACAAACCAAAGAAGAGAGGAGGAAAAAGAAGATGAAGACGCAGGGCTGCTAGCTGCTGATGAAAAAGTCACCCACTTTCTAGTTACAAGCCAGGACACGCATCACCGATAGCAGGATGACCGACCTACCCTAACCATCTCCATCGTCCAAAAGACAAGTTACATTTTACGAACATTCCTCGTCAATTCATACATACCTACAAACATTTTACGAACAGTCATTCCTTGTCAATTCATACATACCTACAAATATTTTACGAACAGTCATTCCTTGTCAATTCATACATACCTACAAACATTTTACGAACATTCATCTCCTTTGTTAAATCACATTCTATCCTACGAACACTTTGCCTCTCCTAATACAAATTGTTGGTAGTAAATAAAATCGGTTCTCAACCTTCAATATTCGTCTGTCTTTAAGTATATGGAGTCAGAACCTACACACTTCCAACGTTGTTCATTTCATGTATTCTTTGTTGTGACCTCTATGGTATCCTTTTCCACCTCTAATCCTTTTTATAAAACCATGAGGCCATAAGTTAAAGCATCTTACGTCATAAGAAAATTATTCTTTTCATCAAATCAGATTACAGGGAAAAACAAATTAAAAAAAATGTTTTTTTCTGAATGCCTCCCTGGAGCCGGTCGGACAAGTATAAAAAGGGCATTTTTCGCCCACAGGGAGGAGTCGACATTTGAACACCATGGCGTAAACATCAACATCGACCCGTCCACGTTTGGACATTAAACATGCACGCGCCACAATATTTAATTCCTCCACGTGGACACGGACTTGCAACCCTAATGGACTTACATTTTTCCACCCTTTTCTATCTCTCCACTAAGTAAGCGGTGGACTTTTAATTCTTCGTAAAAAGACTGGTAATTTCTAACCATGAACTCTTGTGGAAATTTTTAATAGAGAAATAATTTTTATTTATTTTTTTATTCATACCCATTCAACATCTCCGCATTTGGGTCAAGGAATGCGTTCCTTGACCGGCAGGTCACTTCCATCATCATCAGCATCGTTCGCTTTCTAGCAACCAGCTCCTCTCCTACCCTCAGGAGGAGGAGGAGGAGGAGGAGGAGGAGGAGGAGGAGGAGGAGGAGGAAGATGAAAGGGCTTTTTGCCCGTTTTCGTTAGTTCGAATCTAGCCGGCCAAGAAGAAGGACACTATTCGGCTCCGTCAAAAAAGATTCTTGACGTTAAATCCCACGTTTTTTTTTCTCTCCTCCTTTGGAGAAAGACGTTTGTTTAGAACTTCATTGGTTAATACTAAACTATTAACGTTATTTTATTATCAGTCATTATAAGACAACAAGGTCTTATGACTGGAAGATTAATACCGGTTATTCAAAGACAATCGAGTCTTACTACTGGTAAATTATTATTCTCAAAGGACTAATGAAGGAAACTACCGTGTGTTGAGGAGTTCTTTTCTAAGAAGAACAAAATTTAATTTCGCCGACGAGACGAGCAGAATATCGCCCCTAGAAAGGAAATCCTCTCTTTGAAAGATTTTTCAACCGAAGTTTCCTTCAGAAAGGACATCTTCCATAATTCAAGAATTTACCCCGTATTTGTACACATTAAGCCTACCAAAGCGGCTTTATGGTCTTCTCTCCCCTTTGAATTTAAAGGCACATGAGCCTTCACAAAGGAAATTACTTCTTTCTCCCATTTTAGGTCAAAGAAACTTTTTGTTTGTCCTCTCGGAAAAGAAAAAAAAAAGAATATTTTGTCAAAGAAAGACTGAACATTTTATTAAAAGGACTGAATTCTAAACAATGACTGTTTTCCGTTTTTTTATATGTTCTTTTCTTTCAGCCTTTCTTGCAAGTAAGGATTGACATCTTTTTTTGTATTTTTTTTATGTATTTTTAAATGTTTCCTTAAGGGGTTTTTAACCTCAGCCTTGGGAAATAAAGGCAATCGATAACTTTTTGTTTTAATGAACTTGGATCATTTTAAACTTATTCGGGTCTGTATTTCTTTGCTCATTTCCACTAGTAACTCTTTTCGGGGAAATTTGCAATAAATGCTTTTTCCTCTTTTTTTCTTTCCTTTTTGTTACCATGAAAAAATGGATTTTGGTGACACACCCAACATTTCGTCACTCTTACTTGTCCCCTTTTTAGAACATTCAATTAATTCAGTCGGAGGACTTTTCTTGATTATTTCAATACATAAAAAAATTCAATTAATTCAGTGGATAAATTCTTAACAATGAAGAATGGAACTACACATTGATTAGTAATTTTTATAGGTAAGTGATATTTTCGAATTTCTATCGATTTTTTATAATCAACGTAAGTTAAATTTCGTTTATTTTCTTGAAATCTTTTTAAAGAAAACCGACTTAAAAAAAAACTAATATTGCATAATTTGCTATTAGACCTGTTATTTTTTAAAATTTTAGGTCTTCGCTCCTTTAATTGAAAACAAAATCAGGTTTTGAATTACATTTTTTGTTGGAATTTTTTTGTACCAATAATAGTCCCCCCCGTTTACATTTATTATTTATATTCTGGCTCTTATATTTGATTTTTTTGTATTTCGTATCTCTTATGATTCTTAATTTCGTATATTTTGGGTTTGTACGAAACTCCCTTTAATTTGAAGAAAAGGGAAATGCTAGCTCCTTGATGACGTCACGAGCCCAGCGCGAATTTCGGTCTCTTTTTAGTTCCAGCGACGTGGAGAGTGGATGCAGATTCATTGCCTGGTGCAGACAAGGAATTTTGGAGCCTCCTTCAAAGAAGAGAACCCGGCAAGAATACCCCGGACATGCGACGAAGCATGTTTCTGAAAAGTATCTACGTGGTTACAGTCTGCACGTATTTGGAAGGGGTGTAATTTTTTATAAAAGTCTTTATTTTGCGTGGCTACGGTTTGCACGTAAATGGAAGGAGAGAAATTTCTAAAAGGACTTTAAACGAGGGGAAAAAAAAGAAAAAGGCAAGTGCCCAACTGATTTTCAATTTGTGAGTACGCTCCTAAAATTTATTACGTATGAGATTGTGATTAGGAACTACTATTTTGGGTCATAATATTGTGTTCGTTCATGGATGCGACATTTTAATAGAAGAACCAGTGTTATTTTTTTTCATTATACATTACCTTGGCGTTCTTTGAATTTAATGCCCGCAAAGGGGAAATTTTGCAACTAATTTTATTGTAAATAAAATCTCTTCTTTTTGAAACAAGACCTTTATATTTCATTCTTTGCCCACCACCCCTTTTATTTCATGCCTTTATTTTTTAGGTTAGTTACTTTCGCGTCAAATTTATCTGAAAGAGGATAAATTTCCGACATTTTCAAGTAGTTATAAGCTTGGAAAGATAGGAGGTCAAATTATTCAATATTTTTTCACGCATTTGTAAAGTCGATTTCTGACACACCTAGAGAAACACTCTCCCAAACGAGTGATATTAGGAAGTAGTAGCATAATTTATCCCTGCTCACTGCCATCTACTCTACCTACCCCACTTAACACGTTACCAAATATTTATACTGTGATTAATTCATTTCTTCATCATCCTTGTTTTACAGCCCGCCATTACTGTTTCTCCTAGCAAACACTAACCCCTCTCTGACTCCTGATCTTCCTGCAATTTTATTGGCTCACAGACTTCGTTTATTATCGACTCTCTATTCTTTACTTTGCAATCCAATATGGATTCCATAATAATTTGATTCGCTTAAACACATACACACACTTGCTAACAACACTTCACAATTGAACTTTTACATCTTCCCCTGCAAAAGAACTACACGGCCATTCCTGTTCGGCGATTACAGATAAGATCAGCAGTGTTAACATACATTATAATTTCGTTCTTTGATGCCTACACAGCATAAATAAATAATTCGTTTTTAGTTTAAAAAAAATGGAATTTTTACCACATCCAAAAAAATTAAATTTTTCTTCGGATAATCTCGGACAGGAATGGGAAACTTAGGAAAACCAATTTCAATTGTTTCTGCAAGCTACAGAGTCGGACAAGAAACCGGAGAAGGTGAAAACCTCAATATTGCTGACCTTGTGCGAGCCTTTTCTAGTCTCACACAAAAAAACACGTTCACATTTCAAGCTATATTACTTGCCATATACATACGCACACACAAACATATGCGCCCACGTCCACACACATACATATATTCACGCTCGCGTACATGCACTCACATTCATGTGTATATACACACACGCTAACGTACACACATGTACTCACACACGCGTACATGTACGCCCACAAGGATAACGTCACTTCCTTTCAAAGGAAATCCACACATACGCAAAAGACCATCGGAAACACCGATAAAAGAAAGAGCAACAAGCGGCTTCTTCCTTTTTTAGGCCCAGCTTTCGAGCTGGTCGGTCTACGGACCGACCGCATGCGTCACGTCCACTTACTACTATGTGGGACAAAAAGCTAACAGACCATACATACACATTCTCACTCTTTCTCTCTATATATACTACTGGTCCCTGAGAACATCTTCGCGTACCTGACTGCTAGCTTACGTCAACTCTCTATCCTCTTCTTTGTCTACATGCTGGACTATCATCCCATTTTCCACTACATCACTCACTTCTTTTCCCACGCGCGAACAAACGATAGTGACCCGAATGTGAGATGAAGACACATTTCCTTTTTCCTCCTATAATACCAATCCCTCTACAAACGATGGTTACACCCGCGCAGACATGAACACATGTTATATCAAAAACATTAATTCTTTACGACGTTTATCTTATCCATCAATTGAGTTTTTGTTTCCTTCAATTCCATTCGTTTAATTATTCTTTTGTAACAGGATTGGGATTTACCTATCCTAGTCCTGTACAACCTGTATAGGAAGCGAGAGAAGGAAAATGTATTATACGTTAAATTTTGAAAATGACGACGGGAAGCTAGACTTGAAAAAAGTAATAGAAAAATTTGACGCGCACTGGCAACCAAGAAAACACCTGACGTTTCTCACATATCAATTTCTCATGTGCAAGCAGAAAGAAACACAGAGATTTGATGAGTACGTCACGGAATTACAACAAACGGCAAACAAATGTGAATTCGGTGACCTCACTGAAAGATTAATAAAAGACATTCTAATTTGTGGCATTAACGACATGTTGAGAGAAAGAATGCTCAGAGAACCTTCACTGGATTTACAGAAGGCGATACAAGCAGACCTGACTGCTGAAGAAACGAAGAGACACTCCAAGATAATGGCTACATGCGAAACAGGAAATATTTCAACAATTCGTAATCCAAAGAAAAATAAGCTGTCTTCCAACGTCATGTTCAAACGTGAAGACAAAAAGCCCGCCAAAACAAAACAATGGATTGAAACATGTGATGGGTTAATCTTCAGGGGTAATCGTGTAGTGGTTCCAATTACCCAGCGGGCTATACTGAAAGAGAAGCTGCATTCTACACACCTAGGAATAGAAGGATGTTGCAGAAGGGCAAGAGAATGTTTGTATTGGCCAAACATGAACAGTGAGATCAGAGACTATGTTTCAAAATGCCTCACATGCAGAAAATACGAAGTAGCCAATCCAGCCGAACCATTAATGGCTCATGAAGTTCCTGACAGACCCTGGGCGAAAGTGGGAGTAGACCTGTGGATTACATGAGCAACTTCTGGAAAATTGATCATCTTCAAAATACAGAAGCTAAGACAGTAGTAACCAAACTGAAACATCATTTTGCACGACATGGAATACCAGATCAGGTAGTAACTGATAATGGGCCTCAGTTTAGCAGCCAGGAATTTTCCACCTTTGCTAAAAAGTGGTGTTTCATACATACACCTGTCAGTCCATACAATAGCAAGGCGAATGGGAAAGTGGAATCTGCAGTAAAAATGGCAAAGAACCTTTTCCGGAAAGCGATGGAGGGTAAGGCTGATCCATACCTAGCAATGTTGGATCATAGGAATACACCATCTAAGGGTCTCTTATCACAAGCTCAGAAGCTGATGTCAAGGAGAACCCAACTAGAGAGGAGTTACTCAGACCAGAATTAGCTAAAAACCTCAAAAAGTGTGTCGAACGAGACAGCAGGAGACAAGAACAGTTTTTTAACCACAAAGTGAAACCACTTCAACCGTTACACCCTGGAGATGTAGTACGGATGAAACCCCACACAAAGGGTCAGAGAGAGTGGAAGAAGGCAATGGTATGGGAGAAACTGGATGAGCGGTCATACAATGTAAAAGTGAATGGGGAGCTATATCAACGGAATAGGGTCGACTTGAAAAAAACTGCAGAAGCACCCCCACTTCGTTGATTCACCAGCCATGCGGAGTGCAGAGTGAAATAGTCAGGAATGAAGGTAACGGCATAGAAGAGAGAGGTAACACAGGCCAACCTGGGTATGAAGGTGAATTGGGAGAGGGAGTTAACCCGACACCATCCCCAATGATATCAAGCCCCGAACAAACAAAAGCAAGCCTACGGACAACACGGCCGGGAAGAGTAGTGAGAGATCCTGTGAGATTCAGGGACTACGCGAAATAAAGTAGGGAAGGGCAGAATAATTCCTGTTAGGCAGGAGGGTAGTCTGCCCAATGGATGCCTAGGTCACTTTTTTTATATATTTTATTTTAATTCTGTTCAGACATTTTTTTTTTGTTGTTGTTGTTTGTTTTCTCCTTTCTTTGAGAAAAGGGAAGATGTTGCATGAACAGCAACAGGTGTTACACCGTTTGGAGTAACGCCCCTTGGAGGTGACCGGTGTAAGAAGAGTATTAAATAAAGATGGTTGCCGAGTAAACACAACGACTGGTGTTATGTTATATTTTATCCGTGGGCATCCTCACACATGAAACCCATTCAATCTCTCTTCTTATGTAAATATGTCAATAAAGTTCTATATTAAATAAAACCACAACTTGGTTATCAATTACTTATAATAACAAACTTAAACTAACGACAGAGTGCAGGGCCCCTTTCCATGCACGACATGACACTACAAATATCCTGATATTATACAACTGATGATCAGTGGCGGCTCGTGCCTAAGATTAGTGGGGGTGCTGTTTTTTTTTTTTTTGCATTAAAAAAAAAAACAGCACCCCCACTAATCTCTGGCACTCCATCATGTAGTGTCATGTCATGCTATTGTTGTAATATTGTATAAAAATAAAACAAACATGAAAAATATACATAATTTGTGCGTATGCACACGTATAAAAATACAATAACTTAAAGGAATCCTAAATAGATGTAAATATTTTAAATATTTTACTTATTACATTCATTTGAAAGTAAACGCAATTTTTCTTGTTTTAATTTTTGAGAAAATATTGATAATTTTCTTCTTAACTTCTGAATGACTGCTGAAGAACGTGTTTTCAATTGATAGCACTGCGAGTGCTTTTAGTCTTTCGCAACCCATGGTGCTCCTTAGAAAAGTTTTTATTCTTTTCAGAGTTGAAAAACAACGTTCTGCCTCTGATGTAGTCATGGGAATTGTCATGATAATTTTTATGAGTTTTGTGATTTCACTATAAGAACATTGTTTAAATTATTTTCCAAAATAATTTTCAGGAGATCAATTACTTTGCAATACTCATGGATATCTGACCTACTATAAAATATTTCTAGCTCATATATATATATATTATTCCTTATTGGAATTTTTTTTTATTTTTTAGATGAGCATTGTATGTTAATTTTATTTTATTTCGGACTACTAGTCTCATCTTATCTTTTTTATTTGGTGCACAACGTTTCGGCCAACTTCCTCTGGCCTTCGTCAGGTGGTAACCGCGACGGATAGGAACTTCGAATCTCCTAACTGCATTCTCAGCCATCACTGTCATCCGTAGTTGTTGTCGTCTCACCACATTTTTGACCAATTACCTCTGGCACGCTTTGGGTGGGATTGAAACCGCTATCTTCAGACAATGTTTATCTGGAACCGTAGAGATTCAACGTCTCTATCAACTGCGCCACGGGCCCCGAAGGCGATCAAGGTTGGATTCTTTGATCTTATAAATCCATATTTATTTATTATCTGATCTTCCATAGTCGGGTCCGTACCGATTGGTACCCGTGCCCGTGGCGCAGTTGATAGAGACGTTGAATCTCTACGGTGAGACGACAACAACTACGGATGACAGTGATGGCTGAGAATGCAGTTAGGAGATTCGAAGTTCCTATCCGTCGCGGTTACCACCTGACGAAGGCCAGAGGAAGTTGGCCGAAACGTTGTGCACCAAATAAAAAAGATAAGATGAGACTAGTAGTCCGAAATAAAATAAAATTAACATACAATGCTCATCTAAAAAATAAAAAATTCCAATAAGGAATAATATATATATATACCAATCGGTACGGACCCGACTATGGAAGATCAGATAATAAATAAATATGGATTTATAAGATCAAAGAATCCAACCTTGATCGCCCTTCGGGGCCCGTGGCGCAGTTGATAGAGACGTTGAATCTCTACGGTTCCAGATAAACATTGTCTGAAGATAGCGGTTTCAATCCCACCCAAAGCGTGCCAGAGGTAATTGGTCAAAAATGTGGTGAGACGACAACAACTACGGATGACAGTGATGGCTGAGAATGCAGTTAGGAGATTCGAAGTTCCTATCCGTCGCGGTTACCACCTGACGAAGGCCAGAGGAAGTTGGCCGAAACGTTGTGCACCAAATAAAAAAGATAAGATGAGACTAGTAGTCCGAAATAAAATAAAATTAACATTTCTAGCTCAGTTTCAAACTTTCCTTTCAATCATGGGATATGCTTCAGTTGTCAAGGATATCTGTTCTGTAGGTAGTTTTTTCTTAAAACTACCAAAGCTTTTCTTGTAAAACAATTTAGCAAGTATTAAATGTTTAGTTGAAGAATATATGTCCGTTATATCAAAAGATATATAGTCACATAGTTCTTACGCTTCGTCCTTGAATGTTTGTGAAGGATTTTCACAATATTTGGTGTTTCTTATCTCTACAATTACAGTTTTGAAATTTGTTATGTATTCATTGACTTTATATATGCTAATTTCCCGAGAAATAATTTCAACATGAGACATAATTTTATGAAATAGCCCAAACCAAAATATGAAATTTTCATCGTTCAAATATTTCAGAATTTCTGTCGCTTCTGCAACGGTCTCAGCTACATATGATGTTAACTGAATTTCAGTGACAGTTTTTTTATGCTTGAACATTTTCATGAACTCTATTTATGTATGTTAAAGTTCCACCTTGTGGCGGATGGACGTAGAATGCTTACATCCAGATGCTTCTTGAGAATGGGCAGGTCGCTGTGGTGATCTAAAGAAGAAAGTCGGAATAGCTAAAATGTTAGAGATAAATATTCTAGCATTTCGTGTAATGCTTGCTGCATTCCTCATTATTAAATTAAGTTGATGCGCATAACAGTGAAATGTGCATTACTATAAACTGCGTTTATTTTCGCCTGAACACCAGCTTTTTTGCCTTTCATGACATTTGCACCATCAAATGTCTGAGCTATCAGTTTTTGGCGATTCCATTGAAGAACTATATCTAATTGTTGTAGAATAAATTTTGATATCCCATGATGATGTGCCATAGACATGGTCCCAAATCCATGAAGAGGCTTTTGGGAAAATTAAAGAGTTAGTGAGTGAGGCACCAGTGTTGAGGTACTATGACCCCAACAAATCTTTGGTCATCCAATGCGATGCAAGTGAGAAGGGCATGGGGGCTGCACTACTACAAGAAAGTCAACCCCTAGCCTATACCAGCCGTGCAGCCCGTGCACTGACCGACACAGAAACTCGGTATGCACAGATTGCAAAGGAACTACTAGCAGTAGTCTACGCATGTGAACGGTTTCATCAATATACGTTTGGTCGACAGATAACAGTGCTAACCGATCATAAGCCACTGGAGGCGATTATGAAAAAAGAATTGGTGAAATGCCCAAAACGACTTCAAAACATGCTGATGCGACTACAGGCTTGTCGCGGCTAGGCCGCTAACAACAACAACAACAACAACGACAGCACAACAAACGACCAGCCTTTAACAGCCTCCGCCGAAATCAGCAGTAGCAGTAATGTCGGCGGCCGTCACGTGACTCCAGCGCCCCGTTGTAGGAAAGAAATTTAAAAAAGACATCTTTTCTACAACATAACAAAAACAACTAACTTTAATTTCCTGGAGAAACTTCGTGAAATACACACAACGAACTCCTCCAGCATCGACTGTTTGTTAAGAACATATCCGAGAATTAATATTAACTGTTGTTTAGAAATAGAAACAGCTGCCTGCCCGTCCTCGGTGACTGGCAGCCTCCTGAACATTTCGGCGATATTTCCACCGTTCGCCAGCTTGGTTCCCATGCAAAGCTCCGCACTTGCTCACGGTTCCCCTACCGTTCGACGCTCGCGCAACTACTGTGACTCCAGTCCTTACACTGTAGCAGTCCAGTCCACCACCACTACCGTGGCTCCGGTCTCCACACCGTAGAAGTCCACCACCACTACCGTGGCTCCGGTCTCCACACCGTAGAAGTCCACCACCACTACCGTGGCTCCGGTCTCCACACCGTAGAAGTCCACCACCACTACCGTGGCTCCGGTCTCCACACCGTAGAAGTCCACCACCACTACCGTGGCTACGGTCTCCACGCCGTAGAAGTCCACCTCATCACCACGACTCTGTCCGTACCTGATGAACACTGAACCCTCAGTGTTGCCAATTCGCCGTCCATACCTCTCATGCACTGACACCTTACTCAGTGACCGTCCGATCTGAGCGCCTGTCTGTACCTGGTGAACACTGAACCCTCAGTGTTGCCAATTCGCCGTCCGTACCTCTCATACACTGACACCTTACTCAGTGACCGTCCGATCTGAGCGCCTGTCCGTACCTGATGAACACTGAACCCTCAGTGTTGCCAATTCGCCGTCCATTCCTCTCTTAAACCCGAGGCTAACGCACCAGTACTATCCCAGTCGGACCCAGGTCGACCAATCACCCGCACCAGTTATCACGCCGACTTCTCCGACGTCATCTCAGCGTTCCAGCCTACGGCGAACCAACAAGCATCCCCCTGTCAGAGTACACCAGCAACGGATCCCGGACCAACGTCGCCCAGTGAGAAAATTCGCATTTTTGCCACCCTTTCGTTTGCTTAAATAAAAGGCGAATCGTCGTTTTTAACTAAACCTCCCGAGTTTTGTCATTCTTCTTTGCCTAGCATGCTGTTCACCTTTTGCCTGTGTTTATTTTGTTAGTTGTTGGGTCGATTGTCTCCGGACGGCCGGCCCCCGCAACAGGCTTACGATGCTACAGTTCTGTACCATCCAGGTAAGAAAATGTTCCTTGCAGACACGCTATCAATAGTATACATTTATGCATTGAGCAGTGAAGATATGGACGATGAAGATGATGTCAAGGAAGCAGAATATATTCCTGTAACAGAGAGAAGGCTGCTTGAACTGCGCTCAGCCACGAAGGAAGACAGAAGCATGCAGCAGTTACAGCAAATAATTCTGGAAGGATGGCCAGAAGAAAAAATACATCTTGACCCAGAGGTGAGACCATATTTTAACATACGGAATGAAATGATGGTGCAAGATGGTTTAATTTTCAGAGGAAACCGGGTAGTGGTTCCACTGACACAGCGGGCGGTGTTGAAAGAAAAGCTGCATTCCACACACCTGGGAGTAGAAGGATGTTGCAGAAGAGCAAGAGAATGCTTGTATTGGCCAAATATGAACAGTGACATCAAAGACCATGTGTCAAAGTGCCCCACATGTAGAAAATATGAAGTGGCCAACCCAGAAGAGATATGTAACTCAGAACCACCTCGATATGAAGGTGAAATAAGAGAAAACCTCAACCCGACCCCATCCCCAACAAAACCAAGTCCGGAAAGGTTGCGGACAACACAGTCAGGAAGAATAATAAGAGATCCTGTGAGATTCAAGGATTTCACAACATAAGTGAAAGGGCAGAATAATCCCTGTTAGGTAGGAGGGTAGTCAGCCCAAGGAATGCCTAGATCACTGTGTTTTGTAGACTGTTTTAATTCTTATCAGACTTTTTGTTGTGTTTTTTTTTGTTTGTTTTGTTTGTCTTTATCTTCTGTTTTTATTATTGAGAAAAGGGAAGATGTTGCATGAGGGACTGAACAGGAGTTTTCACCGGCTGGAGTTACGCCCCCTTACCGGTGTACTCATGTTTGGCAGATGTAAATAAAGACGCCATTTTTTATAGAAGCTGATCTGTCGTTATGTCTTATTCAATCTATTGACATCCTCGATAATGACACAGACAGCAGATGAATTGCTTAACAACATTGTTGGCGAGTTAGAGAATTTGACACTTCCATTGTCAAGTCTAGTATCACAGACATATGACGGTGCCTCAAACATGTCAGGGAAGTACAATGGCCTGCAGGCAAAATTGAAAGAAGTTGCCGGAGAACATGTTATTTTTGTACATTGCTACGCTCATACCCTAAATTTTGTTTTGGGGGACGCAGCATGTGTATCTGTTGACGTCGCAGAACTATTTGAAAACCTTCAATCGCTCTATGTCATGGTCTCAAAGTCGCATCCCATTAATCAAATCTTTGAAGAATATCAACAAGATGCCGGTCTCTTTGTACGTTCCCTAAAACGAATCGACACTGTCCGTTGGAGTGCCAGAGAGTTTTCTCTTGATATGTTCCTGGAGCGTTACGATGCTGTGATGCGCACTCTTGAATCAGTAATTGCAGGCAAGAAGTTTGATTCGGAAAAACGGAGTCTTGCGGATGGGATGAGGAAAACATTTTCTTCCAAGCAGTTTTTGGCTAGCGCATTTCTCTTTCGTGAGATATTTGCAATTACTGGACCGCTTAGTCGCACACTACAATCAGTAAACATAGACTTTGGTAAGGCGTTGGATCTACTTGACACTATGTTGAAACAACTGTATGAACTTCGAGATGATCCTCAGAGAATTTTGGATGGATTGGAGAACGATTTTTCTGAAATTGAATGGGAGGAGAGACGTGTTGCAAGGAAGAAACGCATGCCTGGCGAACTTGCATTTGATGAGCCTGCTGCATTAACCCAGGAAAAGTGGCGCAGAGATGTATTCTACATCGCATTGGATTCCGTCATCTCTGGGACACACAAACGTTTTGCGCAAAGCAGGCATGTTTTAGAAGCGTTCAGTGTGTTTTCTCCTCAAGTATTCCCCAATTTCCAGGAACGATTTCCAACAACTGTCCATGTGGAACAAAACATCTTAGAATTTTGCAACACGTGTGGAATTGATTCGCATCAATGTGCTAAAGAGTTGTTTAGCTTTTCATCCGCATTCAAAATGTTTATTTTTGATAACAACAGCGCCGTGGAGCTGGATAGCGAAGACGTGTCACTGTAAGCTGCAGAGAGTGATGATGGCTTTTGCGATCCATCCCACGAAGCTACTGTCACTCCAGAAGATCGTGCATCTGCCAAAGTTCGCACATTTGTAGACTGTTTAGCTATTCTCACTAATGCAAAGTTTCAGTTGATTGATGCATATCCCACACTTGTTCGCGTGTATGCCATCGCAGTGGCGATACCCATCACTTCCTGTTCCGCGGAGCGGTCTTTCTCAACCCTCAAACGGGTTAAAACACGATTACGCTCCACATTGGGCCAAGAGAGATTGGAGGGCTTACTGTGTATGTCAATCGAACGAAAGATTTTGAGGGGTCTAGATAGGGACAGACTGATTGACCTACTCGGGAAATCGTCGAAGGAGCTAGGCATGGCCCTTTTGCCCTGAACATTTACTTCCACGTTTCTTCCATGTTTATCCATTTGTGCCTCAAAAGGTCCATAGATGATGTTTTTGTTCCATAACTTTTTGATCCTCCAATAAATGCGTTAATCTGTCTTTCACTATGTTGTGTTCTTTTTTGATGTCTATGTTGTGTTGTTTTCATGATTCGTTTTGCTGTGTAAGTAATTAGTTTCATGATGTACGTGATTTGTATCATCCCGTATTGCAACATTAATAATTAATTTTGCCAAGCTGTTGATATTGGATTGCATGTTTAGTGTAATACAACAGTGAGTGACTCGTTCTCCGATCCAAACCTCTCCTCTAGCTGACCTTTCTTCTCAACATGTCCTAAAACAAGTTTAATGATCAAATACTAGAATTTAGCACTGTTTATTGGAGCAGATTAAGGGAAAAAACAAGTCTGGAAGGCCATTTTCCTGCCATCTGGGATTTTGAAGATCAAAATTTTCTCCATAGCGCCCAACCATGGTGGGCACCGCTGACAGAGGAGGGGGAGAAGAAGTTAATACCATCGGGCAGGCACGGCTCCAAGGGGGCATTGTCCCCCACCCCCACAAAAGATGATTTTTGTTCCATAATGCCCCGGGGGGGGGAGCATACCATCGGTACCAGACAGGTGAGAATGGTTAACAGTTTCACATGAATATTTTATTGACCTTTATAATTATTAAATAAAGGCTGACCACTCCATCAGCCGGATTGCACTTGATGGACACATATGATAATAATTGAATGAATATGAATGAATAAATGAATATGCTGATTTTATTCTGGTTGGTCCCGAAAAACTGCAGTAACGTCAACAAAATCATAAAGTTTGTGCCGAAGAAAAGTTAGCTGTTATATTTGGTCAAAATATTAGTTGCATGTTGCTACAGGTACCCAATATACTGATTAAATTTGATTTTTCGAACACCAAACCTGCAGTTAGTACCAATTGTACTAAGTGTATTTTCAAATTGCAAGAAAGGATCACCCAGAATGCCACAGTACCAATTGTACTAAGTGTATTTTCCAAACTTGGGGAGGGGACCACCACGGTACTAACCGGCATACTGTCTGACAATGATGGTATGACCCCCCCTGAATGCCCCCCAAAAAATCGAGAGAAAGGCAATTCTTTAACATAAAGTAATGCATTTTAGTGCTAAAAATGCATCAACGGGGGCATCTGGAGGCCTTAAAATGGCAAAATTTTCCGGGGCTCCGCTAGCTCTGCTAGGGGGGGGGGGCTTACAGCGCCCCCCAGACCCCCAGCTGCATTTTTTCGCGACTTCGTCGCTCATATCCAGCTTTGCTCAGCCGTTGGGGAGGGGGGCGCCAAATCAGTGATTGGCCCCTGCAGCCATCGACCTCCCACCACGCGTTTGCTTTCAGACTGAATAAACACTTAAATTTTCGTTTAAAACATACCGTCAAAGGGTGCTAATGCACTTACTGATCCGCGCTATTATTTTAAATCGTATTTCCAAGTTTAATTACATTTTTGATGTTTTTATTCAATTGTAAGGTTAAAGTACAGAATAGGTACAAAATGCCTGTGCCTAAATCAAAACGTAGATTCATGAACAAAGCTTTCTTAGAAGTGCACGCTTGTGGAACTCTCTTCCATTTGCCTGTTCCCCACCCACCTGACTACAACTTGGATGTCTTCAAGTCCAACATAAACAAATTCCTGATAAACCGCCTCCTTAAGACACTTTATCAAATCTCCATTACTAAGGATTACTACGATATCATCCCATTGATTACTGTACACGCAATAACTCTTATCCGTGAGTGGCTTCCAGGCCTTTTTTTTTTTTTTTTTTTTTTTTACACAGTGATCACCACTTATCAAGGCCCGGAAGCCACTCAGGGATAAGGGTTATTGCAAGTACATCACGTTAGTGAGGAGATTTTATGAAGTGTTTAATTAGGGGGGCGGTTCATTAGGAATTTGTTAACATTAGACTTGAAGACATCCAAGTTGTAGTCCGGAGGGAAGCAGGCAGACGGAACAGAGTTCCACAGGCGTGCAGTTCTAAGAAAGAAGCTTTGCTCATGAAATCCGTGTTTTGATTTAGGCACAGATATAGAGTGGGGGAAATTTTTCACAGTGGATTCAGCTAGACGGGTGATTTTCGTGAAAGTTTGGCGAGGGGGGACCAGGGATTGGAGTTCAGACGAGCACCTGCCATGAAAATAACGATAAAACAAGGATAGGCTCGCAACGTCTCTTCTGTGGGAGAGGGGTTGCAGGGTAGAGAAAAGGGCATCCCCCACTAAACCACGAAGTCTATTTTGTACTCTGTCAAGGCATGATAGGCTGTTTTTGGCAGCTCCTGCCCAGATATGGCAACAGTATTCCATCCTTGGCCGTACTTGGCTTTTATATAGATAGAGAATTGCATCAGTAGTGAGATATCTTCTGGAGCGGTAGAAGGATCCCACCATCTTTCCAGCGACCTTGGCAACAGACTTGATGTACGTGTTCCATTTCAGATCAGGAGTAAAGGTCAAACCCAGAAGCTTGTCAAAACACGGGGCCTCACCCAGACGAGAGCCATCCATCACAATTGATGCCAGCTGGGGATCAGAGCGTTGATGATGTAAGGATAGGAGTTTGGTTTTAGATGCATTAAAGGTAATAGCCACATCTTCCCCCACTGAACCACGCGCTCGAGATCAGAGGAGAGAGAATCCGAGAGAACTTCGTCATTTACAGCCTTTGATGTGTTGCCGTAGATGGTCGTGTCATCAGCATAGATGTCAACGAATGATTTAAGTATGTGTTTAGGGAGGTCATTGATGTAGATCAGGAAGAGAGTTGGGCCCAGGATTGACCCCTGAGGGACTCCAGCATTTATATTGCAGGCCTCCGATTTTTGTCCATCTACCACTACTCTTATGAGCCTATCGGAGAGAAATAATTTAATGATTGAGAAAACATTTCCAGTTATACCGTAGCTGGAAATCTTGTGAAGTAGACCCTTATGCCATACTTTGTCAAAGGCCTTTGATATGTCAAGAGCAATTGCCCTAGAAAGGAAGCCTTTGTCAAGAGATTCACTAATCCTGTGGGATATAACCGTCAGCACATCTGCAGTAGATCTTGCAGAGCGGAAACCATATTGTGTGTCACTAAGAAGGTTGTTTCTGCTGAGGTGGTTGACTATTTCTCTATTTAATATTGATTCCAGTAACTTACTCATAACACAGAGAAGACTTATTGGTCTGTATTGAGAGGGAGATGACTTATCACCTGAATTCTTAAATACAGGGCAAACTGATGAGGTCTTCCAGGGGATCGGAAAGCACTTCTCCTTAAGGCAGCGCTTAAATAGTTTCGTAAGTATGGGAGCAAGTTCTGGTTGAAGCTTTTTTAACACTATAATTGGGATGCCATCAGGGCCAGTTGCTTTACTGGAATCTAGGTTTTTTATTAGCTTGGCGACCTCATGCACGGATATTTGTATATTACCTAGCTTGTTCTGTGTTATAGGAGGAAATATGGGGAGTTGATGGCCTTCGTCGCATAGGGTAGAATTAGCTGCAAAGTTCTTTGCAAATAGTTTGGCCTTGTCTGACGCTGACGAGATGACCTCTGGTCCATTGATAATGGTTGGGATAGAACGCACACTTCTGTTCAGGATCCTATTTGTTATTTGCCAAAACTGGTGGGAACCAAGCCGCTGATCAGCTACCTTGGATTTAACAGACTGGGCATATAGCTCTCTTGCATTTTTTATTACTCTTTTACAGTGGTTGCTGGCAGTCCTGAAAGCAGCTTTAGTCTCAGTGCATCTATTACGTTGGTAGTTATGGAAAAAGTGATTTCTGTGCGCGATAGCAGCAGCACATTCTGGGGAGAACCATGGCTGGCTGTTAGGTTTTTGTTGGAATTTTTTTGATGGTATGAATTGGTCTATGCCTACAATTAACCATTCGGTCAGATCTGATACTATAGAGGACACTTCCTTTTTAAACATGGAGTGCAGAGGTAAATCAGATATGAATGTACGGAAGCTATCCCAGTCAGCCATAGAGTATCGGTATACAGTACGGTGGAGGGGTACATCTGATGGCTTCTTACATTTTGTTTTTATCTTAACTGATACGACGGAGTGGTCGGAGGACCCTAAAGGAGAATGAACGGTACATGAACATAGCTCAGGGGAAGTTGAAAGAAAAAGGTCTAAGAGGCTTGCATATTGATTGGGTGTATCGGGCACACGGGTGGGTTCGCGAACAATCTGAGTGAGGTCATAAGCAATGGCAAAATCATGACAAAACCTCCCCTCATCATCTGTCTTATTTGAATGGGTCAGCCATTCCACGTTATGGACGTTGAAGTCACCACAGATGTGGATGTTAGCCGAGGGATGTGAAGACAGTATGTGGTCTATTTTCTCAGATATGCTCTTAAAGATAGTAACTCCGCTGTTGTGGGGCCTATAGAGGGCAAATATAAATGCAGTGGTGTTAGCAAGTGCAACCATGAAGCACATATAGGGTAAATTAGGATCTTCTCTAGAGATATCCCTGCCACATGGGAAGCCATCCTTAATGTAGGCACATATTCCATGCCCATGGCGATCTTGGGAGTCAGATTTAGCTGTTAAATTGGAGTATCCATTAATTATGAACTCATCTTGATAAGTGGTGACTACCATATAAAAAAACAAAAACAAAAAACAAAAAAAACAAACTATCTTTTGTCCACGTTACATTACCCCCAAACAACAAACAAGGACAGCAGAACAATGCCTTTTTTAGTTCACAGCATCAAAGCCAACTTTTCCGTTGGTACCATTAAAGCTACGAATATGCACTTTGTTTTTGCTAATGCCTGGCTGAGATATTTGAATAGCAGGCGTTGAACGTCTTCTTTTCTTTATTCCAATTTTATCATGGAGAGATAGCTGTGAAAACTCAATCTGTTGAAGTTCACTTACCGTCGCAGAAGTTATTTCTTGGGGATGCAAGGAAGTCAAGGTTAAATTTTTTATATCAATTGTCTTGGGAAAGGTAAGTACTAGGTAGTCTATTAGTAGAATATCAATTAAGTAGGTAGTCAATTAGGTAGTCTATTAGTAGAATATCAATTAAGGTAGATTTATGTGATCCTCTTTTTGCGATTCAACTAAACCGGAAGTTCTAACTGAGTTGAATCATACTTTTATAACTTTTAGGTCAAAGATTTTTATTAACGAAAAAAGTTTTACAATTTAAAAACGGTTTTATTTATAAAAAGCTTGTTGTTAATTAAAAATAGTCGTATAACAAAATAAGCTTGTCATTAAAATTGTTTTTTTTTTATACAAATATTTTAACTTTGCCATTATAAGCCGTCGAAAAAGGGGTAATACGCAAAAACATTTGAATTAAAAAATACTATTTTAAATTGTGTACACTTTACAAAGTAAAAAAAAATATACAAATGTATTTCTTTTTAACTTTACAGATTAAATAAAATTTCACGGGCTTTTCTGCAGGCAAACAAATGAAAAACATTTTTTAAAATGCATTTAATTTACAATTTTTTAATAGTTTATTTTTTCATAAAAACAAAATCTTTGAAATTTACTTGCCTGCAAGCGATGGTACAGTTAGGAGTCTACCATTTAAAAATAGTTTTATTGGATAACAGTTTGTATTCAAAATTTTAAAATGTGTGTTCATAACAAAACTTTGTAAATAAAATATAGAATAAAAAAGTTTACATGTTTGTACTATGAGCAAACAAAAAACATTTAAAGATACATAATTTGATTTACAAATCTTTTCACAACTTTTTATATAAAAACAGAAACAAACTTTGCTATTTACTATTTGCTTATTAAAAAACCGGTTTTACTTACTCGTTTTGTTATTGCCCATTTTAATTAAAAAAAACTGTGTTCAAAGTTGTACGAGCCTTTTTCAAGCCTCACACAAAAACACACCTTCACATTTCAAGCTATGTCATATACATACGCGCACACAAACATATGCGCCCACGTCCACACACACGTACATTTATTCACGTTCGCGTACATACACTCACATTCACGTGTATATACACACATGCTAACGCACACATATGTACTCACACACGCGCACACGAATGCACACATGGACGACGTCACTTCCGCTTTCTAAGAAAATATACACATGCACAAATGACCACCGGAAACAAGTATAAAACAAAGAGCAACAACCGGCTACTTTTTTTTCGAGACTAGCCTCCTAGGTGACTGGTCGGCGCACTAGCCGCCGCCGTTTCGGCACACGCACAAGCGTACCTCACGCCCACTTACTACTATGTATGGGGCACGAGCTAACAGACTGTATGTACACATTCTCACTCTTTCTCTCTCTATCAACTACTGGTCCCTGAGAACACCTTCGCGTAGCTGACTACTAACTGATGTCAACTCTCATATCCTCTTCTTTGTCTACACGCTGGACTATCATTCTCATTTCCACTACAACACTCATTTCTCTTCCCACGCGCGAACAAATGATAGTGATATGAACACACGTTTCCTATTCTTCTACAACACCAACCCCGCAACAAACATTGGTTACACACGTGCGGAAATGAACACATGTTATAACTAAAACGTTCATTCTTTCAACAGCAAATAAACGACGTTTATCTTATCCATCAATTGAGTCTTTGTTTCCTTCAATTCCATTCGTTTCATTATTTTCTTGTGGTGAGCTAGGGTACTATACTCTGGTCCGTTACAAAGTGTAAAACTTCTTACATTTTCCTCATGGGAGGTTGTACGAGCCTTTTCTAGCCTCACACAAAAACACGCTTTCACATCTCAAGCCATATTTTGTGTCATATACATACGCGCACACAAACATACGTGCACGTACACACACGTACATATATTCACGTTCACATATATACACTCACATTCACGTGTATACACACACACATTAACGTATACACATGTACCCACATACGCGCATACGTACGCACACATGGACAACGTCACTTCCTCTTCAAAGGAAATACACACATGCGCAAAAGCCCACCAGAAACCACTATAAAAGCAAAAGCAATAAGCAGCTTCTTTCTTTTCGGACCAGCTTCCGAGCTGAATGGTCTACGGACCAACAGTGTGCCCTTTTGGCGCGCGTGGGTGCGCGTGCCTCACGCCACCCACTACTATGCGTGCGACAAGAGTAAACAAGCAGTACGTATAACTTATACGCTTTCTCTCTCCATGAACTGGATTGACATTCTCACTCTTTCTCTCTGTTTGTATACAATTTGTGCCTGAGAATACCTTCGCGTAGCTGACTGCTAACATGGCGCACAGCTTTACTGATGTCAACCCTCTATCTTTTTCTTTGTCTACACGCTGGACTGCCACTCCCATTTCCACTACATTGCTCACGCCTTTTTCCACACGCAGACATGAACATGTGTTACACCTAAAACATTCATTTTTCAACAGAAAATAAAAGACATGCTTATTTTATCCAGCAATTGAGTTTTTGTTTCCTTCATTCCATTCGTTTCATTATTTTCTTTTTTAACGGGATTAGGATATATATATCCTAGTCCGCAACAAACGATGGTGACCCCATTATTTTAAATGAAATGGATGTGTTTGAACGAAACACTCATACACACACTCTCTCTCTCCACAACAATACACTTTCCATCTCACCAGCTAACGAGAGACGCACGCCAAACTATAGACTTTCCCTCTCACCAGCTAAGAAGAGAGACGCACGCCAAAGTAAACACATGTTGTACCCTTTTCTTTCATTTGTTTCTTCACAAAATAAATACTAGTTCGTTATATCAATTTAACACGTAGTTCGTCTCTTTCTCAATTCAATTCATTTTCCCTATTTTGCACCACCACCACAAATTGTGGACACCTGAATGCGAGAGGAACACCCATTTCCTTCTATAACCACAAGTCCACAACAAACCGGCGACCACGACAAGACATGAAACGAACAAGCATGGTGACCCTACTTTTTTAAAATTAGTTGTTTTGAGCGAGACGTGCGTTTTATTTGATAAAGAAAAGAAACAAACATTTCAACAAAGAAAAACAAGTGAACTACTACTGACAAAAACCTCAATGAACTACAATGATAAAACCCCTCGTCAGACTCGGCAAAAAAACAAACACGGAGCTATTGCCTTCATACCGAATATAAAGAAAAATTCGAGCTCGACAAACATTTTTTATGGTTTCCTGGCATTACCCTGCAACAAACACGAGGAGCAAAATCACATAGGCCTATACACATCTTCACCCACACAGCAGACGCAACAACAAAGAAACAATTACAGGACATCCCTATCAACATATAGGAAGAAGTTGAATCAACAATACGAGTTGAGATGCACCATGCATGCTGATAAACTCACAACTTGGAAGTTTCGTTGACAGCCAGCAACCACAACCACCGTTTAACACGAACGAATGTGCAACTAGCACTCATACAAACAATGTACACACTATCGCAGAATCACTTGCAAAGACACCGTCAACTTAACACACCACGTCAACATGACACAAAAATTTTCCTTCCAAACGAACAATTCACTTCACTGTCCAAGCAACTCGTTGCACATGTCAGCACAAATAAAACCAACCAAACAAATGTCAGCCTAAAAAAAGAGTAAACGCCTTTTCCACGTGTAAGTAAATACTTTTTTTGTACGAACACACTCCGTTTTTGACTTTTTTTTTTAAACAACCACACCAAAAAAAAAAAAAAAAATCCAGGACGAAAAGTCAATTGCCGAAAACATTACTTAAAGAAATTTTTAAAAAAATATATACTGCATATTTTTTTTTCCTGGGAAAGGAATTATTGCGCGAATCTTTTTTAGTCTCACACAAAAACACGCTTTCACATCTCAAGCCATATTTCATGTCATATACATACACGCACACAAACATACGCGCACGTACACACACGTACATATATTCACGGTCGCGTATATACACTCACATTCACGTGTATACACAAACACGCTAACATACACACATGTATTCACATACGCGCACACGTACGCACACATGGACAACGTCATTTCCCCTTCAAAGGAAATACACACATGCGCAAAGCCCACCGGAAACAACTATAAAAGCAAGAGCAATAAGCAGCTTCTTTCTTTTCGGACCAGCTTCTGAGCTGAACGGTCTACTGACCAACAGTGTGCCCTTTTGGCGCGAGTGGGCGTGCGCGCCTCACGCCACCCACTACTATGTTGGGACAAGAGTTAACAGGCAGTACGTATAACTTATACGCTTTCTCTCTCCATGAACTGGATTGACATTCTTACTCTTTCTCTCTCTATATATACAATTTGTGCCTGAGAATACCTTCACATAGCTGACTGCTAACATAGCGCACAGCTTTACTAATGTAAACCCTCAATCTTTTTCTTTGTCTACACGCTGGACTGCCATTCCCATTTCCACTACATTGCTCACGCCTTTTTCCACACGCAGACATGAACATGTGTTACACCTAAAACATTCATTTTTCAACAGGAAATAAAAGACGTTTATTTTATCCAGCAATTGAGTTTTTATTTCCTTCATTCCATTCGTTTCATTATTTTCATTTATAACGGCATTAGGATATATATATATATCTTAGTCCTCTACAAGGTAAATAAATGCCAAAGCCTATATATATATACACACATATATAGATATGTGTGTGTGTATATATATATGTGTGTGTATATATATATGGGTGTATATATGTATGTGTGTATATATATCGTGTGTGTGTGTATATATATGTGTGTGTGTATATATATCGTGTGTGTGTGTATATATATATATGTGTGTGTATATATATGTGTGTGTGTATGTATATATGTTTTTATATATATATGTGTGTATAACTATATATGTGTGTATATACGTGTGTGTGTATATATGTGTGTATATATATGTGTGTGTATATATATGTGTGTGTATATATACATATATGTGTGTATATATATGTGTGTGTGCATATATGTGTGTATATATATATGTGTGTGTGTGCGTACATATATATGTGTGTGTATATATATGTATATATATGTATATATATATTTATATATACACATATATATATATATAAGTTAAAAACATTTCTAACTAAAATGTATTTTAAAAATAAATTTTCTTCCTTTTTCTATAGAAAAAAATGTAAATATTTTTTATTCTGTAAAGTTTAACTACTACAAAATAAATAGATTTCAAACTACTTAAAAACACAAACAAAATAAGCCATATAGGTAAAAAATAAAATAACATTAGTCGCGTTGGTAGCTTCAAGGCTAAAAGGCCAAACACTTTTACTTTTAAAAAAGTTTGGCATATTGTATATTTTTGTCTGCTTATATCGCATTAAAAAGTGTGGGAATTTTTTTTAAGGTGGAGATTTTATTTACAAGAACACGTTACACTTTTGTACAAGCCTTTTTCAAGTCTCACACAAAAACACACATTCGCATTTCAAGCTATGTCATATACATACGCGCACAAACATATGCGCCCACATCCACACATGTACACATATTCACGTTCGCGTACATACACCCACATTCACATGTATAGACACACACACTAACGCGCACACGAACGTACACATGGACGATGTCACTTCCGCTTTCTAAGGAAAAGTACACATGCGCAAATGACCACAGGAAGCAAGTATAAAACAAAGAGCAACAACTGGCTTCTTTTTTTTCGAGACTAGCCTCCTAGGTGGCTGGTTGGCACGCTAGCCTCCGCCGTTTCGGCACATGCATATGCGTACCTCACGCCCACTTACTACTATGTATGGGCACGAGCTAACAGACCGTATGTACACATTCACACTCTTTCTCTCTCTATCAACTACTGTTCCCTGAGAACATCTTCACGTAGCTGACTACTAACTGATGTCAACTTTCATATCCTCTTCTTTTTCTACACGCTGGACTATCATTCTCATTTCCACTACAACACTCATTTCTCTTCCCACGCGCAAACAAACGATAGTGACCCGAACTTGAGATGAACACACATTTCCTTTTCTTGCTACAACACCAGTCGTGCAACGAACATTGGTTACATACGCGCGGACATGAACACATGTTATAACTAAAACGTTCATTCTTTCAACAGCAACGACGTTTATCTCTATCCATCAATTGAAGAGGTCTTTATTTCCATATGGTGCGCAACATTTTATGGTGACCCCTTTATTTAAATGAAATGGATGAGGTTGAACGAAGCATTCATACACACACAGACTCTCTCTACAACAATAAACCAGCTAACAACGAGAGACGCACGCCAAATAAATACACTTTCCTTCTCACCAGTGAACAGCGAGAGACGCACGCAAAAGTAACCACGTGTGGTACCCTTTTCTTTCATTTGTTTCTTTCACGAAAGAAATACTGTTCCTTTAATTCAATTTAACACGTTCGTTTTTTCCTTGAGACAATTTATATTCCCTATTTCGCACCACCACGACAAAATGGTGACAACCGAACGCGAGACGAACAAGCATTGCCTCCTATGCCACAAGTCCACAACAAACTGGTGCCCGACTGACGCAAAAACGAACAAGCATGGCGACCCTACCTTTTTGAAATTGATTGTTTTGAGCGACACGCGCGTTTTATGTGATAAAGAAAAAAACGAACTTTTCAACAAAAAACTGCTACCGACAAGGACAACTACAAACTACAATGACGAAACCCCCTCATCAGATTCGGCAAAAAAAAAAAAAAAAAAAACGAACACGGAGCTGTCGACTTTATTACCGAATTTAAAGAAAAATTTGAGCTCGACAAACATTTTTACAGGACATACCTATTAACACATAGGAAGAAGTTGAATCAACAATACGAGTTGAGATGCACCACGCACGCTGATAAACTAAAAACTTGGAAGTTTCGTTGACAGTCGGCAACCACGAACGAATACACAACAAACGCCCATACAGACAATGTACACACACTACCGCAGATGCACATGCGAAGACGATGGCAACCAAACTCATCGTTCAACAAGAACGAATGCGCAACTAGCGCCAGTCCAAACGATGCACACATATCCGCAGACTCACTTGCGAAGATACCGTCAACTGGACACAGACACGACGTCACCACGAGACAAAAAAATTTTCCTTCCAAACGAACGATTCACTTCTCTGTCCAAGCAACTCTTTGCACATGCCAGCACACAACAAAAAAAACAAACAAACAAATGTCAGCCTAAAAAAGAGTAAACGCATTTTCCACGCGTAAGTAAATACCCTTTTTTTACGAACACACTCCGTTTTTGACATTCCGTTCTTTTTGACGTTTTTCTAACAACCACACCAACAGCAAAAAAAAAAAAAAACAGTATAAAATAATCAACTGCCGAAAACATTACTCACAAAAAAAAAAGAATATATATATATATATATATATATATATATATATATATACATTGCATGCATTTTTTTTTCCTAGGAAGGGGAGTATTGTACGAGCCTTTTTCAAGTCTCACCCAAAAACACACATTCACATTTCAAGCTGTCATATACATACGCGCACAAACATATGCGCCCACATCCACACATGTACACATATTCACATTCGCGTACATACACCACATTCACATGTATAGACACACAAGCTAACGCGCACACGAACGCACACATGGACGACATCACTTCCGCTTTCTAAGGAAAAATACATATGTGCAAATGACCACAGGAAACAAGTATAAAACAAAGAGCAACAACCGGCTTCTTCCTTTTTTGAGACTAGCCTCCTAGGTGGCTGGTCGGCGCGCTAGCCACCGCTGTTTCATCGCACGCACACGCGTACCTCACGCCCACTTACTACTATGTATGGGGAGCGAGCTAACAGACTGTATGTACACATTCACACTCTTTCTCTCTCTATCTACTACTGTTCCCTGAGAACACCTTCGCGTAGCTGACTACTAACTGATGTCAACATTCCATTTGTTTCATTATTTTCTTGTGGCAAGTGTATTATACTCTGGTCCGCTACACTTTTTAATAATAATAAAAAGAAAACATTTGTAAACATGCCTCTTAAAAAAAATAAACGTAAACATGCAAACACCACATTTCACAAGAGTTTGGAACTGCGATAACTACAGCTCCAAATTGGCTCATATCAGTCGTCTAGACTGGGCATGCACACAAGCGAACTTTACTAAGAATGTGCGCGAGCCTTTTCTAGTCTCACACAAAAACATGCGTTCACATTTCAAGCTATATTACTTGTCATATACATATGCACACACAAACATACGCGCCCACGTCCACACACGTACATGTATTCACGTTCACCTACATACACTCACATTCACGTGTATATACACATACGCTAACGTACACATATGTACTCACACACGCGCACACGTATGCACACAGATGGACGACGTCACTTCCTTTCAATGGAAATCCACACATGCGCAAAAGACCACCGGAAGCAAGTATAAAAGAAAGAGCAATAAGCGGCTTCTTCCTTTTAGGACCAGCTTTCGAGCTGTCCGGTCTACAGACCGACAGTGTGCCTTTTCGGCATGCGCGCGCACGCGCGTACCTCACGCCATTTACTACTATGTGGGACAAAAGGCCAACAGACAGTACGTACACTCTTTCTCTCTTTATCTTCTACTACTTGTGCCAGAGAACACCACCGCGTAGCTGACGGCTAACATGACGCACAGTTTAACTGATGTAAACCCTCTATCCTTTGTCTTTGTCTACACGCTGGACTATCATTCTCATTTCTACTATATTACTCACTTCTTTTCCCATGCGCGAACAAACGATAGTGACCCGAACGTGAGATGAAAACACATTTCCTTTTTCCTTCTATAATACCAATCCCACAACAAACGATGGTTACACCCGTGCGGACATGAACACATGTTATATCTAAAACATTCATTCTTTCAACAGTAAATAAACGACACGTTTATCTTATCCATCAATTGAGTTTTTGTTTCCTTCAATTCCATTTGTTTCATTATTTTCTTGTGGCGAGTTAGGGATTTATTATATCCTGGTCCGCAACAAATGTGTAACTGTGAATTTCGCAGCTCCAAGCAAATTTTACTTTTATGCTTGTATGAGTATGGGGACAGTTATCGACAAACATATTCTTTTTAACATGTATTGATAATATTGAGTAGAAATTACTTGGGGATGCTGCAGTTCCACAGCTCCAGGCACAAGTCGCCACTACTGATGATAGAGCAGCCATCTTAAGCACTACCAAAGAGTTAAGGCTCCTGTACTGTCAGTTGGAAACAGCATCCAGCAATTCTCAAACCATCACCCTCAAACCTGTCAGACAAGTGTGGCCCAGTCCAATTATGTTAGCACACATGGTAAACAAGCACCCCAAAAGGCCCAGGTTAAGGGGAAGGGAATGGAATGAGGCGGATGTAGGGAATAGCATTCATTGCCCTAGTTAGGAAATAAGACTAAGTACTGAGCGTTTCTAATGAGTCCCTGTGATCACACCTCTGCTTCTAGCTAATAGGCAAACAAGGAGTATGGAAGCCGAGTGATAGGCAGAGCCTATCTACTTCTTAAGCAGTTTAGATTTGCAAACCGGTGATTTGATCAAGTCACTAGCTCTAGGGAGGTTGTTGACCAGGACTTACGAGGCCTCCCTTGCTTCCGTTTGGTGTTAAGACGTATGAGGTCTTTGAAGGAATTCAGCAGTAATTAAACTATTGAATAGAAAACCACTTGAAAGGAAGTTGGCAGTATTTAAACTATCGAATAGAAGACCACTTAAATAGTATTTAAGGTGTGGCTCTAATTGAAAAAAAAACCTGGACTCAATCCTCAGCTACACTCTCTGCTCTAACCAGGTTCCATCCGGTTATCGAGAACTCAATGGCTCGACTTTCTCAAACATCTTAACTCCTGGCCTTATATTATCTCATTTATGCAAATTAATGTGCAATCGAACCTGCTGATTCGTTGCTTACTCGTCTCCCATCGCTCGGGTTTCGAGTTCGCACATGCAGCCTAGCCACCTCTGTGACTGCAGCCACACTCAATTTTCACCACAGTAGCTCTACTTTAAAAATCTCTCTATAGGACAATCATAAAATCTGTTTTCAGTCGATTTTTATTCTATAGTTGCTTAATGTTTCTACAATTCCAAAATTACGTAATGTTCTGTTGCTAATTTTTCAGTGTCTAATTTTCCATTGTATCATTTAATTATCTGTGATGTTTGAAAGTATTTTTTTCTTGACAAAAATGCTTTGTTTAATTTTTCAACATTTTTCGGAACATGTAAATCAACTGCTTTCTTTGGAAGGCTACCCAGAGAATTTATGCATTTTTTTTTTGTACAAGTAAAATAAATTTACATCGTATTTTGATATTATTATCCTTTTAGTTTTAGTGGTAATTTAAAAGCAATAAATATTTATTATTAGTATCAATAATGAAAATTAAGTTAAAAATTTAAAAGAATCGGTTTTGAACTCGGAAAATAGGGAAACATTTTTCCGATTCTAATACTTCCAAAAGTTCCAATTTTTTAAAAGACTCATTGTAGTTGAAAATTTCAGATTTTTTGTTAGTTATCAAAATGCCGTCGTCTAAACTGCCCCCCCCCGCCTCCTTGCAACGCCACTGTCGATCACCCATTTTGAAATCACTCGACGTGTTTAGGCCAAATTCCGAGAATTTAGCCTTTTTAAAGCAGTTTAGCAGTTTTTAGAGATTATTTTAAACAGCGAAATTCATAAAAGGGCTCATGCTCCAATCAAAATAGTAAAGTATCCCAATAAATAAAATTAAAATATTTTGCAATTTTATTCTCCAAATGATCCACACTTTTGTTGAACTTGTGTTCTTTGTTTTACATTTTAATTTTCTGCGAAGCTGCACTTACGGGTCACCATTTTGAATTTTGACTGCGGTATTCGTTTGAATCATCACAGGACCATTTATGTAATCATTCAGGCGTTGTTTTATTTAAAACAAGTCACGCTAGAGAAGATTGGATAAAAGTAAGTACAATGTCACTTGAATTAGTTTACTTTTTTTTTTTATAAATGCTTTTATTAACTTTCCAAATGTATCACTTTTTATTCTCTGATCAAATCAGAATATTTTTTTTTAATTTGTTTTTGGAGGGAAAGTTTTGATAATTGGAAATATATAAAATATCAATATTTTGAAACTTTAATTAAAAATAGAATTTAATATTTTTGAAAAGTAGATTTTATTTTAATTCTCTCAAGAATAAAAATATTGGTTAATGTTAGGATCGCTGTTTCAAACAGTTTGTGGGCGCTGATATAGCGTAAAGTATTGATGGAAAGGAAATGGGGTTTGTATTACTGTACACATAGATTCGGAAAAGTTGTCAAAAAACAAATATAGAACAAATAAATGTTATCAAAGGCAAGATAAGTTACTTTTCTACCTAACTGGATATATTTTTTGTGTTTTTATTCAGTGTAACATGTTTATTCAGCTCGAAAAACATGCAATGTTTACCGATGTATTGGAAAATTCAAAATGGCAGCCGACTGTCTCTCGGAGAGGGTACGTTTGGGAAAAGGTATTATAAATAATAAACTAGACAAAATACTGTTAGAAATTCGCTCAATATATGTTACCGTGACATAAGTTGACATGTATTCGGTTGTTTTCTAACAGTATTTTGTCTAGTTTATTATTTATAATACCTTTTCCCAAACGTACCCTCTCCGAGAGACAGTCGGCTGCCATTTTGAATTTTCCAATACATCGGTAAACATTGCATGTTTTTCGAGCTGAATAAACATGTTACACTGAATAAAAACACAAAAAATATATCCAGTTAGGTAGAAAAGTAACTTATCTTGCCTTTGATAACATTTATTTGTTCTATATTTGTTTTTTGACAACTTTTTCGAATCTATGTGTACAGTAATACAAACCCAGGAAATGGTTCCTATTACTTTTCTTTTTTAATGAAAGACTTTAACATATATATTTTTTTTTTAATCAACACGTTATTAGGTAAACGTCGATGTTGGGATACCGTGGCCAAATCATCGCTAAAAAATTGTTTGCACCCATCAAACTTAAAAATCGAATCAGAAACTCGAAAACAAAATGAAACGAATTTAATTAATTTTTTTTTATTATTACCAGAAAAGATATTTCGGTAAATGTTTCGTTTAGGTCCACCTCCACAATTTTCTTTAAAATGACGACATTTATAGGTTTTCGACTATGCTGAATACGAAAATCGCATGGAAATGTTGCAGAGATAAGTAGTTATCAAGATAGAAAAAATGCATTATGCACGGTAATTTTGGCGGCCATTTTTTTACGCGCATGCGCGCGCACCCTAAGCAATCAGAATTTTACACGAAGGAAAAAAAACAAGTACTCCCCCCCCATCCTCGAGAATGATCCACTTTTATGATATTGACAATGCCCCCCCACACACAAAAAAATGTACGTATCCAGCATAATCGAAACTATAAGTCGTAATTTCAAATAAATTTCTTTAAATAAAATAGAGAAGAAATGCACTTACCTTTACAATTATGAAATTTTGCGAGTATGATGAAAAATTATTGGTTTCCTTGTTAATCGTTAACTTGAACTATTAGGAATATTTTCGCAGGTGTTTAATCTAGGCACGCGTACAACTGCGTGCGTAAATAAACATGCCCGTTGTAAATAATTGTAATATTGTCCGAGTATTCTCCACAAATTTCTTTAAATTTCTGCCTCTACTATATTTACCATTATGCGAAGACGAAAATGTCATTTAACTTTTACAGAAACAAGTAATTTTGCGAGACCTATTTTTTAACCCTTTGCATGCGCATGAATACACTAGTACATGCGCAAACAATTCTACAAACTAAAACGTAAACACATTCGAACTGAACTTTGACATCTCTGCAGTACATTGAAAACTTCTCCACCTTTATTATAAGTATTTCATTTTTTTTCAATTACATTTCGTGCCAACATTTTATTTTCACTCACTGACACTTTTCTACGTTTTTGTTCTATTATTTTCTTCTGTACAACTTTATCTTTACACACCTTTTTTTTTAATTACATTTCGTGCCAACATTTTATTTTTACTTGCTGACACTTTTCTACGTTACCCCCCCCCCCCCTAAAAATGAGTGCTACCACAGATTCTTGTGACATGTGTTGTAATAAATATTTCATGACTATTTATAACTACATGTTACAAGAAGAGAAATGTAAAAGTTTCCTCCGACGCCATGGGGTATTACCGACTAGTGTGACATGCCCCAAGTGTGAAAACCCATGTTCCTATCGGGAAGATAAGTCCCTATGGCGATGCACAAATTATTGTGTAGAACTATATAGGAAAAAAAGGAAGTATTGTGGCTTCAGCATCAGCGACTGCAATGGAACATTTGTAGGGAAGACGCACATGCTGTGTTGGAAAGTTGTTCTATTCGTAAACCATTTCCTTAGCAACCGGTGGGACCACGGAACAGTAAAAGAAAATCTTGACATTTCCAGCCGTTCTGCTGTTGACTGGAGGTCTTACTGTTCTGAAGTTTGTCAGAACTGGTCGGATAACCAAGAGCCAATAGGGGGCCAAGGCATTGAGGTGGAAATTGACGAAACCTTAATCGTTCGCCGCAAGTATAACCGAGGAAAGCTTCTAAAGCAAATTTGGATTTTTGGCGGCATTGAGAGGATATCGAAACGGAAGTTTGTGGTAGCATTGACAGGCCCCAATGAGCGGAGGAACGAAGAAACACTACTTCGTTTAACCAAGAAATTTGTTCTGCCAGGTTCTATAGTCTATAGCGATTCTTGGCGAGCTTATAGCAACCTCAACAAGAACGGTTATGTTCACCAGATAGTCAACCACTCTAAAAATTTTGTGGATAAAGATGACCCAACTATTCACACACAAAATATTGAGCGGCTGTGGAGAGACGTGAAAGAATGGATAAAGAGGCCTGGCATTCGAGGAGAATTTATGGAGCAGTACTTGGCAAGATATCTTTTTATAAACAGTGAGACGGACAAATCAAAACTGCTCCATAAGTTTTTTTGTCATGCTAGAAAAATGTACAGGCATGGCACAGAAAAACAGGAGTAAGGACATAAATACATCTGAAAACCGTCTGGGGGGGGGCACATTTTGCGACGGATACAACTATCTTTAAATCTTTAAAAAAAAAAAAAACTTGCTATTTTTAAGTAGTTTTAAATGCTTTTTATTTAATCTCAAATATTGTGGTACTTTAAAATTCGCAACTGTCTCTTCCATTTTCCCAAAACCAACATTAATGCTTTCCTTACTGAAAGTCGCCATCTTGCATTGCAAAAGTTTAAAATGTCGTAGAAACAAAATACCAACGAATGATGCAGGCAAATTGCAAAATAACTTTTATTGAAGTTCGAGTTTCTAAAATAATACCCAATATTCCATTTACATTTGTTCGATAATTTTTTCGATAGCTTCACCCCCCCCAAAAAAAACACTTCTACTTTATAAGAATCCAATGTTGACGACTAACAATGAAACTGAACATGTTCCATCATATCCGCAAAGTCATAATTTTAAACAAAAAAAAACTTTTATAAGTGCGTATTTCTTGTGGTGGCAAGCAAATTGCGGAATTCTACAGGTTTTTTTTGTATTCTAAATATTTGAACTGGGGGGGGGATACTTGTTTTTTTTCTTTTCAGGGCGCGCGTGCATGCGCGAAAAAAAAAAGGCCGCCGGTCTTGGGGGGGGGTATCAGGGCGCGCACGTACAAAAAAAAAATGACCGCCATGCACGTAGAAAAATGTCCGCCATTCTGGAGGATGGAGGGGGGGAGTACTTCGTTTTTTTCCTTCGTGTAAAATTCTGATTGCTTAGGACGCGCGCGCATGCGCGTAAAAAAATGGCCGCCAAAATTACCGTGCATAATGCATTTTTTTCTATCTTGATAACTACTTATCTCTGCAACATTTCAATGCGATTTTCGTATTCAGCATAGTCGAAAACCTATAAATGTCGTCATTTTAAAGAAAATTGTGGAGGTGGACCTAAACGAAACATTTACCGATATTTCCCCTATTATTATTTTAGTAAGAACGAATTACTATTTTTTTATCTTTCTTACTAAAATGTTTCTTTATCCTTCTTACTAAAATAAAATTCTAACGTTACGATCAGGATTCGGTTCTGGGGTTCGAGAAGGAATGAGTGACTCATTTCTTCCCGAACCCCAGAACCGAATCCTGATCATAACGTTAGAATTAAAGTTTCCGACATACCTAGTGACTCATTGAGTCACTAGGTATGTCGGAAACTTTGTGAAAAATATTGAATAATTCGACCCTCTGTCTTTTCAAGCTTATAACTACTCGAAAAATGTAATTCAACCCCTAATTTATTTTCAATTAAAGGAGCAAGGACCAAGGTTTCATTAAAAAAAAAAAACAAAAAAAAAACCAACAAGGTTATTTAAAAAAAACAAACAAAAAAAAAAACAACAAGGTTATTTAAAAAAAAGGTTTCAAACTTCGGACTTTACAGGTAAATTTATTAAAAAAACACTTCTTTTTTTGTTTTAAATTTGAATATATTATATATTGATCTTTTATCTTCAATTTGTGATATATAAAACTTTGAAGAGTAAATCAATTATTTACTTTTTAATACACGTTTCAAAATGGGGGGGGTGAATTTAAAAAAAAAGAGTTTGTCTAAAATATTATATTGGGTTTATTGGAGAGAGCATAAAATTTCACATTGACCCTGAAAATATCGTAAATATAGAATCAATAGAAAAATTTTGATAGATTTTTAAAGTTTAAAAATTGAAAAATACTGAACTCGTAAAATTCAATTAATTTTATTACTTTTTTTTTTAAATAAAAAAATAATATTTCTATTACTTTTTATACAACTTTAATAGTTTATTTTGGAAGTATAATCCGTAAAGAAAATAAACAACCCACTTTTAAAAGAGAAATTATGAGTTTTTTATATTTTATTCGCAGTTTCGTGTTAGGGGTGTCAAAAATTCCTACAAAACTTCTGATACACCTAGTGAGTCACTCGCTCAACAACAGCTCATTTCTGCCCTCTTCTTTTCCAATCGACCACACCTGGCCCCTCGCCACCAGTGTCACACCGTACAATCTGAATGTCAGCAACACGAAATACTTTTCAAGAGAAGATGTTCATGACTCTTTTCTTTTTCTGTCTTGCAGGGAATTTTTCCCAGCTTTTATATCCTCCTATCAAAAAAGAGGGAAAGACAAGAAAAAAAAATAGCTTTTCCCATCATGTTCTATCTTCTCAAGATGCCCTTCAGATATATAAATGAGCTAGCCATCCTTTCCTTCCTCTTTCCCAAAGAGCGATGCAGATACGCCCGGTATGTCGTATATTACTTATTTTTTTGTTTTTGTTTCTAACCATAACCTAGCCTTTAACA
This sequence comes from Euprymna scolopes, assembly GCF_053919585.1. NCBI lineage: Eukaryota > Metazoa > Mollusca > Cephalopoda > Sepiida > Sepiolidae > Euprymna > Euprymna scolopes. The sequence goes on along the minus strand of NC_136490.1, from coordinate 362,846 downwards.
AACCCTTTTTTTTCTTTTTGCATATACCCCACATGCCCCCTTGATCTTTGAGATCAATAAGACACTTCATAATCCTTCATCCAAGTAGGCCTCCTCCTCTCACGTTCGGGACTCTGACAGTGTTTCACTACCCCCCTGACCTCCTCCTCAGTGATATCCGGGTAAACCTCTCTTGCCAGGAATAACGTCCGTTCTCGACCAAAGTGGTGCATATCATGTAACTCTTTAACTTCCTCCCCTGCACAGCATACTGAGGAAACCTCCTTTCCCTCTTACAGCCAGGCCTTCTTTACCCGTGTCATCGAATCCACCTTGTTCTTTTCCGATGGGACTAGCACTACAGATACCCTCAACTGGAGTTCCTCTATCAAATCTGTGAGTGCTCCAAGCCTGCGCTTGATCAGCATTTCTGCAGCACTTCTGGTCCTAACTCTCTTATCGCCAGTCACTGCTAACCTGATCCATGAAACTACCGTTGCCGAATCGGATTTGATTTCAATTATTTTCAATCCCCACTTCAGGGCCAGATTGATTCCTTTCATAGCGGTCTCCAGTTCGGCTACGTTGGGAATAGTCATATTTCTTTCTTAGCCACGCTGCCTCTTCCACAGTTACACCTCCTATCTCTAATATGACGCCCAATGCTAGGCTGCTGGCATCGCACCAAATCACCCCCGCGTCTCTGCCACTGATGAACAATTACTCCTTCGCTGGGTCTTCTTTAGTCACTCTCGCGATGATTTCTTGTAGCATGTTCGTGACCTGCTTCGTCACACAGCCCTCCCAGCCATCAGTGCCCGTTTGTCGTTTAATAAAGCTGCATGCTATCCTGAGACAGCCGGCGATTGAATAGTGTCCCACCAGTCTCCCGCAGACTGAAGAGTTCTCATTTTGTCAGGTCAGTTCTGACTTCGGGTATCACATTCCCTTGTCTAAAGACAAGGCTTCCTTTGCCATCTCGGCATAGTTTCAACCCCAATGCCGCTCCTCCATCCAGGGACTCTGCCGGTTTTGCAATAAACCCATACCTCTCACTTTCTCTGCTTCTTCCACGATAATGTCGTCAATGTACAAACTAATGGCCTTGTCCACTGTACAGTCTTTACTCAGCACCGTCTTCAGCACGGCAGTCATAATTTTAGGGGCTAAGCTCAGCCCAAAATCTAACCTCATCAGGCAATACATCTTCCCTTGTACCGGACCAATTGATGTTGCCAGAGTTTTTCATCTACATTGATCTAGAGATAAGCCAACTTCAGGTTGACAATCTTAGTGGCTCGCTCCATCCTCCTCCATTTCCTCATAACCTCTTCACATACGTCAATCCCTTCTTTTTTTTATTTCACTTTTGTTACATTGAAGAGATCAAGGGGCTCCTTCCTGGGGCTAACACTTGATTCTATTACAGTTTAAATTTATATCCAAGAGCTCTTTTAAGAATAGACACTGTTCTCTTTATGGCTGCTATTTGTATTTCCTTGCAGCTTGGTGTTCCAGGGATTGCTTCTAAGTATTTCTGAAGATTCTTTTTTATTAGGCCAGTTGTTCCTATCACAACTCGTATGATGCTTATTTCTTTCAGAGACCATGTTGATTTTAGTTATCTTTTCTCGTTCTGCTCTATTAGACCAAAGTCATTTGGAACTGTGACGTTGATAATGAGTGCAGTTCTTTCGGGCTTGTTCCATATTACTATATCTGGCTTGATGGCCTTGTCTTTTATGTATCTGCCCGCCTGTATGTCTTTGTCGTAGAACACTGTCACTTTTCCATTTTATGCTATCGGTGGTGGTTCATGTTCTCAGACATTCAACGATTTATCCAGCTGCATTTCTCCACAGATCTTCTAGTGTAAGTATCTACATACTTTGTTGTGGCAGGCAGTGTAATGACCATCGGCTAGAAGGATCTTGCATCCAGAAATTAGGTGGCTTGGGTTTTCAACAGTCGAGTGACAACCTGCATTCGTCGTTTTTTTGTAGACCAACCATTTTCTTAAATCCATTTGTGAGTAAGCCTTGGTCTTGTGCAGCTATAATTAATCGTTCTTCATCAAATGGAAATTTTTCACTTTTAAGCCATTGTAGTAAAGCCTCCTTGTCAATGTAGTTCTGGTTCAGTTCTTCTATAAACCTGCCTGCTCTTCTATGTTGTTGCCATCCTTCTAGTCTTGCCTTCAGTTCCCTTTTTGTATACTCCTCTCTCTTCTTTCGGGTGATTAGGGTTGCTGGGTTGTCATATTCTTCTATTGTGTTATCCAGTGTGTTACCACTGAAATTTTTACCAAGCTTTGTAGCTGACATCTGCTGAGGCAGACATTTGGTGTGATGTTCATTCACCATTTTTATTTTGGGATCAGAAGAACATTTGATATATTGGCCTATGCTTACCATTGAAGCTCGGTATGTGTGGTTTATTTCAGTGAGGCCTAAACCACCTTCTCTCTGTGGTAAGTACAGCCTGTCCATGTACTGATGTTTATAAATGACTTTATGAAGTGCCAGCATTTTCAGAGTTTTTACATCAACGTTATTGTTGCAGTTCTGTGGCCAAATGATTATGCAAAATCCATAACAGACAACGGGTATTACCAATTGATTGATGGCAATAATTTTGTTTTTCGGTGATAGTTCTGATGAGAGAATTTTTTTAAGTCGCTTGAAGTATTCTCTCTGCACTTTTTCTATCATCTTTCCATGTTCAATTGTCTGGTTCTCCTCTACTCCCAGGTATTTGTAGACAGCATTTTCTTCAAGGTCTTCAATAGAGCCATTGTCAAGATTAAGATGTTCTGATGCTGTCTTTCTTCCTTTCTTTATGGTGCACTTAGCGCATTTGTCGAATCCAAACTCCATGCAGATGTCCTCTGTAAAATTTTTTACAATGTCAATCAGAGTGATAAGTTGTTTCTCAGATTCCGCATAGTTTCAGGTCGTTCATAAAGAGTAGATGGTTTATTCTTTTATTTTCCTCCTTTCTGCCCATGCTGAGATTGTATCCAGCATTAGATTGCTTAAGTAGCTTACTTCATGGATCCATTGTGAGGCAGAAAAGGAGCGGTGAAAGGCAGCCTCCCTGGAATATTCCTCGCTTGATCTTTATATTTGGAGTCTTTATCCTTCCTTCGGTATGCTGTAGTGTGCACCATCTGGCCATTTGTTTTTGAAGATATAATTTAATATCAGTGTGCACATTGTACAGCTCCGGACAGCGAAGTATCCAGGAGTGAGGTATACTGTCAAAGGCCTTTTTGTAATTAATCCAGGCCATTGACAGATTTCTTTGTCTTCTGCAGTCTTCTAATAGTGTTCTGTTTACAAGTAGTTGGTCTTTTGTGCCAAGCTTTTTCCTTGTACACTCCCTCCGTTCACTTTCAAGGTAGTCACCAGCAATTAGTTAGGAGCTTGTAGGTTGTTGTGAGGCAGCAGATTGGTCTATATTTGCTAGCCATGTGGGTGTCCTCATTTCTGGGAATAAGTGATGTACTGTCTACAGTAAGCTACTCAGCTGGCTTTTCATCACCACTGATGATTCTATTGACTGCTTTGGCATAGTGGTGATGAAGTGCACTCAGTTTTTTCAGCCAGAAATTTGGTATGTGGTCTATTCCTGGGGTCTTGAAATTACTGCATTGAGCTATCTTCCTGCAGACAGCTTCCTTGGTAATTTTTAGAGCTGGCATTTTTTCTCTCTCCTTGTTCTCCTCTTTGATGGTATTTATCCAGTTGTTTTCTTTATGTACTTTAGTATCCTCATAGAGTGGCCTCCAGAAGTTTTCAACTTCTTGTGTTAATGGGAAGCTCACCTTTATTTCTTCTCTAACGAGGCTCCTATAAACCATTCATGGGTTTGTTGTAAAAAGTTTATTTATCCTTTTTGCTTCAAAGTTTTTGGTTTTATTTTTTATTTGTGCAGCTAAGGCTTTTATTTCAGCCTGATGTTCTGCCATCTTAGCTGTGCTCGGTTTTGGAGGGAATAGTACGTTTATAACTTATTCACCTTCTTATTTAGTTTTTTTGCCTGGGGTTTTACAGGACAGAAATGCAGATATCTGGGCAGTTTCCTTTTGGAGTCTATTTATTTTCTGCTGGAGTTTTCGTTTCCAGACTGGGTTATATGATTTAGCCTTCATATTTCCTCTTTTACTCTCTTGGTATTGGGGTAAGAGTTTTAACAGAATAAACCATGCTGTCCCGTATGTTGCATGATTTATTTCACTCAATGGTGCATTAATTGAGGTGATTCTTTCGAGAGCATCGTTGACCTTTGAAACAGGCACCTTGAAGGCTTTATTCATATTAATTTTTACCAGTCGGGGCTGATCTTCAACAGCCAGACCTTGTGCTATTTCAATCCTATTTGCCAGCTCTTCCTCTAGCTCCAATTGGTCTGCATCCAGCGTCACATGTTCAAGTGGGACACACTGTTGGCACGTCTTCCCATGTTTAAATTGTGTTGGGTCTGTTGGGAGAGATCCCTGGGGAGATGTTGCATTATTTGATGGAGTGACACGTTGGGAATATTTCCGGTTTGTTTTTGGTAGACATCTAAGACTTGGACTTGTTGGCATTGTCTCAGGGGGCTGTGTCAGGTGAGAATGTGTTGTAGTGTCCTCTTGTTTGGTTTGGCAGATCTTAGGTATAGGGAGGGATTGCTGATTGGGCAAATATTGTTTTTAGCCATTTCATGGACATCTTTTTTTAGCTGGGATATTTGCTCATCAGAAAAGACATTGTTTCTCAGAAAATTAGATTTCTGACATGTTAACCTTTCATTCTCAATCTCCTTCTTGTTTGGGCAGTAGTGGTTAAAAATCTTTTGCTATTGCTTACAACTTTCTGAGTTTTTGATATTTTATTTTCGCAAATTCCATTGACCAATACAATGTTCATTTTTCCTCCCTATTCCACTGTGTTTGGGCAGATTCAGCAGTGTTAGATTTGGTGTAATCAATTGCTGCTTCACTAAAAGCTTTCCTCAATTGACCCTCTGAGATACAATTGAAAGCAAGTTCTTATTTGTGGTTATTGTTGTTTTTCCTTTTGGTAAGGGTGAAGTTTTTATTTGAGCCTCGAATAGTGTATTTTTTTTCCTCCCCCATTTCTCATACTTGAGTATGCAAAACAGTGAATAATTTTCTTTTCCTCAAGAGACCACTTTACATGGTTATAGTGTCTTTTCCTAGTGCTCCTTGTTTGGTCTTGCCGGATTCCAGAACTAGAATTTGACTGGTCTGGTGGGGTGTCCAGCTTAGTGTTGTCACTTTTGGAGACATCACAAGGAGAAGGCTCACCGTTATTTTCCTCATATATAGCCCAGTGCCTTGCCATGCTGAGGGGTCTTTTTATCCTGGGTGACATCCTGCCAGTTTATTGATTTAGTTTTATTTTTCATTTTCAATTAAATCCGAATATTTGGTCAGGGTTTACTTTAAAATGAAAATTGAAAGTATCCTCATACCAGAGTCCCTGACAAACCCTTGTACAGAGAGACCGAAGACACCCGAGGTAGGTGTCTAGTAGGCATTCAATTCTCTTTCTTTTTTTTTATTTTACTTTTGTTAGTTTTAAGAGATCAAGGGGCTCTTTCCTGGGGCTAACACTTGATTCTATTACGATTTAAATTTATATTCGAGGGCTCTTTTAAGAATAGATACTGTTCCCTTTATGGCTGCTATTTGTATTTCCTTACAGCTTGGTTTTCCAAAGATTGCTTCTAAGTATTTATGAAGATTCTTTTTTATTAGGCCAGTTGCTCCTATCACAACTGGTATAATGTTTATTTCTTTCAGAGACCATGTTGCTTTTAGATCATTTTTTAGGTCCTGCTATTTTGTTATCTTTTCCCGTTCTGCTCTATTAAGGTCAAAGTCGTTTGGAACTGTGACGTCGATAATGAGTGCAGTTCTTTCAGGCTTGTGGCAGGCTATGTGTCTGTTTAATTCTCTGAAATCCAGTACTGGTCTATATGGTGGGTTGAACAACCGCCAGTAATGCTAGTACTCCTTTTTCTTCCCCTGTCTATGATTTCAGAATTTCCTCTTCTATTCACCTCTCCACTTCTTCCTCGAATCCTTTTCTTATTTCTCCTCACAGTGTTTTCTCATAGCAGCTTACTTTGTTTCGTAGTTCCAGAGATCCATTTCCATTCCACCGTCCACCCCTCGCCATCGAACCTCGCCAGGAAATCCTTGTCCTCGATGCAGCAAGCCTCTGGTTTTTGCGTTCTGATGTTTCTATCACCTTCCACTTCTACTATCCCTACTGCACCAAGGTGTCCGAAAGTTACTTGGCCCCCTCTCAATGTAGCGCCACCAAGTTGGTTGTTCGCACTTACACCTAAAACCACATCAATATCACCGACCAGACGATCCAACATCAGGGCTCACAGTCCAATGGGTACACCTTGCACCTGTACTTCTACTGTCGTCTCTCCTAGTCATTTAATCTCCCTGCCATCCACGGTCTTAATACTCCTGGCTCCGCTCCATGACCTAGCGACATTCTTCGCTATCAACGTCGTGGTGCAGCCTGTGTCTACAAGGGCCATGGCTTTCTTCCCATTGACTACTCCCGGTAACTGAGGCAACGTTTCCTTGTGCGCCATTTCCACATAGAAGGGGGAACCACTGACGCAATGGCTCCCCTTCACTCGTTTTCCTGGTCCTGCAAAGCGACGCAATAGCAGCTAATGTGCCCCACTTGTCCACATCGGTAGCAGGTGACCCCTGGTCTTGGCTTTTTGCAGTCCTTGAGCAGGGGAGGACCCTGGCACCAGAAGCACTTGATGGCAGGTCTCCTCTCCTGTTGCCTCACCGCCTGTCTCTCGTCATTCAAGTGGGGCCTCGTGCACGTATTTCCACCCACAGCTGCAGACACAATTGGGCCCTTGACATTCTTGACTAGGACTCTGGCGTGGACCAAGAGATCATTCACTTCCATAGTATTGATCTCAGTGATTCTCTGCATGTTCGCAGAGATTTCTTCTGGGAAGTCGTTCACTAGGTATAGCTTTACCGTCATCTCCAGTCTCCTCCCCACATAACCAGCCAATCCTGCCAGTCTCCTGATCTCCACAGCAAAGACGTCAACAGACTCGTCAGTCCACCTCAAACTTGCAAGCTTGCCGAGTGCTTCAAATGGACTCTCAGTTAAAGCTAATTTCAGTCTTTGCTCCACTGAGGCAAAGTCTCCCTTATCTTCATCGTGCATCGTGGTAAATTGTGAGGGCTTCCCCCTCTAAGTATAGCGGCAGCAGGGTGACCACGTCTTCGATTTTTTGCAACCTTGCCACTATCTTTAATTTTTCCAGCCATTTAATTAGGTCACCCTCCCCAGTGAAGGGTCTCAACATCTGAGTGTTCAGTCTCCAGTCAGCCATGTTAATCTGCTTGACATGCCGAAATAGCTTCTAACGTTACGATCAGGATTCGGTTCTGGGGTTCAGGAAGGAGTGAGTCACTCGCTCAACAACAGTTTGTTTCTGCCCTCTTCTTTTCCAATCGACCACACCTGGCCTCTCGCTACCAATGTCACACCACACAATCTGAACGTCAGCAACACAAAATACTTTTCAAGAGAAGATATTCACGACTCTTCTTTTTTTGTCTTGCAGGGAATTTTTCCCAGCTTTTATATCCTATCAAAAAAAAGAGGAAGAGACAATAAAAAAATAGCTTCTCTCATCATGCCCTGTGTTCCCAAGATGCGCTTCAGATATATAAATGAGCGAGTCATCCTTTCCTTCTTTCCCAAAGAGTGATGCAGATACGCCCAATATGTTGTATATTACTTATTTATTTTTTTTGTTTTTGTTTCTAACCATAACCTAGCCTTTAACGGTACCTTTTTTTCCTTTCACATATACCCCACAAAAATTGTTAATTCTTATATTTTTTCCATGTGTAACTGCTAATTGTTTTTTTTATGCGTACCTATTTAAAATAAAATTATTCTTTTTCACTGAAAATGAAATAAATAACGAAATATAAAAAACTGCAATTTCTTCATAGTCAAATAATACGACAAATAAGTAATGAGAAATGTTTCTGAACACAAAATGTTTGAAAACCCAAAACATTTATTGGATCAAAATGTATCAATATATAATTGTAAAAACATTTATTTAAAAGTCTGCATAAGAAAATATAATTTTAATAAAACAATTTTATAATGAAAGCAACATTGGATTTTTATATTATTTTAGTAAGAAAGATAATGAAATAGTAATTCGTTCTTACTAAAATAATAGCATTAACAGGGGAAATACATCTTTTCTGGTAATAATAAAAATAAAGTTTGTTTCATTTTGTTTTTGAGTTTCCTATTCGATTTTTAAGTTTGATGGGAGTGGGCAATTTTTTTAGCCGTGATTTGGTCAGGTTATTCCAACATCAACATTTACCTGTTATTAACTTTGTTATGTTAAAATAGATGCAGATTTTGGTACTTATGCATTTATGTTACTGTGTTGAAATAATAGCGTTATTATTTAGAAAGTCATTCTTAACATGGGGAGGGGGAGTTTGTAAGTATTCTGTACTTTCACTTAAAATTTAATAAATAAAAAGATATAATAAAACTTGAATTTAACAAATACTATTTAAAATAATAGCACAATAACATAAGTGCCTAAGCACCCAGAGTTCTTTAATAAAAACCTCAATTCCTCTGCAACTATTGTCACATATACAGCAAGGCACTATCATCACATTTTTAACATTTTGATATAAAGTACAATTCCTCTAAGTTGCCTGGATTTTAGTGTCCTAAATTCTCTTTAGCAAAAGAAAAAAAGATAAATTTCTTAGTTAACGAGCTATTTCTCTTCGGTCAGTGCCTTATACATGAACGCCTAATTTTAAGTTATGCAAATTAAAATGTGACAAGATTGGCTTGTGAAAGTCAATATTTAAGATGGCTTGCAGAAAAAACAGTTCACACAAAATAGAAGATAAAGAAAATTTAAATGAATTATTTGAAAATGGTGTTAACTTCTGGAAAATATTACGGTTAAATTTAATATTTCATTTATCACAATATTTTTATATTTTAATGCTTAAAAAACAAAAGATTGCATACAACTTCCTTGAATTGATATTAATTTATTGTTAACCTTTTTTGCATTGTTGTTGTTTCTTTTCCATTTTATTAAACAAATCTTACTGTAGTGGGAAGCAGTTAAATAGTGCTACAAACAACAATGTTAGCAATCGTAATACAGACAACTTTATGAGTTTCGAAGAGAGAAACCAAGTAAAAACCTCATTTTGAGTTGTGGCAATATGATTTTAAAGAGATTCCTTTTCCTGCCCCCCACAGTAAAAGATGAAAAAGCTTGTCTAAAACAATCAAACTAGGTTTACAACACAAAAAGCAAATGAAAGATAATTAGATTATAAGAAACTGTTACTTACCTTCAATAGCCTCTGGTTTGGGGAGACTGATGCAAAAAGCACCTTCCCCTTTATGATTGTTTTTATATTAATTGTGTATTTTAAATAAGGCACTCTGAGTTATCACTCTTTGATTGTTTTGTATAAAAGGCATATAATGCAACATGTCTTTCTCTTTTGGTGTACAGCCCTTTTTGTGTATAGATGGAAAAAAATAAACAGATGTGTGTCTGTGTGTGCTGAGAAAATGTTACGTGTTAATTCATTTGTTTCTTTATCATTATCGATACTTTTCACAATGAAATTATTTAAAGAACAAAGATATGTTTTTCTTTATTTACTTCATAAATAATTTAACTAAGGCTATTAATTAACCTAACAAAGATTATTAATTAAACCAACACTTTTTACACATGGGGTAGACTATACAGGATTCTAAGAGGTGAAGAATGGGTGGAGATGTATGTCCTGGTTTTTACTTGTTTAAAAGTGCGGTCACTGCATCTAGAACTGATTGAGAATATGTCTATTCAGTCATTTCTAATTGCCTTAATTCGATGTTCCAACAATTATGGGATTCCCTCACATATTTATAGTGATAATGCCAAGTCCTTTGTGGCTGGGTGTGACATGATTCATGAGGTACTTACTTTCAATGAATTCAGGGGGAAATTAGGAACATGCAAGATTAAAACATGTTAAGATACCTTTACACTCTTCTTGATATGAAAGTGTATGGGAAAGACGGATCAAAACCATCAAGTATTGTTTATATAAATTGGTCGAGCTAGTTATAATTATTTTGATCTTCTGACAGTTCTTTCTGGTATACAAACTGCTGTAAATGGGCGTCCCTTGCTTTACAGAAGTTTATCAGACTCTAGTTTCGAAATAATAAGTCCAAATCATATTTTACACCCTCTAGTAAACCCTCATTTGATTTTGAGGATAGACAAAGAGAGTATTCATCAACTGGAACCTCCCTCCTAAAAACAACTCTTAGAGTCCTTGAATTGCAGGGATGACGCATTAAAAGGATTTAGAAGAAGTTGGTACCAGGATTATCTGCTGACTGTAAGAGAACATATGCAAAAACAACAAAGAGGGACTACATCAGTTATTTGTGTGGCAGACGTAGTAACAATCAAGCTCCTTAACAAACCTCAACCACTTTGGGCCTTGGGTAGGATCACACATCTATTTATAGGAGATGATGGCTTGATGAGATCTGCTCCTTGCAGGTTCATTCCTTGAAGCACCTCTATTCCTTGGAGTTGGGCATCCAGGAACCCTATGATGGCTTTGATTCTTTGACAAGGAATACTGATGACAATCTGAATGGCTGTACGGCTGTATGTGATGACAACCCTATTGGAAAGAACAAAGATCTTGTTTGGATTTGCCCTGATTGTGGTGAAATAGACAATGGCAGTGCCATGGTATGTTGCGACTGCTGTGATAACTGGTACCATTTCTCCTGTGTTAGTCTATATCAGCCTCCACCAGGAGAGGAGAGTTATTATTATGAAAATTGCCTCAACCGGAACCCTTCATTGTTCCATGATGTTACATTAACGAATGATTCATTAATGGATGCTGAACATACATGTATTTGCCCAGGATGTGTTTGGTTGGATGTTGGTAGTCCAATAATATGCTGTGATGAATGCAATGAATGGTACCATTTCAACTGTGTAGGTATACAGCAGTTCCCCCACAGGATGAAAATTGGTACTGTTGGAAGTCTGACTTCGAGGGACTAACAGACCACTTTCAGAAAAGATTTAGTGTCAAAAAATAAAAATGTACAGAAAAAAATAAGTTAGAAAAATATGATTTGCATTTAGAATAAATGTTTGACTTAAATTAACTACATGATGAATGTTTATAAAATGTAATTAGATATTTTTATGCAAATATTTTTATTATTGTATGCTTTAATAATTAAAATTTCTTTCATTCACAGGAACAATGGATCAAAACTAAAGGATTTTCAAAATATGTGTTTGAATAGAAGTTGTTCTCTATATGGTAAGAGAAAAAATTGACAGATTTTCAAATATGTGAGAATAATTGTTCTCTTGAAAGATTTTAATGAAAATAAAAAATACAAAAATACAAATAAACACGAAAACACGAAAAAACTTGAAAAGTTTCCTATAAAATTAAAGATGCAAATAAACACGACAAAAAAAACTTACACGTGTGAGTTGTGCGGATCATCCTTTTCATCTTCATCCAAACTAAGACGTCATCAGCGAATACACACTGGAGAAAAACCTCACGTTTGTGAAGTGTGCGACTCAGCATTTGCCGATAAATCAAAATTAACAATCCATGTTCGTATACATACTGGTGAAAAGCCATATCCGTGCAAAGTTTGTGGCTCTGCATTTTCACAATCGTCGACATTAAAAAGTCACATGCGAATCCACACAGGTGAACGACCCTATGAATGTGAAGTGTGTAGCTCTGCATTTTCAGAAAAATCGAGTTTAAAAATCCACATTCGAACACACACGGGTGAGAAACCTTATGTGTGTGAAGTGTGTGGTGCAACTTTTTCACAAATCTTCAGTTTAAAAAGTCACATGTGGAAACACACTGGTGAAAAGCCTTATACTTGTCAAGTATGTGGCTCAGCATATTCAAAAAGATCTAGCTTAAAAAGACACTTACAGTCACACACTGAGAGTCCTTTGATCTCTTAAAACTAATTGAAGTTTATGAAAAGAGAGAATTTGAATGCCTTCTAGAGACTGTCCTCAAGTATCTTAGATCTCTATACAGTGTGTAGCTCAGCATATTTAAAAAGATCCAGCTTTAAAAAACACAGTTACACTGAGAGCTTTTTGATATCTTAATACTAATTCAAGAATTAGGATACTTTCCTCTGCAATTAAAATATGACCATATATTTAAAATAACATAGTATTTGAAGCCCAAATAAAATTCACTTGATATGATTACCTTATACTGACTAATATGAGAATTAGTGCACTTTTTCTAATTGATGTTGTCTATATTAACAACATTAAGCTGGATACTCCACCAGACTTGATGAATTCTTGTCCTGGAATCCATGAAGAAAAAAAGACTAAAATAAATATGGACTATTTACACAACTGCTTAATAAAAGCGAGGAAAATTAATATTCTTAATTTTTACAAGCTAAACTTTTGGGATATACAAGAAAAATGTAATGGAATATTACAATACAATTTATATAGGTATCACGTGTAAGATCCAGGAAGAAACCCTTCGGTTTTAAGAACTTTAACTGAAATAAAATGAAGCACAAGTGCAAAAAACCTTACTCGTGTGAAGTTTTCAAATCAGCATTTGCAGAAAGTTCTGTTTTAAAATTCATACCCAGATACATATGAAACTTTTCACGTTTTATAATGTCTCTGTAGAGGGATTTGTTAGGACAAGCTTGCATGAGGATACTTCCAACAACTCTGACGGTATATTAACAATAACAGTATTCAAAGCCTAATAAACATCCCTTTTGTATGACTACCACAAACTGGCTAATGAGACGAATGTTGCACCTTTTCCAAGTGATGTTTCTACTAGTAACAGCACAGTTTAATACTTCACCACTGGATAAATTCTTGTACAAGGATGTGGTAGGTCAAAAGATATTCAATAGAACCTTGGGATACAGCATAAATTAGTAACAAAATACAGTACAGTATAGAATACACATGTATATAATCAAATAACACCATAAGGTGGGGGGCAAATACTGTAACCAGGGGTCAGAAAAACATTGTATTCTACATCATAACCTGAAAAAATGTATCCTAGGGTCACCGTATCCCAGGTTTCGACTGTACTATAATGTATTTAACTGTTCAGTTGGAAAGAGGAAAATTAATGTTCTTTAATTTGTTAGTAAATCAGTGTTTGAGAGGTAAAGAAAAAACTAATGGAATACTCAGATATCTTTGTATTTCATACATCATAGATATTGTTGGCCTCAGGAAGAAACACATTAACTTCCAAGAGCTTATACTAAAATAAAGTGAAAAACCTTTTGTTTATGAAGTATTTCTTTCAGTATTTTGTAGAAATCCTATCAAAATTCATAGGTGAATGCACACTGCCTATCAGACATTATCACTAAGTGTATAAGGTCTCTATACAAAGGTTTGTTAGAACAACCTGCCATAAGAATACTTCCTTATTCATAAATACTGACGAAATATTCAAAATAACAATATAATGCAAATAAGATCTCCTTGGTATGGCTTATACAAGGAATGGCATACCTTCTACAAGTTATGTTATCTATAGTAACAGCACTAAGCTGGATACTCCATGTTTGTGAAGTGTGTGGCTCAGCATTTTCACAAAAAACTTAAATATTTGCTTCCAAGTATGCATACAAAATGTCTATTATTAATCCCCTAAAAATTGAGTCCTCCCAGCAAGTTCTGCTATATGGAAGTGGAGTATGTCAACCACTTAAGATTTAATTGTAAAGTTTGCTAGGCTATATCTATAGCATAATGTGACACCATATGCAAATAAATATATCGTTTAGCGCAGTAGAAAGTGATCGGAACATATTCCAGAAAAACCATTTACAAATTGGTCATTTACCATCCACTATGACTATGAAATTACTACAATTCCATAGGAAAAATGCACCTATTAAACCTGATATAGTAATATGAAACATTATGGGGAGAGTAACAGTTTAGTTGAAATCAGCATATCTAATGATGCGGGTTTAACCAGAGATGATATGGAGAATAGAAATAAATTCTTAAATCTTATATATGACATGAAATGAAACTGGAAACTAAGGAAAATTTCAGTAATTCAAGTAATAATAGAAGCTTTAAAGCTATCTGGCGAATATACCTGCAGAACCAAATGCAATATAAATCAAAACAAATACACTTTAAAGCTTAGAAGCCATAAAAGATCTATTGAGGGGGATTTCTAAAATAGTTGATCAATATCTGTCATCTGTTAAGGTGTCCTTATTCACAGCAAAAAAAAAAATGACAATAAGAGCAAGGACATTAATGGAAGAACTCAATCACAATTGCAAAGAGTATGACTAATCATAGAAACAAGAAAATGTAAAGAAAATTTAAAAAAAAACTTAAATTTATTAATTGTATGATTCTGCATTTTCAGTAAACATCCCCAAATGCTCATGCAAACACAAATAGCTGTTGAATGTTTGAATTCCTGCTAGATACCATCCTTTAGTGCTTTCAGTCTTACTGTACAGGTTTTGTTTTAGCCAACCTGACAATAATCCCTGACCAAATATTCAAAATAACATAGTATTCCAAGCCCAGATAAGATCCTTTAACAGGACTACATATGCTAACTCATACGAGAAATGGTACGTTTTCTTAGTGCTAGCTACTGCACTTAGATAAATACTTTATTAGAAGGATAAAATCTTTCCTGAAATCAGCAATACAAAAGAAATGACCACAATAAAGATTAAGCATAACATATAGAGGAGGAAATTAGTGTTCTTCAATGAATTACAAATGCTATATTTAAGAACTAAAGGAAAATATCAATTGAAAACTAGGATAAATATGTAGAAATTAAGGAAAAGCACCAAGAAAAGATCTCTTTATTTCTGAGAGAAGCTGGCATAAAATGTAAATCCTCATGTTTGTGAACTTAGTGGCTCGTCATTTCTGCAAAAATCCACTTTAAAAATTTACATTTTGATAGGCACTGGGAGACTTTATTTGATGAGAAAAGACTCATTATAGCCTTCAAGATCAGGGTTTACTCATAAATGGTTTGTCTGCAAGCTAGTGGGCAGTGCAAGTTTTGCCACTCAGCAATTTAGAGTCCAAGCAAGCTAATGTTTGGATGCAAAATTCTATTGGCAGATGGCCTTTACACTGTCTGCCTCAACAAAGTATGTAAATGTCTCCATTGGAAGATCTATGGAGAGATACAGCTTATCAGATCATCAAACTTACGGAAACATGGGCCATTATCAATAGCATCAAATAGTGACAGTTTTCTATGATGAAAGCAGGCAAGCAGCAAAGGTCATCAAGTTGTAATATGGAACAAGTTCTAAAGAACTGTGCTCATTATTGATGCCACCATCCCAAATGACTATGACCTTAATAGAGCTGAATGAGAAACAATAACAAAAAATAAACATTATACCTGTTGTGATATGAGCAACTGGCCTAATGAAAAAATCCCTAAGAAATATTTAGGAACAATCTCTGGAAGTAATTGTAATGGCATTGTCACTGTAGTCTCATCTTAAGGGCATTTTATTTGGATGTTATTTCACTGAATTAACTAACTTGTATGATGTGATTACACCTGCTTAATCTTTTGTCGAAGATGACCATACAAATATACTTTTAACTTACCTTCATTTTGACAATTGATCAAGTTTGTTGTTTCTTATGCTGGTGCCTGTGTCAGGTTCATAATTCTTATTCAAATAACCTTTTGCTACATTTGATAATTATTTTATGTTGCTTTTGCATTTTCACCAGGTGTACACTTTTGTTAAAATGATTTATTAGTTTATACGACCTAGATATTATACAGTTGTTTAATTTTATAATAAGCAAATCAATGTCTGCTATTCCAATCACAGCAAAAATTAATGAATATCAAAAACTTTGAGGTGTTAAAATATAATTAATGTTAAATTTATGTCAGTGGGAAATGTATATTACTTTCATATCAATATGTTCTCTTCAATGTTCCAGTAAAACTAATATTAATTTTTTCATGTGTGATACTTCTGTAACATTTTAGAGGAGCAGTATTTTCATTTATTTGAGACTTTGATTTGTCTAAGATCACCTGAATATCAACAATTGGTAGGTAGGTATTTTGTCTAAATACCAAAATATGTTATGCCACATCAGAAATAAGAATATTTTAATTTTATTTCTTAATATCTTCTTTATTTTATTGTGTTCTAATACATCTCACTACTAAAAGGAAATCTGCATGAATGCTGTATTTGTTTTCTTAAATAATATTTATAATACAGACTTTGGCCAAGGGAATCATGAGAAAAATATGTATTCTTGTGTCCTCAACCATAGACATCATATTTCTGTTTTCTTTATTTTATACTTTCTCAAATAAAGTAAGAAATAATATTTGCTGTCTATGGATGTTTGACATGAAGGAATATTTCAGGATAGTATTCTAAACATTTAAACTCTAAATTTTTAAATTAATATATTTGTAAAAACCATATTTGAAAATGAATACAATTGTAAACAACCCTATTGCAAAATTAATACTATTATTAACAGGCTTATTTTAAAATGAAAACAATTGTAAAAAATGCTATTCCTAACGTACAGAAGTTTTAATGTAATGTGAACAGACATCCCACTGTGTAACTTCCAACAGTCACTTGTTTGACATGATCCCAAGTAGTAGCTCTTTACATTCCACATGACAATCTGCCTTGATTCTAGTGAAAAAGCATATAAAATTTAGATTTACCGAAATATTATTTTGTTAACAAATATTATAACGACTTATTCTTTATTTTTTCTTTGGTATGATCTTTTGTTAGAAAATTTAAATTAGATATAATGATGACTTGAGTAACTAAAAATTTATTCAATCAAATTATCCAGATAAATTTAAGATCAATTGATTTATATGAATACATTTAAAATTACTAGATAAGAATTTCTGTTAAAAAGTTTTTTTGATGCACTAGTTTTACTTGGGAAATATGCATATTTTAATTTGCACACATAAAATCCCTCCATAAAACTTTAAATTCTGAAGATGTAAAGATTAGCTCCCTCTATTATGTTAATTCTCAACATTTTATTATTTTCGTTGATTTGTAGATTAGTGCATTATTGTAGGATTGTCATCTAGAGATTCCATTTTCGTTTATAATTAAAAAAAACTTTCCATTTTCAGATTATATGCTTTTCTTGTATTATGTTAGTTTTAACTTGACTGCACATATTTTCTATGGTATTTTAAACACCCACATTTATTTAATACTCCTGTGAATATATTAGCAGATGATTGGTTTGAAATAAGGTCAGGATGAAGAATGTAATTTGATAGAGTTAGTTATTAAACAAAAAAGAGTCAACATCTTCCATGAATAATATCAAACTGTTCCATTAAAGTATGAATTAACTTTTATTTGAAAGAGAAAATTTTAATGAAGCGAGAGTTGATTTTTCTCATGTTTTATTTATTAATAATACTTGTGTTTACATGTTCTGGTAGTGAGGCATGTAAATATGACTTGTGTTAGCAAAACGGTGTAAGGGAGATAATGAATATTTCCTGTATAACATTGAACAATTTAATACCAACAAAAAGAATTGACAACACAAGGAAATCATAATACATGCTTAATGAACTATAATATGCTTTTATTAATGCAAAAGGTAAGCTCTGCCTATCACCCGGTTTTTAATACTCCTTTTGTGTCTATTAGCCAGGCACAGAGCTATGGTCACAGGGACTTAGAAGAGACATCTAATGCTTGGTTTTGTTTCCTGACTAGGGTAATGAACATTGTCCCCTATTTCCATTTTATTTCCTTCTCCTAAAACTGGGCTCTTTGATTGCCAGATATATTTGCATGATTAAACTGAGTCATCCTTGTCTGAGGTTCGAGGATATCAGTTTGGCAGTTTGTCTTATTGTATTTCGACTGACAGTACAGGAGCCCTAACTCTTTGGTAGTACTTTGAATAGCTACTCTATCATTACTTTTATCATATCAGGATGGTTGTAATGCTATGTTTCACATGGAAATGAGCATTGAACTCATCTCCAGTGGTTTCCTGAGATCTATTTGTGTATGCATATTTGGTATCATGCACGCTCTCACCCTAAAACTGAAACTATTAAATATAATGACAGCCCAAACAAAAAGTGTGATCAAACCACATACACAGACACTCAAACAAAACCAATTCACCTCCTCCCTTGAAGTTCGCATTCACAAATACCCATGGGCTTAAAACTTAGACAATGTAGAATAATTTCTCCTAGTCAAATACTTGGATATTTTAGTGCTAAATGAAACTAAAGTATACTCCTTCATCTTCTCTAACAACTTTAATATGTTTAGTCATCTCCCACTTTGCCATAAGGACTCAGGCACATGCATGAACTTGGAGTCTATATTCATAACACCTTCCCCTTGACTAGAGAATCAAAACTAGAATCAGATGACCAGATCGTTATGTGCTTTAGTGTAATCTTGCAATGTAGCATTTCTTATATTTTCTTTACTGTTCTCCCTCAACCCAGGAGTACCCTAATCAACCACATCTCTAACAACATAGATATAGCACTCTTCCTAGATACTAGTGCCAAAATCCATGTATTTATTCACTGCAGTAATTTGGTTTCTTTAGTTACACAGACGAAGCTGGTAGCATCACACATAGCTTTTCTATATCCCGTTACCTGACATAGTCATGTTCCCGACCCGATCATCACCTCTAGGCCTATTTCTGACCGCAGTTTCTGAGGACTGTGTAAAAAATGCTCACCCGGGAATGCTGATCACATTATGATATTGGTAGGCATCACCCTTAAATCTCAACCCCAAGTTGATGAACCATTGCTTAAAACGACATGGTATTTCAAGAATAATGAATACAAAGTCAGCAGGTATCACATCAGATATTCAATGGAAGAGTATCTTCTCTCTTTCCATGGGATAGTGTTTGAGGCTACTGAATGGAATATAACAACAATTGAAGCACGTTTCTACATAGAAGTTTTATAGCAAACTCCATTATCCACAATGGTTTAGTTCTATTTGTGTAGCTGCCATTGCTCAAAGGCAGCATGCATTCCGTAAATTTATCCAACATAAGTCCAGTACAAATAGACAAAAGTATCTAGAAGCTAGAAATAGTTATAATAGTGAAATAGCCACAGCCAAGAACAGGAGTACTGAAATCACCAGAAAATGCATTGAGTCACAGAAATTAAGAACTCATGATTTCTGGAAAATTTATAACAGTGTAGAAAATAATGGGCAATCCACAATCGAACAATCATAAGGTTGTTTACATGGCGGCTGAGAAGGTTAACCCGGTCATCTGGTGGTTTGCTTCCAACTCCACTATAGACCCAACAAACCATTCCTATCCAAAGTTCCCTTGTGGACAAAAGTCACATTCAATGATCTGAAAATTACCTCTCCTCAGTTTTGAGTGGTCTTATCACTGCTATACTATTTTTAAAAAATCCTCTGCTGAGGTTGCTCAGTTCTTTTCAAACTCTTCAGCAAATACCTTACCAAATCTTACTTCTTTGACTGATGGAAAAGAATTCTGGTGAAAGAACTGATCAACTGAATTATCGCCCCACTACTCTCCTCCCTCTCTTCACCAAAATCTAAGTTCTTAAGCAATCAAGCACTAGTCCACCACCTCATAGATACTAAACTTCTGTCCGACTGACAATATGGATTTAGACAAACTCGTTCTATTGCAGATATCCTAACTGCAATCTCTGAATGTATGAACGGCACTGGATAAAGCAGGGTAGTAACCCTATACATATATGTAAAGGCTTTCACAGAGTATGAGGATCTCATACAAATTAAATCATATGGTATATCTGAACGAATACTTAATATAATCAAATCCTTCTTAGATGAGAAAAATCCAGGTTGTTGTCAATGGTAGCATATCAAAGCAACATGACATAAATGCGGGTGTGCCACAAAGGTTGATCCTTAGACTCTTATTCCTGATGTTTAAAAATAACCTCCCTAATAAAATTGTCTCCGAGATAAGTATATTTGCTAATGACCCCATGTTCTTTAATAGACACTAGGGGAAAACCAATGACCACATCTAAGGAAAACCTCCAGTTTGTTGTGGAATTGAGACATAAATAGATGGTAATATTCAATGCTGCCAAGACAGAGTTTGTTTCTTTTAATAATTACAAAAACCCTTCTCAACTACTGTTTGCCATAACTAATAATATGCTACCTGAAAGCTCTTCATTCAAACTCCTTGTGTTAAAATGCACAGGCAACATGAATTGGAACAAATACACTGAAGACATTGCCAAGAAGCTACAAAAAAGGTGGGGTTTCTCTACCATCCTATAAAATTACACAGAGTATCTTATATCTCTACAAAGTCACCATTCTCCCATGCATAAACAATAAAGTATTGGTACTAGATCTGGTCTGGTGCATCTGTCACTAGTCTCTTGCTCTTAGACAGAGCTATAATTATGGCTCTTAAAGACCCCATAATTGCGAGGGGGCACAAGTTTTCTAGAGGCTGCAATGCCCTGGGAAAAATTATAATAATTACTAGGATTAATTAGAAAATTATTATCACAACTGTTGAAATATATATCAATCTGTCAAAGCCTTCTGAGGCTCCAAAGGGATCGTAAATCATTTATAATAAAAAAATGAACATGAAAGAGCTACGCACGTTTGTCATACTTTTGATTAAATAACTGAAATAATGTTTTTGTCTAAAAATTCTCACACAGACACAGAAATATGCCATCTAAAGTCGATCAATTTAAGTAGGTCATTAAGTATTGTAATCTCAAAAAACTATTTGACAGCATGCTCAGTATATTTTAATTCCGTCTTGTTCTATTTGTTGCCTTCCTCTCACCTAGAGTCTTTTTATAATGTCTTTTAGGGCAGCTAATTCATTGACATGCAAATCAATGCATATCAAACTACATGCCCTCATGTTCCTTAAAGATAATCTCACATAAACCCATGCTCAGATCGACACATCTTCAGGTCTTCGAGGCATAAAAGCTAGTCACAACTGAATCACACTACATGGCTAATCGCAACTAACTCACACTGCACAGCTATTCACAACTAAATCACACTGCATGGCTATTCACAACTAAATCACACTACATGGCTATTCACAACTAAATCACACTACATGGCTATTCACAACTAAATCACACTACATGGCTAGTCACAACTAAATCACACTACATGGCTAGTCACAACTAAATCACACTACAAGGCTATTCACAACTAAATCACACTACAAGGCTATTCACAACTAACTCACTATATGGCTAGTCACAACTAACTCATACTATATGACTAGTCACAACTAACTCACACTATACAACTAGTCACAACTAACATTATATGGCTAGTCACAACTAACTTGCACTACATGATTAGTCACAACTAACAGCTAGTCACAACTAATTCACACTACACGGCTAGACAACTAATTCACACAATACAACGACACCAATTCTGAAAGTTTAGCTCGAATTGTAACATAATCCTTCTCATGACTTAAGGATGCACATCTTAAAAGTCTTTTTATAAAGTTCAACCTTCATTTCATGATGATGCTTTCCAACCTAAATTCTATTTTAATCTCTCCACTTCACGACGACACTTTCAATAAAATCTGATTGTCATATCAGCTTTACATTTCTGATAAATTAGCTTGACATCTCATTAGAAAAAAATAATTGACAGCATGCTTACAACATCGTCTTGTATTTGCTGCCAACTACCTGGCGCCATTCTCTTGCATACAGTCTTTTTATAACCTCTTTAGTGCAGCTAATGCAAATCGATGTATATCAACTACAAATATATCACAAGTTACCCCAGCTTCTTAGTTTTTGTGAACATCTACTTGAGTTCAATTTTTGCATATCTATGATTAATCAGATATTGATGTCAGTTCTTTCTTTTTCATTTTACATGTTTCTGAACTGGTAGTGAAAAGAATGTTCAAAAGATATAAAGATGCCATAAAATCAAACTACTTAAAAAGAGAATTGTAGTTATTGTTGAAACAGTTACATTTTTATTCTTTTATAGTGTAGTTAGATATGCATTAATTTGCATATCAATGAATCAGCAGTCCTAAAAAACGCTATAAAAAGATGTGGTTAGTTTGAAAGAGATGTGGTGAGCACAAAAGAGAGACGTTGTTAGCACAAAAGAGACCAGAAATGATTAGCACAAAATAGATGAGGCATGGTGAAAAGTGTGCATGATAGCAATATTTTTTTTATATATTTTTGAATCCTAATTTTACCACAAGCTATTTTGGTTTTATTAGAACTACCATGTTAAGGCAATTTGACATTCGGCTAATCTCTGTATTCAGTGGCGTGGCAACGAACACTCCAATAATGGAATGGTTGGAGGATCTAGAGTTGACTAGCTGTGCAAATTAACCAAGGTGTAATAAGTCCTGCCACTATGATTGAAAGGTGCGGCTCGGTAAACATATCAGCAGCTTTCATAACAATGGAATGATATTTTTTTTTTTTTACATGGGTGTCACCACTTATCAAGGCAAAGAGGCCACTCGAGGATAAGGGTTAATAGGTATACATTAGTCATTGTGATTTTAGCATATTAAGATATTAAGAAATACTATCATCAATTAATGGAGAAGTACAATATGATTCGGATTTTATAAAAAATATTGTCGACTAGTTTTGGAGATTTTATTTTAGAAATACTGTCTTAAGGAATACCGTCATCAAGTTATGGAGAAAATTTGAATCGGATTTTAGAGGAACAATTCAAATCAGATTTTAGAGAAATGGTGGCGTCAAGCTATAGAGAAGAGTGAAGTACAATTTGGGTGGATTTTTGAGAAATACCGTCAAGTTATGGAGAGTTCTTAAAAATTCAGTCGTCAAGTTATGGAGAAGAGTAAAACGCGATTCAGTTGAATTTTCAAAAAAACAGTAATCGTTTTTAAGTGAAGAACTTAAAATGTGATTCGATTGTATTTCTGAAGTCATCGCTTTTAAATGAAGAACTTAAAAAGCAATCCGGTTGGATTTTCAAGAAAAAAGTCGTCGCTTTTAAATGAAGGACTTAAAATTCGATTCAGTAGCATTTTCTAGAAAAAATTTGTGACTTTTAAATGAAGAATTTAAAATGCGAATCAGTTGTGTTTTCTGAAAATAGTCGTTGCTTTTAAATGAGGAACTTAAAATGCGAATCGATTGGATTATCTAGGAAAAAAGTCATTGCTTTTGAATGACTAATTTAAAATATGATTCAGTTGGATTTTCTTTAAAAAGTCGCTTTTAAATGAAGAAATGTGATTTGGTTTGCTTTTATAAAAAGAGTCGTTGCTTTTAATTAAGTTCTGTGTCTAGCCGACTAGTGAATGCTAGTTATAGATGTGTAGTGTAAGCTAGCTGTGTGCTTAGCTGTAGTGTGGGTTGGCTGTGTGCTTAGGCGTGTAGTGTGATCTAATTGTGTCTGGAAGCCCTGGGTAATGGTTATCTGAGATGAGCAATAATGATCATGGGGGTGTAGTTAGATATGCATTAATTTACACATCAACAAATCAGCAGCCCTGAAAAGACATTATAAAAAGACGTGGTTAGCACAAAAGAGTAAATGTGGTTGGCACCAAAGAGACAAGACGTGATTAGCATAAAAGAGACAAGACATGGTGAAAACACTTGCACATAATGACAATATATTCTCTATATATTTTTAAAATACTAATTTTATCACACTGTTACTCTCGCTTCTTCTTATTTGTCCCTCAGTCCTCATTTTTTAATGAGTGATTTTTCTGACAAAGGGAGAAGAAAAAGCTGTTTTCTAGGTTGGCAGTATTTTGCACGAACAGTTGGCAGAGATAGCGGAAGTTTTCTGTTTCTATGTCTATCCTTGTAGCCATGTCACTAGTAAGGGTGCTGGAGGTAAACGTTTTGTCTGGGCTGGCATTATCCGCCTGATAGTCAGGGACCCGAACCTTGGATTAACCACTAAGGAGGCTGTCCTATCAGCAGGTGCAAAGTACTGGGGCTACTGTATTGCCATTTGGTGAATGGATTCTGGACCATGCAGTAGCTTCTGGTGGGGCCTCTCGATGCCATACTAGTGGGTAATTGTTACGGCTTTGCCTTATCATTAGCTACAAATAAAAAAAAATAAAAAAATTCTTCGTTTCTTTTTCTCTCTTAGTTTCCCCTCTCTGTCCTGCTCTAAGTAAATCTGACGACCTAGTCCACAAATTCCAAAATTTCATCATGACAAGTTTCAAGAAAAAATACACAATTAAACCCGGTTCTCCAACTTCCAACGTAGACCCCTACTACCATGTCTCCTTCTCCAACATCAGGGGTCTACGTTCTAACCTTCCAGAGGTTGAAACCCAATTACAGGAGACTAAACCAGACCTTTTATTTTTAAGTGAAACTGGCATTGGACAGGCTATTTCCCTAGAAGAGTTCGCAATTAAAGGATACTCTAACTTAACTTCTAAATCTGACCCCCAAGATCGCCATGGGCATGGAATATGTGCCTATATAAGGGATAGCTTTCCATGTGGTAGGGACATCTCCCGGGAAGATCCTAACTTACCCTATATGTACTTCCGGGTTGCTTTAGCTCACACTACGGCATTTATATTTACTCTCTATCGCCCCCATAACAGCAGAGTTACTATCTTTCAAAGCATATCTGAGAAAATTGACCAAGTCCTATCTGCTTATCCTTCAGCTAACATTCACGTATGTGGTGACTTCAATGTTCACAACGTCGAATGGTTGACCCACTCTTACAAGACCGATGATAAGGGGAGGTTCTGTCATGATTTCTCCATTGCCTATGGCCTCACTCAGATTGTTCAGGAACCCACCCATGTGCCTGACAATGACGGCCAGTATGCAAGCCTACTAGACCTTTTTCTCACAACTTGCCCTGAACTATGTTCAGTTTTTGTTCTGTCGCCTCTTGGATCTTCCGACCACTCTGTTGTATCAATTAAGATAAAAATGAAATGTAATAAGTCCCCAGATGTACCTCTCCATCGTACAGTATATCGATACACTAAGGCTGACTGGGATAGCTTCCGTACATTTATATCTGATCTACCTCTGCATTACATGTTTAAAAAGGATGTGTCCTCTATAGTATTAGACCTGACCGTTTCATACCCTCGAAAAAGTTTCAGCAAAAACCTAACAGCCAGCCATGGTTCTCTCCAGAATGTGCTGCTGCCATTGCGCACAGAAATCACTTTTTCCACTGTTTCCAACGTAATAGATGTATGGAAACTAAAGCCGCTTTCAGGACTGCCAGCAACCATTGTAAGAAAGTAATAAAGAATGCAAGAGAGTTGTATGCTCAATCTGTTAAGTCCAAAGTAGCTGAACAGCGGCTTGGTTCCCACCAGTTTTGGCAAATAGCAAACAATCCTGAACAGAAGCGTGTGCTTCACCCCAACTATTATCAATGGACATGAGGTAATCTCGTCAGCATCAGACAAAGCCAAACTCTTTGTCAAGAACTTTGCAGCTAATTCTACCCTTTGCGATCAAGGCTGCCAACCCCCAATATTTCCTCCTGTATCAGAAAACACGCTATGTGATATACGTATATCTGTACGTGATGTTGCCAAGCTAATCAAAAAACCTTGATTCCAGTAAAGCAACTGGCCCTGACGGTATTCCAATTATAGTGCTAAAAAAACTTCAACCTGAACTAGCGTCCATACTTACAAAACTGTTTAAACGTTGTCTTAAGGAGAATAGTTTCCCATCTCCCTGGAAAATCTCATCAGTATGCCCTGTATTTAAGAATTCAGGTGATCGCTCATCCCCCTCTCAGTACAGGCCAATAAGTCTCCTGTGCGTCATGAGTAAGTTGCTAGAATCTGTGTTAAATACAGAAGTAATCAACCATCTCAACAAAAATAACCTTCTTAATGACACTCAATATGGTTTCCGTTCTGCTAGATCTACAGCAGATGTTCTTACAGTTATATCGCATAGGATTAGCAAATCTCTCGACAGAAGCAACCTTTCTAGGGCAATTGCTCTTGACATATCTAAGGCCTTTGATAGGGTATGGCATAAAGGTTTACTTCATAAGATCTCTAGCTATGGTATTGCTGGAAATGTCTTCTCAATTATTAAACCATTTCTTTCTGATAGGTTCATAAGAGTAGTAGTTGAGGGGCAAAAATCAGAAGCTCACAGTATTAATGCCGGTGTCCCTCAGGGATCCATCCTAGGCCCAACTCTTCCTGATCTACATTAATGATCTTCCAAATCATATCCTTACATCATTTGTAGACATTTATGCTGACGACTACCATTTATGGTAGCACATCTAAGACAGTAAACGACCAAGTTCTCTCCAATTCTCTCTCCTCTGATCTTGAGCACGGAGTACAATGGGGGAAGGAGTGGCTGGTTACTTTTAATGCATCTAAAACCAAGCTTCTCTCTTTACATCATCAACATTCTGATCCACATCTGGCATCAATTGAAATGAATGGCTCTCGTCTTCAGGAGGCCTCAAGTTTTGACAAGCTTCTTGGCTTGACCATTACTCCTAATCTTAAATGGAACACGTACATCAAATCTGTTGCCAAGGCCGCTGGAAAAATGGTGGGATCTTTCTATCGATCCGGTAGATATCTCACTGCTGATGCTATTCTCTATCTATATAAGAGCCAGGTACGTCCAAGGATGGAATACTGTTGCCACATCTGGGCAGGAGCTGCTAGAAAGGACTTGTCCTGCCTTGATAGAGTTCAAAATAGACTTCGTAGCCTCGTAGGAAATGTCCTTTTCTCTTCCTTGCAACCTCTATCCCACAGAAGAGATGTTGCGAGTTTGTCTCTGATGTATCGTTATTTTCATGGAAAGTGTTCGACTGAGCTTCAATCTATGGTCCCCCCTCGCCAAACTTTCACAAGAAACACTCGTCTAGCTGTAAACACTATCAATAATTTCCCCCACTCTTTATCTGTGCCTAAACCTAAACATAGATTCCATGAACAAAGCTTCTTTCTTAGAACTGCACGCATGTGGAATTGTCTTCCGTTTTCCTGCTTTCCGGCTGACTACAATATGGTTGTCTTCAAGTCTAACGTAAATAAGTTCTTGATGAGCCGTTCGATATAAGTTATCAAATTTACCAAATTTTCATTACTAATGATTACTATATTGTCCAATTTCTACTGTACACTCTTTAACCCTTATCCTTGAGTGGCCTCTTGACCTTGATAATGTGGTAATGCCTATGTAAAAAAATGTCTACTTTCTTCAGACTAAAAACTGGCAAACAATAAATTTTGCTTCAACATAATCGTAAGTGGATTTTGTTTTCTTAACTCTATTTTCAAGAAATGTAAAATGTCCTTTAAGAAACAAATGAAAGACTACTGAAACAAGAAGTTCTTTTTTTCCAACCACGTTTTTTTTTATTGAAACGTTTATTTAAGTCTTTAAATGTTTATTTAAATTAAACACAGTCGAGTCACTACTTGTAAGGGTGTGAGTCGGCTCCCAGAAATTCATAATCAGGATCTATCAATTTTTAAGACCGAGGTTGCAGCTGCAGGAATCTGTAGAAGCTGAAAGTAATAGAGTATCCGCAGAACTGTTAAAGGTAAATTGAATGAGATCGCCGATAAACAGAAGGGTGTTACCAAATCACATCATCACTTGTATAAAATAAAAATATAGAAATAACTCCAGAAAATAACGACACTTGACAAAGAACTCGGTATCACTGTATTCATATGAAATAAAACTTATTCACGTGTTACAAACATTAGCTCAAAGTGTTCCAACGTGTTTCCTTGTAATGAATGTTCATTATGCAGGATTAGCTAAATGAGGATTTTGTGAAAACAGCATGGAGTTTAAAATACTGATTTTTATGTCACACGTGACTTGAAGATAATGTGATCATTTTTCTGGAAAAAACAGACATTAATCATGAGCACAAAAGTATGCGTGTGTTCATCGCATAAGAACGGTAATTTGAAATATAATTTGTTTCAGAAGAATTAAATTCTCGTTCAATATGGTAATTTTTATGGTGAGTGACATAAAATGGGGGGGTCACCTCAAATACACAAACGAAATGTTCAAGAAAGATTATCGCTACAGTCCTCGGTCTTTTCTCTCTTGGCTGATCGGGAATCATCTCCCAGCACCCAGAAATGAACATCGTTTTATAGGTTCCATCTTCACGCACACACGAGATTATGTGAGAACGGACGAAATAAAAATGCTGGCCGCCATGTTTGTTCTTCCTTTTCTTCGCCTGTACTCACTCGCTGAGCACCCACGGTGAGACTTCTCTTTCTTGCTTCTAACCACATGCCTCCCTGATCTCAAGATCACATTTCATAGTCTCTCATCCACTGTGGCGGTCGCCTCTCTCTACTTGGCATCTGAGGTGTCTCGTCCTCTTCCTGTGGCTGCACACTCCCCTCCACTGCTTCGCCCTCAACTGGTCTGACGTCACGAATGTACCTCGGGACTCCTCCCACCACAATGTTGTTACTAGTGTTCTTCCTAGTCACGCGACCCCTACTCCATTGTGGGATGCCTCCAGGAATATGCAAACATTGACAGTTGCGGGACCGTCTCTGGTACTTGTCCCAGTTTAGGCGACATGTTATACCAGAAGACGGCTTGCTCAGGTGAGGTGCCTCCTCTTTCCGCAACTGCCTTTATGGTGCGGTGATTTCTCTCTACGATCCCGTTGCCACTAGGTCTGTAGGCAGCTCTGAAAAATTGTTGGATCTTCCATTTCTTCAGTACTTCTGTCACTGCTACTGACTTGAATGCAGTCCCGTTGTCGGTTAACAACTCTTCCACGGGGCCTCGCTCCAAAAACACCTCATTAAAGATTGCCGCTATTTCATTGCCTGTTCCTCCATGTAGCTTCTTCCATAGGGCAAATCGCCCGGGCCCGCAGTCAATCATGGTAAGGTAAAGTCCATCCTGTAATGGGTGACATCGCATGCCAGTCTCTCCCAGGTCCCACTCACCTCTAATTGGCCAGCTTCATGCGTGCTTGGAGCAGGATCAATCGACTGACATCTGTCGCATGTCCTGACCACTTGCCTCACCTGCTCCTTGGTGATCCTTGGGTCGACTTTTTTCACTAAGTACCAAGTCCTCTCTACCCCCATATGGTGCAAATTATGCAGTTCTCGCACGCCAACATCATCTAGATCCGATGCAGCAACAACATCTTTCTTTGGCAACAGCCAACTCTTCTTCACTCTCGTGAGAGCATCTGCTTGATTCTTTTCAGAAGCCACCATGTCTACGTGAAGCTTCAAACAAAACTCTTGCATCAGCTAAGCCAGCACCCCAAGCCTGCGCTTCACTAACATCTCCACAGCCCCCCTCGTTTTTATCCTTTTTTCGCTTGAAATGAGCTCACTACCCCATCTCCCTTTCCCATTGTCTCCAGAATCTTCCTGAGGATAGTTGACATAATCTTGGGTGCCGAATTTAGCCCGAACCCTACTCGTGTAAGGCAGTAGGTTTTGCCTTTGTACTTGACTAACTGATATTTCCAGAGCTTCTTGGCAACATGGAGTTGCAAATAGGCAGATTTTAGATCTACCAACATCTGCCTCCATTCCCTAATGGTCTCACTGCACACATCTACGGTGTCGCCTCCCGTATGGCACTTAACATGGCCGTTCAGTTCTCGGAAATCCAGGGCCGGTCTTACTTTCCCTTTAGTTGTTTGCAGAACGGCCATCAACGGCAAAATGCCCGACTCCACATCATCTGTCCAAGGCATCAGTATCCCCTCCTCAATCCATCGGTCGACTTCCTCAAACTCCTTTCTCGCCCCTCCTCTAAGCGAATTTGTGTAGCACGCCACCCTGTTTGTCAGCGATGGCGCTTGATGTTTCCATGCCCACTCCACCGTCCACCGCTCTCCGTCGAATTCGGCTCGGAAGTCCTGATCTTTGATTGACAATTTTCTTTCCTCCCCGGCCTTGTTGATCCCCCTGGGGGCATTCTCCGTCACCACACACTCAGCTAGTCCGAACCTCACGTTGTCACACATGATGGTAACACCTCCAAGGCAGCATATAACATCCATTCCAATGATGGCTTGGACACCAGGCACCAGGCGATCAGTGACAATTGCATGGACCCTCATCCGACGTTCAGCAATATCAATAGTGACGGTCTTCCTCCCTCGATCCTTCACTTGCGACCCATCGAATGCCACTACTTCACCCTTCCCTTTCCATCTTCCGACCAGGGTAGTGTGCACCATGGTAGTGGTGCAGCCAGTGTCAATCAGGGCCATAATTTCCCGTCCTTCCACCGCAATCTTCTGTTTGGGCATCTGCTGCGGGTGCGCCTCTATTCTCGAATCGGGGCGGCCGCTGGCGCGTCGGCCTCCCCTCGCCAGTTTCCCGAACTTGTGCATTTTACCGCTAAATGGCCTCTTCGATTGCATTTGTAACACACTGTCCGTTGCAAGAACTTCCTGCAGTCTCTTCTCATGTGTGGTCCCCTGCATTCGAAGCATGCGATCCCCGGGTTTGGCAGATTCCTGCCCACATCCTGCTGTACCGTTGCTGTCATTCCTCCAGGCTCCGTGGGCTGGGTGCTCACCAAGATTTTCGCAGTTCTAAGCAGCTCACTCACATCCAGCGTCTCCACCCCGGTACCTGCTGCAACCTTTTCGATATTTCTTCCGGGAACCTGGTAACAAAAGTCATCTTGACTATGTGATTCGTAGCATGTCCTCTGATGCCCGACAACTCAACCAATCTCCTTATCTCATTCGCATAGACATCCACAGATTCACCAGTCCACCTCTTCTCTTTCAACTTATTAAAGGCCTCGAAAGGCCCCTCTGCGAAAGCTTCGATCTCAGTCGACCCTTGATGGCGTCTGCATCACCCTGTTCTCGCTCGTTGAGCTCCAAATAGAGGGCCAGTGCGTCCCCTTCCAGAAACAGTGGTATTACTGCGGCCACATCATCCAG
The DNA here is from genome assembly GCF_053919585.1 of Euprymna scolopes. Classification (NCBI taxonomy): domain Eukaryota; kingdom Metazoa; phylum Mollusca; class Cephalopoda; order Sepiida; family Sepiolidae; genus Euprymna; species Euprymna scolopes. The sequence goes on along the minus strand of NC_136490.1, from coordinate 331,668 downwards.
CTTCTGAATCCTTGCTACAAGGTCCATTTTTGAAGCCACGCCACCACATCACCGTCGCCATTAAAAGGCTTAATCATATTGCTTAAACCTGCGTTGGCCATTGCCGAAATAGCTTGACGTAAAATGGGGGGGGGGTTCACCTCAAATACACAAACGGAATGTTCAAGAAAGATTATCGCTACAGTCCTCTGTCTCTTCTCTCTTGGCTGATCGGGAATCATCTCCCAGCACCCAGAAATGAACATCGTTTTATAGGTTCCATCTTCACGCACACACGAGATTATGCGAGAACGGACGAAATAAAAATGCTGGCCGCCATGTTTGTTCCTCCTTTTCTTCGCCTGTACTCACTCGTTGAGCACCTACGGTAAGACTTCTCTTTCTTGCTTCTAACCACAGTGAGAATTAAGGTACATATGCAGGTTCATGTGCATGGCATGCAAATTCAAGACAAATATTTTAACACCTCCCAGTGGTGGAGTTATTTTTCGATTCAGACAAGAGAAACTGGAACCAACTGATTTGATTTTCGCAGGCGAATCTTTATATACAAATATGCTCGAACATTCTAGCCTGTTTTCTGTATCTCTACGTGCATATTCCATGTATGCAGTTGGTCAAATCCCAACGTTGTGCATACACGTTCTGAGATTCGTGGGCATTGAAACGGTGATTGCTACAAAAATGTATCTGCCAAAGATTTGTTCCAGTCATATGTAGCAGTCCTTACATCTTCAATGGCAATCTGTGGTAACATATACATATATACACCCTACATTACTGTTTGAAACCTATTTGCAACTTTGCTTCCTATTCCTGCATAAAGCTTTTTTGACACACACTGTTTTTTTTTAAACTAGAGATTGAAATTGCATATGCATACCTCAATTATAGTGTCCTATAACACGTCACAGTACACTTTTCTCAAACTCTTTGTTACCAGTGATATCAGTACCATTTGTTTAATAGAATTTGGCACAACACGCTCGTTTCCACTTGAGATTGTAGATTATCTTCTTTTTATTAGTTGTGATTTTTTTACTATTGAATACAGAGTGTAATCTAAAATGTAAGGTGCTCACGAATTAGCAGGAACAGAAAAGGAAGTTGAAATTACAGAGAGAAGCAAATGGTGTTAAAAAGACTCATAAGATATCTGAATTTTTCTCTTATTAGTTCGCAGTATGTGATAACTATGGCGTTAACACAATCTGTTTAAGGTTCTCGCCATAGAAGTACAGTAATGGATTAGAAACGGCCGACCCAGTTAACATTCGGGCACACTGATGCAAGGTATGTTCTTGCTGTATCTTTGATGATGATTAGAGAGAATTTAACTGAAAAACAGTGCATTGATTTTGTTTTGATTTCCACCTAAACCAAGAAAACCTGACACAGAAATTTTCAGAAAATAACTTATTAGATACTGAAAAATAACGAAACTATTCATGTTCAGGGCTTGTCTATTCGAAGTCTGCTAACTGCGTTTTTTTTTTCCTGCCATTTGTTCAGTAGTAAAAGTAAAAAATTGTGGGGGCCTGTCTTCATAAGCGATGAAACTGTCTCTTGAAAACTTTGAAGACACATAAACATGTTGCTTCACGATGTAGGGGAATAAATAAGAGCACCGGATTACCGGTGTAGGGTAAGGAGTGAGGTCCCTTGAAAAAAGAAGAGGAGAGTCCGTACACATGAGGCACGGATGCAAAAAGTTAGCTTTCATTTAGTTTTATTTATTTACCCTCTCAAAATGCCGCCCCCTGGCACATGCCGCCTGGGACAGACCGCCCCGCCCCGCCCTCGCTACGCCACTGCTTCAGAGATATTCCTCATAATGTCTTTGTTGTTTATTTGTGAAAACCTCATTTGTGAGTGTCTACCCAAAATGACATATTGTGAGGAGATTAAATACAAACAACTATTTATATTTCATATTAATTAAACGGAATAAAATATATTTGTCTTCCCTCTAATATCAATATGTTATCTGATTTATAACTAATTATCCACTTTCCAAAGTCTCTTGTGTAAATAGTAGATTTAACTGAAACAAATTGTGATAATTTTCGTAACACTTACAATGTATCAAAATAGACACATTTATAAATAACTAGTAGGGGTACCCAGCGTTTCCCGGGTGTTTGGAGGTGTGTGTGCTAAGAATAAGCGAAGTAATAACCTTGTTTAACTATTATATAAACAAAAACAATGTTAAAACTTCTTTAAAAAATCGTTGCCCGGGTGTTTGTGTCTGAGGTGGGGGGGGGGGGGGTTAAAAAAGTTTTGACAGGTAGGATCGAACACAAAGCCTTGAGGCGAAGTTGGAAAATAAAGTGTGAAAAAAACGTGACATGTTAACCGCTCGGCCAGCAAGAAAGAATAACTGAAACACATTTGAATTTATTTAAATATTAAGAATTGACAGGTGCCCGCACTTAATGACTTAATGAGGTCAAATATTAGTAGCGGAGTTAACTTTTACTGTGGAGCAGTTTTTTAATGAGGTCAAATAGAAGTTACTGTGGGGCAATTTTTTGGAGTTTGTTTACCCAACTTTGGCTGGTTTTGTTTTCCCAAGATGTTGGGGGAAACCAGCTCCCCATAAAAGGGGATTGTCCAAATTGAATAGCAATTGTCTGATATAAGGAGAAACTCCGCATTGATCAAAGATGATTGGTTTCTAGACGTTTGCTGGGAGCAATGCCAGCTTCGAATTAGTTTCACTTTTATACGAAAAAGCTGAATCAACATGCAGCGATTGAAGAAAAAAATCTAAAAAATAGTGCATAAAAGTCGGGCAAATTAAAGATAGACTTGCCCCCCGTTCTTACGTCGTAGATATCATGATTTAGACAGCATATAAAAAATTTTAACACTAACACACATTTTGCCTTTTATATATATAGACTAGCGGGGGGTGGGGGTACTCGGCGTTGCCCAGGTGTTTGTAGAGGTGTGTGTTTTTGGGTAAATGAAAAGAAAAATCGTTGATTGTTTAAAAAAAACAAACGAAGCCTTGACGCGCAGTTGGAAAATAATAAAGTGTGAAAAAAACGTGCGACCTGGCAGGTGCCCGTTTTTGATGAGTTAATGACGTGAACTTTGAGTGCGGGATAGTGTTTTATTTACTGTTTGCTTCTTTCTTTTATACGAAAAGGCTTAATGCACATGCGGCGATCATAAACAATAGCTTTTGAGCAGTTAACATTTTCTGAGGAACAGTTTTTAATGAGGTCAATAACCCGGTTTGTTTGCTTTTACCTAACTTTGGGGAAAACCAGCTCCCTGTTTATTAGGAGGAGTGTCTCGTCTCAAAATGAAAGCAATCGTCTGATATGACGAAGCCGACACTGACCAAACGTTACATCACTTTCTAGAGACCACTGGCCGTAGGCCAGGGTATTTATTTGCTCCCCCACCGAGCAAATTAGGCACAAAGCCGATTTTTAATGTGAGGAGTGAAGGGGAAATGGGGACCAACTCCCCGGGGAGTAGGGGAGCTGGATAGTGACAATTGGTATGAAGGGTTGCCCCCTACATTGACCAAGGTCTTATATGTGGGGGTGCCCCCACATATGGTCTTTGCTTGCAGTATCTGTTCCAGCAGCTACTACACTTTGATCTTGGCCCCAGGGCCAAGAACAATCTCACTGGCCGTGGGCCAGTGATTCGAATCGAGGTTCACTTTTTTATACCGAAAAACGAAAGCAACACGTGCTGATCCGAAAATGTTGAATATTTAACGTTTCAAGGTCGGTCAAATTAAATAGAGAGGCGACCACCTTGTTAAGTCGTAGATATTATCATTTAGACGTGATATAAAAAGTTTTAAGAAGTTGTGAGGCAACCGATCGGTTCTCGGAAAGAAACCTTTCTTAGACATACACGAAAACGCACACACACACAAACATTTTCGCTTTTATATTTATAGACTAGCGGGGCTACCCAGCGTTGCCCTGGTGTTTGAAGGTGTGTGTGTTGGGGGAGGGGTGGAGGTAAATCAAAACAACCCTGTTTAAAAAATACGTTGGCTGGGTGTTTGGAGGTGTAAAAGAAAAAAAAATTAGTAGAAAGGTAGGCTTGAACCCCGAATTTTTGATGCAGAGGTGGAAAGGAAATGGAGAAAAAAAAAAAACCTGCAACCTAACCATCTCGACCACGAGAATAGATGAATTTATAAGTGTGTTAAGTTGACGTTTATAAATCAAAATTAACAGGTGCGAAAACATTAAGTCACATGATGTTTGACCTAGTTTCGCGCTGTAAGCCAGTTTCTGTTTTCCCCACTACGCGGCGAGCAAAAAGTATCTCGAAAATAGCTTGTAAAAGTTGGGTAAATTAAAGATAGCTGTGACCCGAGCTCCTTAATCGTAAATATTATTATTTAGACAGCATATAAAAAGTTTTAAGAAGGAGCAAGCCAACCGAGAATCAGGGCCAAAAAAGCCTTTTGTAGACATACACAAAAAGTGAACACACATACATACATACATACATAATACATACATACACACATTTTCGCTTTTATATATATAGATGTAAACCTGCACAATCTTCTCTATGCATTTTCTGGCAGATTATTTTATTTCTGTGGGATAAATTATTTTAGTATCCCTATTATTCTCTCATTTAATAGAAATTGGTTTCTGTTGACATCTCGAAAAGGCGATACACATATTTTTAAAGTTATCTTTAAAGTTATTTATTTTCCAGTCATTAAACAAATTTTTCTGAAACATTTTTTCACATTTTTATTTTATTAAAAATAGTTTTATTCTTTGCACTGAATATTATCACATATACAGTTTGTCTTGCCTGTCAGCTCCGATCTCATATGGACTAGCAATGTTTTATTTTTTTGGAAAAAATCAAATTATTTCAAGAGTATAATTTACCTCCGGTATTTGTCTACACGTGGCAATATAATGCATTAAAATGTAAAAGTAGAGTCACACATTTTACAAAAATATTCCCATTTTAAAAAAATTCCTTGTTCTTGTCTTTGCTAGTCATAAGAAGTCTTAAAAGATGATAGACAATCACACACTTTTTCAGAGAATATGAGAGATCATTTTAGGAAACAAACCTTTTAAGTGCAATTGATCAGATCTTTCTTACTAGTGCAGTTATATTGCTAGGTAATTTATTAAATTTCTTTTTCATGATCCCAGTGGCTCATATGATTAGTTCAATTACTACCTGTCCACGTGGTTCAGCAAACTTGTTTTCTGTGTAATGGATAAGTCATATACTTTACAATATTATGGTGTTTCTTCAGCATAAATTTAACTGAAAAAGAGCAATATTCACATTCAATTACACTTTCATAGGAGTTACATCCTAGAATTGCATGTATACTTGACAAGAATATTTTTTACAGTCTCATTATATGTTGCAACATGTTGTATTTCTTTGAAAAAGACAAGCAAATATCTCCAAAGAATGTAGTTTTCACATTTTGTTTCATGTTATATTAGTGTTGTGGTGGAACTAACATGTAAAACAGAAAATGCTGTTAATTGTATGCAAATCAACTTTAAAATTGAATTTTTAGCGAACGTCACATTATTGGGAAAGATGAAAAATTAAAAGCTTATGTATTAAGAAATCCTACTAACGTACTCAGGTCGGACTGGATTCATGAATTTAAATTATGGAACCAGCCAATCAATAAGTTTTGCAAAACAAAAATAAAAAGTACAATGGACATGAATGCCTTGAAAAACAAATTAAAAAGAAAATTTTCTTGTTCTATGCCACGAAAAGGCAAACAGAAGCTGCAAACAAACCAATACTGTTGTAGAGTGAACAAAAGTAGCTCTCCCCTTATGAGAACAATGCCTGACCACAAACCTTAAACCCAAAATCAGTATCGCTAGTCCTAAAGTGATGACACCCTCACCAACCGACCCAGTCTAAATGACGATGTGACTGCAGGCAATTTTTTTTACTGAATACGAAAACTTCAGCTCCACTGCAACAGATACCAGTCACAATTTTTCCCAGTATTGAAACATTATTTACCGCGAGTCAATATCACTCAAAGATAGTACGAGCAGCAAAATAATAGCACTCAAACTGTTTTCCACAAGACTGTTTTACCCAGTGTCTTTTCAAAATAGACAGTTCATGAGGTTAACACTAGTGGGAACCCCTGGAACAATATCGCCCCTTGTCTGATGGATTATTACAACCAGGGTCCTAGGTGAGGTTTATTGATTTTTAATTACTTGTGGCAAAGTCTACTCATGCAAGTAATAAATTGGTTTATTAAATTCTCACGATTGATACATAAGAAAATGGCAAAAAGTTTTTCTTTCAGATCAAAAGAAAAAAATCGCTCTGAACAATGAATCCCCCAAGAAGTAGAGGTTATTAAAACCGTTTACGACACATTTGATATTGAGCCTCCCCAAATCACACCAGAACTAGGAGGTTCGGTCAGGTAAATGAAAATCATCAAGTTGTTCATGGTCAACCCAAAGAGGAAAAAATACTGATACACCATCCAGAGTTATCAGCTTGGGAGGGGGTGCAGAACTAACCTATGTTGCTTACTAATAGACTTTTCCAATCTCAATAAATGCTAGAAGACTAAGCCATAAAGTATCAGTCGATATCCAGTGGACCAACCTAGGTCGTTTGTCGGCTACAAAAAACAACCTACCTATTATATGTTTTGCAATGCATGTTGTTACTTTATTTTGGCGCTCTGTTTTTCTTTGCAACCCATAAGACGGCTATAACAGTTACATACTTAATTACTTTGTAAAGAACACGTTGCAAGAATATAGTAACTCTCCGGTATGTGTTTGCATGTATTGCACCATGTGTGTCTTCCATGTAAAAGAACACATGGCAAAATAATTTAATTCCACTCATTTTTCCCCTGGTTTGCAGCATATGTTGTTTACTTTGCAATAATATGTTTAGCAACGATATATAGGATGTCTGAAAATGAAGCGCCACATTCTCCACAGTAATATAGTTTCTACGTAGTATGTATTTGGATGTTCTTTAGCAAAGTAAAAAGTAATGACAATGTACTTTTTTTGCAATATGTGCTATTGGATATCTTTAAGAAAAACACAAATATTTTACAAGTTTATAGTTTCTCTGCTGTATGTTTTTTCATATGTCGCAACATATTTTGTTTCATTGTAAAAGAATGCCCACATAGTTCACAAGAATATGGTTTCTCTCCAGTATGCGTTCGCATATGTTCCAATACATGTTGTTTCCTTGTAAAACAGGAGCCACAAACTTCACAAGAATAAGGTTTCTCTGCAGAATGCGTTAGCATATGTTGCAACATATAGGGTTTCCTTGCAAAAGAGGAGCCACATACTTCACAAGAATATGGTTTCTTTCCACTATGCATTCGGATATGTCGCAACATTTGTTGTTTACTTGAAAAAGAAGAACTGCATATTTCACAAGAATAGGGTTTCTCCCCAGTGTGTGTTCGCATATGTTGCAACATACTTTGTTTCTGTGTAAAAGAAGAGCCACATACTTCACAAGAATATGGTTTCTCTCCAGTATGTATTCGCATATGTAATAACACATGTTGTTTCCTTTTAAAAGAACACCCACACACTTCACAAGAGTATGGTTTCTCTCCAGTATGTATTCGTATATGTTCCACCATATATTGTTTCCTTGTAAAAGAAGAGTCGCATACATCACAGGAATATGGTTTCTCTCCAGTATGCATTTTCATATGTCGTAACATACTTTGTTTCTGTGTAAAAGAAGAACCACATATTGCACAGGAGTAAGGCTTTTCTCCAGTATCAGATTTAGAGTTCATGTTTGAAATCGAAGTCTGTAAAATTTGTTTAGTACAATTTTGTTTCTCTGTATTTTCCATAGTGTGCAATAACGGTTATGAATAATTAAAGATTAACATGCTTTTGTATCAATGTGTTGGGCATTTGAATTTACTAGATCCTTAGAGGCTTTCGTAACTAATATCTTTCTTTCGATTCAGAAAACCATTATTCTTTTATCTGTAATTGATAATATACATCAATATGAGACTTGTGTGCTCCTCTGTACAGCATCTCACTGTTAAATAATTAGATTTTAAATTGAGCAGCAATGAGTTTATATCTATGCAAATTGTTGTTAATGAAACATTAATTTAATATTTCATGAATGTTGTACATGTTATAAAAATGCTATATAAACAAAAAAGATTTATATTTTATACTTTTAACTTTCAACAATGTACATCAAGAGATTTAAAAATAACTTTTCACTACAGTATTTTAATATTTCAAGTTACCAAGCCAATGTAGACCAATCCCAAAATAATGATACTTGATTTCCTTGCGGGAGATTCTGCAAATATATACAAAAAAATTAAAATATAAATTTCAAGTAAAAAAAAGGGAACATAGATATATCTAAATCTAATAATTTATTATTTATTGCTAGAGTTGCTGTAAATACTAAAGATTTTAAAAATGCATTTCAAGAAAATATAATTTTTTACATATTTTTGTAAATGTTTTTAACATATAGATTTTACAAATGTAGACATAGTTTACTTTGAAATATATTTATTTGTATTTGTATATTTATTTCCTTTGAAATATGCTTGTATATAAGTTATTAGCAAACAGAATTATTTTAAGATCCTTAGCAAAAGGAAAAACAAGAATTGTAGCTGCGGCTATAGTAGTCCCATCAATTTCAATAACCCCTCCCCCCTTTTCTTATCACCAGTTGTTGCTGTCCCCTTATTTTCTGTGGACTCGAAGCTGAAGTAGGGAAAGAGGCTAAAACAATTCCACATCATTTTGACTACTGGTCCTTGGAGAGACAACATGGTAATTGACATTCAATCATTTATCTCAGGAACTTATCAAGTTTCTTTCATAAATTCATATTAAAATTTGTTCCTTATTAAATGTAATATTTTCTTTTACAGTTTTCACAGTGTTTAATAAAATTATACACATACGTTGAAGTGTCACTCTTTTCCTTGAAACCGGCCGGTAGTTACAAGAATCCTCACATTGATGCCAAAGTTTGATATTCATTTTACTCAATAAGGACATGCTCACTACCTCACTCTAATCGATTGTAATTCTACAAAGTTTAGAATTTTGTGACTATTCTAGCAGGAGAAAAGACACTTTCCTGAAGAAATCCTGATTGATAAAAGCAGCAGCAGTTAACAACAGGAACTTCGTAAAGTTATTTAAGAGCCAGGGTATCAAACTACCTTTCTGGTGAGCATACAGACTTTCGTGAAAGGTATGTATTGAGTAATCAACCGGTCAATCAATAGCTAATTATTGTTAATAAGTGATGCTAACAAATGGTAAACTGTACAAAAGGGTAAGGGTTTGGGTTTATTTGGACATATTAACACCTAGGATAACGTCCACCTGGTAGCTGTTCTAGTTAATTGATTATAAGTATTTGAAATTATTTTATATGTTCACACTATTTCTTGATAAAAATAGGCAAAAAATTTTAAATTACAAAACATTATGCCATTAAAAAATTACATAATTTAAAGCATATTCACCCATTTTTAGAGAAAATAGATGACAAATAAAATTATGAGAAAAATTGTAAAGTTTGTGTGGTTTTTCCTTTTTCTCATAGTAATTTGATGATTTCATAAATTTATATGGTAAGGGTGTTCGCCAATAGATTGGAAGATCAGGGTAAATTCTTGGTTGACTGATACTAAAGGCTTAAAAATAGTAATTTATGGTCCCGTGGTAAAACACTCAGCATTATAAAAGAGGATAAAGAGTAAGTGGAGTAATTCTGGAGTATAACCCTCCCCTACACCTCGGTGTAGCAGCTAATGAAAAGGGAGTTTTGAATCGTCCTCAACTATAGTTAGCCACTTAAGTTGATGATTTTATATAATGGAATAAAAACTCAAGATTTACTAATTTCCTATTATGAGATGAATACTAGAATTTTAATTAATATTTCTATCATGGAATAAGGAATAGAGATTTAATGACTTTGTACATGGAATAAACACCGATAATTAAATAATTTTATATCATGGAGCAGCAATGGACATTAAATAATCTTATATCATGGAAAAAAACTAAATTTTATTGATTTTATATCATGGAATTAGATTTGTTAATTCTATATTGTTGAATACCCACCGGTTATTCAATGATGTTATATCACGGAAGAAAAATATAAATTTTATGATCTTATATTATGACATAAAAAGTGAAAATTTAAAGATTTTAGATATTAGAATAAACACTAGAGATTTAATGAATTTATATCATGAAATTAACACTGGAGATGTAATGATTTTAAAAATTCATTGAATGAAAGACATCATTTGCATTCTTATATGTGTATGCCTTCTGTTTGATTGGATGTATGTTTTTATTTTAATAGAAAATTCCATTAAATACAAAGGAAAACATATATTCTCACAGGTACACCTCACTAATCAATTAAAAAATAGCTGAGTGATTAAGCACATAAGTCCTTGTGAAAAAAAAACATATTGTAGTACGGAGGGGTATTAATGAGGACACTTGAGACAGGGTAGAATTACGATGTAGGCATGTTTATTAATGGTATGTGAATTACTTTTTTACAAGGGTGTTCAAGGGGAAGTAAAGTAACTCGATTTATTAAAGAGTTCTTTATTCTGTTACATCCCCTGTGTTAAGAAAAAGTGTTTATGGTTTGTTTGTTTTTTTTTTTTTTACTTGTTATCTATTTGTATATTATAAAGTCCTTGTATTTGGGGGGGGGGGACTCGCTGTGTTCTTTTTGGTCGGTTTTGGGTCAGTATCTCTGGCCTTTGGTTTGCTTCCTCTGGTTGTCCCGGGTTGTCTAATGGAATGTATCCATCATTAGTATTTGGATGGAGTATTGGCTTCCAATGAGTCGGTGTGTTGTTGGGGGAGTAGTGTTGTATCGTCCCAACTAGTATTTTGAATGTGTGTGTTGAGAGCAGTTCGTCTCAGAGGGTTATTTAGTTCTTGTAAATGTCATCTGTTGCACCTCAGTATTCTTCAATCACTATGTATCTTGACAATGTAACTGCGCGGCTCAGTGCTCCTGTCAACCACTGTCGCTGGTTAGGTGTCATATTCTTGTAGGACTGACACTTTGCTACCAACAATTAATTCTGGGAGATCCTTTGTCTTTTTGTTGTAGTGTTGTTGCTATTTTTTGCTTTTGACGCACAATCGTTCTCTGATCTCATAGTCTTTTGAGATGTCCATGTTTAACAAGGTTGGAAGTCTTGTTCTAATTTTCCTATTGTATAGGATTTCTGCCGGGGATGGATGATGGATGTCAATTGGGGTTTTTCTGAGGCATAGAAGGGCCATTTGACAATCCATTTTTGATTGTTTGGCTTTTATAAATGTTTTTTTTTTATATGGTTTGAACCATGCATTCTATAAACCCGTTTGATTGTGGGTACCTGGGGTTGATGTGATGTGAGTGAATTCCCATTCTGTGGCAAAATTGAGGAATTTGTTTAATTCAAAGTATCTGGCATTATCTTCATACAGTCTTTCAGGTATGCCGTGGACAGCAAAGATTGCTTTGAAGTATTCAATGCAATTGATGCTATTTATGCTTTTCAGCGTTTGACAAATGGCATTTTGCTATATTGATCAGCGATCCATAGGAGTTGTTGACCACTGAATTCAAAAACGTCTGCTGCGATGTACTGGAATGGTCATGTTGCATGTTCCTTAATGATCATTGTTTCTTTTGGCTTTTTCTTCTGGTGTTCTCTGCAGATTTCGCATGTCCTTACTAGTGCTTCTATGTCCTTATATATTCCTCTACAGAACACGCTATTTTTCGCCTTCAGTTGACATTTTTCTATGCACTGGTGTGCATCATGGATTGTCTGTAGTACTGTGTGTTGCATACTTTTGGGTATGATTATGGACTGTCCCTTTGTGACCATACCATCTTAGACGGATGGGCATTCTTTTAATAGCCAGTAGCTTCTAATTATTTTAGGAGTGTTTTTACGTCATCTGGCCATCCATTTAATATCACCTGTTTGAGTGTTCTGAGCTCTTCATCTCCTTCAGTTGCATTTTGTAATTCAGTTTGTTTCTGAGCTTTTTTTTAATTATTTTACTTATGTAAGTTTTAAGAGATCAAGGGGCTCCCTCCTGGAGCTAACACTTGATTCTGCTATGATTTAAATTTATATCCGAGGGCTCTTTTAGCAATAGATACTGTTCCCTTTATGGCTGCTATTCGTATTTCGTTACAGCTTATTCTTCCAAGGATTGCTTCTAAGTATTTATGAAGATTCTTTTTTATTAATCCAGTTGCTCCTATCACAACCGGTATAATATTTTTTTTTCAGAGACCATGTCGTTTTTAGATCATTTTTTAGGTCCTGATATTTTGTTATCTTTTCCTGTTCAGCTCTGTTAAGGTCGAAATCATTTGGGACTGTGACATCAACAATGAGCGCAGTTCTTTCAGGCTTGTTCCATATAACAATATCTGGTTTGATGGCTTTGTCTTTTATGTATCTGCCTGTGTGTATAGTTAGGTCAAGTTCAATTTCTTTGCCTGAAGTTGGTTGGACTCTTGACAGGTAGTCTGAAATGCACATTTCTTTTCCTGGTTTATATATAATTTGTGCATCATATGGCTGCAATTAATAACATTTGTTGTAGCCGTGGGCGTGCCTGCGATATATTCTTGTTCTGGACATTTTCTAATGGTTTGTGGTCTGTTTCCACTATTATTTTTTTCCCGTATATATATGTGTGAAATCTCTCACATCCAAAAACTACTGCTTGTAATTTTCGTTCTATGTTCGCATAACGCAATTCTGTATCAGTTAGTCTTTTGCTTGCAAAGGCGACAACTTTGTTGTTGTTAATGAGTGTTGCACCTAGTCCTAGCATGCTTGAGTTTACTTAGATAGTTGTTTCTGCATTGGGATCGAAGTATGCTAGACAAAGCTTTTCATAGATATGGTCTTTTAACATTCGGAAAGCCTTATCGTGTATCTCATTCCAGTGATACTCTGCATCCTTTTTGAGTAGTGACCTCAGTGGCGCTGTTTTGGTGCTGAGATCCGGTATAAAGGGACTTAAGTATTGTATCATACCTAGGAGTTGCTGAAGTTTCTCTCTGTTGGTTGGTGCTGGTTTTGATTTTATTGCATCACATTTGTCAGGGTCTGGGTGAGAGCCATTCTCATCCAAGATGAGACCATAAAATTTTATTTGTTTTTGATGATGGCCCATTTCTCTTTGTTGAAGACTAGGCCGTATTTTCAGGGTGTGTCCATTGTTTCTATCAGATTTTGATCATGTTCTTGTATTGTTCTACCATATACACATATATCATCAGATATGCCTATGGCTCTCTTACATGTTTCTATTATTTGGTCCATTTTCAGTTGGAAAATGTCTTGTGACATCTTTAGGCCAAACGGACATAAATATCTGTACCTCCCGAACAGAGTGTTGAAACAAGTGAGCAGGCTTGATTGTTCATCTAGTTGTATTGCTCAGTACCCATGTTTTGCATCCAGTTTTGAGAAATGTTTCGCACCTACTAGTCTGTGTGAAATTTCTTCCAACCTTGGGGTCTTATGATTTGACCTTTTTATGCATTTATTTAATGATTTGGGGTCCAGGCAAATTTGTTAACTCTTGTTTTCGGTATCCAGGAGTTAGCTCCCTTTGTCCATCTTCTGTTTTGTTTATTGTTCTGTCGCCATTGTTTGGGTACATTTTTTTTATATATCTGGACGGGTAAAATATTTCCGTTTGCTCCTGTGTCGACCTTCATTCTTATTTTGTGTATTTTATTCCTCACATCCTCGCAGTCTATGTTAGCGAAAATTATTTCATGTCTGTTGCTCTCTGTGTTTAGTGTATATAGGTAAAAGTTGTCATCTTGGTATTGTTGGGGACAGGACGGTCTGCCGTGTTTTAGACGATCCCGTCCCCATGTGTATAATGGTGAAATTGTTGTATTTAATGGTAGAGAAATTGAAAAGGCGAAAGGTCGCATAATGAAGACGAAAATATACCGTTATATATCAACGAAACAAATGCAATTTATTTGCATAAATATATACAGGAAAGAGATATAGGAAGTGATAGGAAGAATAAGAGTTCATTGAGAGATAAGTAACGTTACTTGCGGTGACTGTCTAGTCAGGACGCGGTGGTGGCTCAGGCTCCCACCGGAGCGGTGGTTCGTCACATCTTTATTGTTTGAGCGTTCCGCAGAAAAGAGAGTGAATTAAGAGAAATAGGAAGTGACGTAGCTAGGTCGCTCTTCTGAGTTAAAGGGCGATAATCGAGTTGGGCTGAGAGTGTTCAACTCCCACAATACTCCCTTCCTAGTTAGCTGGACGCTAGAACAAAGAAAATTGGAGAAAAAGCATGCATATATATGTTTGCGTGTGTGTCCACTGTATAGAGAACGAGAGAGATTTTTTTTTATTTATTAAGTAGCAGTGTGTAAGGATAGAGTTGCGACGTTAAAGAATATCAGGAAAAAAATGTTCAAACTTGTACAACTGTAGGATGGTAACAGGAATGACGTTATGAGTTTGAGTGCAAGTGTTGCAGTCATAGACTGTATTGCCGCGGAGTCTATGAAGCGTGCGCAAGGTTCAGCACGGTGAGTTGAAGTTGGTTCGCGTTGCTCGCAAATGTGTCGACTACACGCTTATGGTCACAAGTGAGTCTGCGAGGAAATTTGTCCGTCCGTAGAGAGCGGTGTCAACGTTGTTCAGGTGCTCGGGCGTACTCAGTGAGTCGGTACGGTCTGAACGTCCAGGATGAGTATCAGTGTGCATGATGCAGCTTACTCATGTTAGCTGGAGAACTTCGGTGAGGTGAGGTGAATCGTTGTGAAATCCAGGAGTGTACAGTGTTTGGTGAACATTTTTGTGTTGGTTGTCGCGTTTGTTGCTAAAAAAGGTTGATATCCTGTGAGGTGTTGCTGGAAAGGGTTGATATGCCGTGGAGAGGCTTGATGCGCGTAACATGACGCTGAAGAGACTTGTTGTCGCTTTTTCCTTTCCATATTTGTGGAAAACTGGAGTTGAAATAGCGTGAGAGTTGCTATTTGAGTTTTGCAGTGGGCTTGTTGCCACATGTTCCCCATGATGAAATTGAAAGCTGAAATATTTTTTTTTTATTAGCACATTGCAAAAAAAATATTTCGGTAAAGTGAAGAAGGTTTAAAGTTTCGATACGTAGGTAAAACACGTGTGTGACGGAATGTTTTGAGACTTTGTCGTCCACAGCAGAATTCATATATAAAATCTGGCGTTGAAAATACGTTGAAATTGCTATTGAAGTTGTTGGAAGTAATTTTCGTTCGTTGTAGCAGTGGATGCATGTCGCTGGAGTTACGTCTGTGCTATAGTGTGACGTTCGTTCGTTACATGTGCTCATTACATGTGCGTAATCATGTCTCTTCGTGCAAAGTGTTTCTCGGCTGAGGTAAACAAGAACTGGTCCACGGAAAATAGTTGTTGAACAAACTGATTATTAAGAATGAAGGCAACAGGACAATTTGACCTTTCAGGTTCTCGAGGTCATATTTTGCTTCGATTATGACGGAGAACAGAATAAAAAAGTTTGAATTAAATGACGCGAAAAGAACATCTAAGGATATTTCAGTGAGCGCGTTATATTCAGGACGTCATTAAAATTACCTTCTCGATTGGATTACAATGGAAATGTGCATCGTTTGCGAGAAAAATCGAAATGTTCGTGAAAATAGTAGTCCGTTGGTATCGTCGAAATTCTAACAGACATCGTTGTTCAAAAATACGGTTGGTCATAAAAATGTAAAGAAGATAATAATGTCTATATATTTTTTTAAGTGCGTGAATATAGATAAAACTTATTGTTCTCTTTTTATTATTATTATTATTATTATTATTATTATTATTATTATTTAGGCTGCGACAAATTTTGTTTTATTTTCGAGGTGATTTGTTTACATTAGTTGTCAACGAAGTAGTAAGAAAAAAAGATGACGGACGATAGATAATTGACGCACATGTGTTTAGACATAACATTGAAAATGCAACGAAAAAGTTTTTTCTCCTTTTTTTTGGAAATTGCGTTTTTTGTTTTGTTTTTTATTTCTTTTTTGAGTATATTTCGCTGATTATTTAAAGATATAACGGTATGTTTCATTGCGACAGTGAGGACGTTTTAAAAGTTTTGGGGAACGAAGATTGTTCAGCGTTCGTTAGGTCACCATTTGAAGAAATATCACGTCGGGGTCACCAATCTGTTGGGGACAGGACAGTCTGCCGTGTTTTAGACGATCCCGTCCCCATGTGTATAATGGTGAAATTGTTGTATTTAATGGTAGAGAAATTGAAAAGGCGAAAGGTTGCATAATGAAGACGAAAATATACCGTTATATATCAATGTAAAGGTTGCATAATGAAGACGAAAATATACCGTTATATATCAACGAAACAAATGCAATTTATTTGCATAAATATATACAGGAAAGAGATATAGGAAGTGATAGGAAGAATAAGAGTTCATTGAGAGATAAGTAACGTTACTTGTGGTGACTGTCTAGTCAGGATGCGGTGGTGGCTCAGGCTCCCACCGGAGCGGTGGTTCGTCACATCTTGATTGTTTGAGCGTTCCGCAGAAAAGAGAGTGAATTAAGAGAAACAGGAAGTGACGTAGCTAGGTCGCTCTTCTGAGTTAAAGGGCGATAATCGAGTTGGGCTGAGAGTGTTCAACTCCCACAGTATAATCATCTTCTTCATCATCTCTCAATGTTGAGTTTATTTTTTTCCTTGGAAGCTTTGCTTTTTGTAATTGTTTTAGGGAATTTGTTTCTTATCTCTATACAAGCTATTACCCTGTCTTGTTTTTTTTTCTGTTATGGTATATCTTTTGAGCTTCTCCGGCCTTGCAAGTTTGTTAGGTAGTACTCCTGAAAGTGGTGTAAGCCGTTGCATCTTCTGCACGTTTTGTTATAGGCATGACAGTTCTCTTTCTTTTTTTTGTGATTCTTTCCACATCTTGTGCAGAGCATTTATTTTTTTGGAAATTGCATGGTATATTCCATTTCTCCCTTCGTTGGCATCTTTGTATCGAGAATTATTGTTCGTGGTAATCTCATATGCCCTGATGCTTTCTATTGTTGATTTAAGGGTTAGGTCCAGTTTAGCTATTAAGTTTCTCCTTTCATTGACACTTCTAAGCCCTTTTATTATTTGTTCCAGAATGCGTTCTTCTTTGTTGTTCCTGAAGTCGCACCTGTTGGCTTTAGTTTTAAGTCTGACTGAGTAGTCATCCACCGTGTCTTCATTTTGACGCATTGATGAGAATTCCAAACGCTCAACCAATTTATTCGGTTTTTGAATCATGCGCGCTTCAAATACTGCGCATATGTTTTTTGAGTTTTCTTTTTGTTTGCATGTAAGTTGGGCATTTTTTAGTAGCTCACGACCCTTTGGTCCAGTGCTAAGTAAAACGTAGTTGCATTTAAGTTTTTTCTCTACATTGTTTATAATAAATATGAAAACATAAAATCGACCCATTCATTGAGTGCATCGTGTTTATCTTCATTTGCCCAGTCAAGAATGGGTAGTGTAATGTTGGAAGTCACCATGTTTCTTTTTGCACTTCTTTTTTTTTCTTTTTTTTTTACACAGTAATCACCACTTATCAAGGCCCGGAAGCCACTCAGGGATAAGGGTTATTGCAAGTACATTACGTTAGTGTGGAGATTTGATGAAGTGTTTACTTAAGGGGGCGGTTCATTAGGAATTTGTTAACGTTGAACTTGAACACATCCAAGTTGTAGTCCGGTGGGAAGCAGGCAGACGGAACAGAGTTCCACAGGCGTGCAGTTCTAAGAAAGAAGCTTTGTTCATGGAATCCACGTTTTGATTTAGGCACAGATATAGAGTGGGGGAAATTTTTCACAGTGGATTCAGCTAGACGGGTGTTTTTTGTGAAAGATCGGCGAGGGGGGACCAGAGATTGGAGTTCAGATGAGCACCTGCCATGGAAATAACGATAAAACAAAGATAGGCTCGCAACGTCTCTTTTGTGGGAGACAGGTTGCAGGGTAAAGAAAAGGGCATCCCCCACTAAGCCACAAAGTCTATTTTGTACTCTGTCAAGGCAGGATAGGCTGTTTTTAGCAGCTCCTGCCCAGATATGGCAACAGTATTCCATCCTTGGATGTACTTGGCTTTTATATAGATAGAGAATTGCATCAGTAGTGAGATATCTTCTGGAGCTTACGTTTTAGAAAAAAAAAGTTTATATATATATATTTATTTTTTTTTGCTTTACTCACTGTGTGAATTTGTCTTTTTTTTCATCCGATTGTTTTTTTTTTTCAATGTTCAATATTCGCAGTCACTGCCACCATGTAGTACCAAGGCGTGTTAATGAAGACACTTGAGACAGGGTAGAATTACAATGTAGATATTGATTAATGGTATGTGAATTACTTTTTTACAAGGGTGTTCAAGGGGAAGTAACTCGATTTATTGAAGAGTCCTTTATTCTGTTACACATATCTTCTCCTCGATCAGCAAATCCCACCTTCATGTGGAGCAATCTGATTTTGCAGCTGGGATTCTGATGAAGGGCGAGTATCTGATGCTTTTATAAGATGGTCAATTGTTGCCTTGAAGTCTACAATCGAGTAATTTAAAATCTAACAAAGAAGTACTAAAAAGAAAATTTCAGACATCTTGTGCTTCAACAGCGAAGACATGCTTGACTCTCTAAACTCTCAATGGTGTCCTTGGGCAAAAAAGCTTAATGAAGCTAGATGAGGTCAGCGTACAAACACTTGCAATGTATCCATCTGCTCCAATAGTCAGAGTCTCTTTTCTATTTGAAATTGCACATATATTTTGTCATTGTTATTGTTGTATGGCATTAATTCTGTAATGTTTGTTGTATTTTGGTCAGGAAACCAGTATCTTCAGACAGCCTGATCTTGTATCACCAAATACCCTAACAGATATTACTACTCTGAGCCAAAGTTAACCTGGGAAAAATGGTAACTAAGGAGCAACTCCACATTCTTCACAGCCCTCCAAATAAGGCCTCACTACTGGATGTCTTTTAAAATCATATCCAGAACCGCACATGGATTTGTGAAAGAAGGTATGTGTTCTTGAGTATGACATTACATACAATTCAAAAACTTCATGCATATATATTTATGTTCTGACAATGGTATAATGCAACAATTACTCAAAAAGTCTTTCAGTGAACAGTAATCCATGTTGGGAGCATCTAATATAGAATTACATAGATAAAAATATTTTACTTCCCATAAATGTAAGATTTAGCATGATATATAGTACGATTTTTCAAAAATATTTTTATACATTTGTTTAGATAATGCAGTGACTTAGATACAGAAATCATTTATGAGAAATATTTATTATCACAGTTTAAAAATTAAACATGATATTTGATTCCAGTAAAGCAACTGGCCCTGATGGTATTCCAATTATAGTACTCAAAAAACTTCAACCTGAACTAGCACCCATACTTACAAAACTGTTTAAACGTTGTCTTAAGTAGAATATGTTCCCATCACCCTGGAAAATTTCATCAGTATGCCCTGTATTTAAGAATTCAGGTGATCGCTCATCCCCCTCTCAGTACAGGCCAGTAAGTCTCCTGTGCGTCATGAGTAAGTTGCTGGAATCTGTGTTAAATAAAGAAGTAATCAACCATCTCAACAAAAATAACCTTCTTAGTGACACTCAATATGGTTTCCGTTCTGCTAGATCTACAGCAGATGTCCTTACAGTTATATCGCATAGGATTAGCAAATCTCTCGACGGTGGCAATCTTTCTAGGGCAATTGCTCTTGACATATCTAAGGCCTTTGATAGGGTATGGCATAAAGGTTTACTTCACAAGATCTCCAGCTATGATATAGCTGGAAATGTCTTATCAATTATTAAATCATTTCTTTCTGATAGGTTCATAAGAGTAGTAGTTGAGGGGCAAAAATCAGAAGCTCACAGTATTAATGCTGGTGTCCCTCAGGGGTCCATCCTGGGCCCAACTCTTTTCCTGATCTACATTAATGATCTTCCAAATCACATCCTTACATCATTTGTAGACATTTATGCTTACGACACTACCATTTATGGTAGCACATCTAAGACAGTAAACGACCAAGTTCTCTCCGATTCTCTCTCCTCTGATCTTGAGCAAGTAGTACAATGGGGAAAGGAGTGGCTGGTTACTTTTAATGCATCTAAAACCAAGCTTCTCTCTTTACATCATCAACATTCTGATCCACATCTGGCATCAATTGAAATGAATGGCTCTTGTCTTCAGGAGGCCTCCAGTTTTGACAAGCTTCTGGGCTTGACCATTACTCCTGATCTTAAATGGAACACGTACATCAAATCTGTTGCCAAAAATGGTGGGATCTTTCTATCAATCCGGTAGATATGTCACTGCTGATGCAATTCTCTATCTATAACAATATAACTGTAAGCACACCATATCTTATCATGCCAATAGTGGATCCATCAGTGTGCATCAAGGTTACAATCCATCACATATTGGTCAGTACAAGAGGGCCCAACACTGTAGTTATGGGGGATGTATATTATTGTCTGTGTGGGATTTCAACGAGGGTAGTTTCTTCTTATTGCTCGTTTCTAGCTGTAGAGATTGATGGCTGTCCTTCCAACCTGCAGTACTTCTGAGATCATGTAAGTTCAAGGCTCACTGTGGTCATAAGCTGCTTTTTTATTTCAATCTGCTTCTGCACATAGGATGACTATTCTGTTGGTTTTCTATTTGCTTTGAAATTCTCAGATGGGCATCCTTTCAGATATGCAGGATGGGGGTCATATCAACAAATTTGTACACTGTTTCAATGATTTTGGGGCATGCATTATTTAGTACTGGTTTGATTAATTTGGCATAACAATGTCCAGCCTAAATCGCAATGAAGCATTTAGTAGCAAAGTAACAAAGTACTAATGCGGCTGTGTGCAAGGTATTAAGATAAACTTCCAGTTCGAATTTGCAGATTTTGTCAGCAAGTTGTTACTTATAACAACCTTTATCTTTATCTTCTTCAGTGCTTGAAGGACAGGATTCTATCCAGTTTTACATTGAGATAAACAAGAAAACTTACATTTTGTAGTTCATTGCCATTCCAAATGAGGGTGATCTTCTTAGTTCACTTATAGTTGTTGAGATGAAATGTGCATTCTTGAGTATTTCATAGAATAGCATTGAGTGTATTATCATTGGAGTACTGTGTAAAGATATTAAGAGCATCTGAAAGTAATTGTAAAATATTTTTGAAGTTCCATGCTTGCATCATCAAAATTCATCTGCAAAGATGAATCTGTGGATTTCGGAAAAATAAAATCATTGTATTTACTTATCTCCACACAAGGTTGGCTTTTAATGTTGAGATTGTCCAGCTAATCCAAAGTCCATTTAATGAAAAAACATTTTTCCTCCTCTAAGGACAAAGCAGATACTACGCCTTTATCCTAGTGTCATGGCCTTGAATTATAACTTCAAACTCACCACAACTAATACTTTAAAAGAAATACATTTTTAGTAGGGGTTTAAATTTGCTATCAAAATCTAACAAAAACAGTACCCATAACAAAGAGTCAAAGAGGACAGTAACATTAAAAGAGCAACAAATTTAGGTATTTGAACAAATGGTTGTGAGTTAGATTTTACTTTTTCAATAAATGTTTTTCTACTTCCATTTCATAACGTCACTAGGAAAGAATGATAATCTTACATTAAATATGTAGAATAAAATAAAGTATACATGATAAAAATATAATTTTGATGAGTTTGAGTTAGCTATCAAAATGTAAACAGTACTCTAACATCAAAGAGTACAAGCTGCAAATTACGTTTCAAAAAAATAAAATTAGATTGAAATAAAAAGGATGATTGAAGTTACTGCACCTTTTCATGTTACTTCTTTTCTATGCATCTTTATGAGGGTTTTCTGTTTATGGCAATTTCAAATATCTAATTGAATTCCTCTTCTAAAATCTAAAATAAGTTATTTGAGGGGTAGATTTAAAGAACAAATTAAATGAATAAAAACTACTAACGTAAATCAATATTAACCTGTTTTCCCCCTTTTTTTACTAAATGCAAACAAAAGAAAAGTGAAACTGTATTAATATCGAATAAAAACAACTGCAAACACTGAAAATATTCTAATTCATTTTAAATCTAAATAATTATAATTTTTTAAAGAAAGTTATATAAAAATATATTGCATACTTTTCATTATATTTTAAACTGAATGTTATATTTTATTTGTATACTAGCAAAGATACTCACACTTTGTACTGGACTTTGACCTTGATTTTGACAAATCGTGTGTACCATCTCTAGGTCAGAGACTATCATGTCAGGTTTGGTCATAATCACTCCAGTGGTGTGGTTGTAGGAGAGTATATATACATATGCTATTACCTTGACTTTTGACCTTACCCTTAAAAAATGGTGTGCATCATCCCTTGGTGGAGGACCATCATCATACAAGATTTGGTCATGATCGGTCCAGTGATGTGGGCTGTAGGAGAGTTGTACACACAGACACACACGAAGCTACTACTTTATATAGAAAGAGTTGTACAATTATTTTGAAATAGTTTTGTTCATATTGTAAACTTTAAAAAAATGCAATTAATTCAGTATATGTTTCGATAAGTATGTCTAAACAAGATGATATTACTTGTGTTTGTTTATTCTTTGGGTTACTGTACTTTTGAGTGTAATCTTTTATAATACTTTTTAGTGGGGTAGCATTAGACATTCTTCAGATATATTGTGTTGAATTCGGGAATCTTTCAGTCAAACTCAGGAATCTGTACTGTATTTTTAACTGAAACTTTTATTTCATCAGCCATGACTGGATAGAAATTCTAAATAATTTGCATTTGTCTTTTAGGTGTCGCTTGCACTGAGAAGTTAACCTTTAACTTTCAGAAAAGTGTAACTTTTACAACTGAATTTTTCCAAGTATTCTATTGATTGCGAGTCATAAACCTATTTTGTTTCTAGATGTAAATATCACTATTCATTCCAACATATTATTACTATATGTGTGTGTGTGTGTGTGTGTGTGTGTGTGTGTGTGTGTGTGTGCAAACAGGGAGTGTCGACATTGCCCGGGATTAAATGATGATCAACAAATGTTTCACACTCTCATATTTTTATTGTAATCAAAATAAGTGAAATCGCTCATTTTTCAATCAAATCGATTGATAACCTACTCTAGCTGGGGAATCATCGCAGTGCACCAAAAAGAAGCTTCACATGCCTTATTGCACTGTAGATAACCTACTGTTGATTTTACAAAAGTATTTATATATAATGGCTTGAATTAAAATTTGACATGTAAAAGTCAAATATCATGCTTCAATTGTGCTCTAAACGAAACATTTCAAATGTGCCCCTGTTACTTAAAAGAACTGTTGATTTAATATGCCTGGCCTTACTATTTGTGCAATGATAATGGCTTGAATTTAAGTTTAAAATGAAAAAGTCAAGTATCATGGTGCAATTGTGCTTCTAACAAAACATTCATTTCGAACATGCCCCTGTCATATCAAAGCACCTACTGTTGATTTTATATGTTGGGACTTTCGGCTTGTGTGGTACTAAAATTTCTCAAATGCACTTGTGATGTTAGGCTGTGTAAGGTGTTAACTTTGGTCAAAATAGCCTGTTCTTTCATCAGATTATTTTAGTTATTAATGCTTATTAAAGACATTCCGATACAAATCTACCAGGCATATAAAGTACCTTCATGTGAAATTTCATAAAAATCGACCCAGCCATTTTCGAGCGAAAAGGGAACTAACTCACTCTCACCCACACATACAAACACACAAAGTTCCTTTTATATATATATATATATATATATATATATATATATATATATATATATATATATATGTATGTATGTATATTTCTGTAGAAATATATTTTCTTATAAAATATACCAATCCTTATTTAAGAAGCGCAATGTAATTACAGAGCAATATAGAGAATAAATGACAAAAAACTAT
This sequence comes from Euprymna scolopes, assembly GCF_053919585.1. NCBI lineage: Eukaryota > Metazoa > Mollusca > Cephalopoda > Sepiida > Sepiolidae > Euprymna > Euprymna scolopes. Next base: position 307,583 of record NC_136490.1, on the reverse strand, counting down.
ATTCCAAAATTCATGATGTTGACCATCTTATAATTTATTCCTTTAATTCAGTTGACTTATACAATTCTTGACAGTATATATATATATATATATATATATATATATATATATATATGTGTAATTTATAATTAATGGATACCATATGGTGTTAAATTCTATAATAGGCCTGCATAGTAGTTGATCATTACCCAGCCTATGCACTGCTTTTTGGAGTCCTCTTACTCTCCATTATTCTTTTCTATCTATAATTTTTACTTTGTCCCATAAAGGCAGATGTTTCTCATTTCCTTCTCTACATTGTCAGTCATACCTGACTTTTCAATCTCTCCATGTAGTACAGCTTTCTAATGTTTTTCTTGCTTTACTAACAGTGGAGGACATATGACTCCCCTCTGTATAGTTTTCTGCATTTATATAGAATCCATACTTACAGTTCTTAGTCATGATTTTTTCTGCAGGAGGTTTAACTTGCACAAGATCCTTCCAGAGAGTCAAGTCTCTATCGAATACTGTACTGATGTCATATAGATTACATATTCTTGGAATATTTTTCGACAAACCCTTCATATATGGTATACAAATTGTGAGTTTTCAGGTGGTGTCATTTAGTTTTTGGTCCAGATTTCTGAAGGCTGATATCATGCTCTCTGCATAGTCATTGCAGTGGACGGTTTCTCTTAAACTGTCCACTTACTATTGATATATATTGCTTTTCTACATATTGCTTTGCTCACATGCGTTAAAGTTTGAATACGATCCCGTGGAAGTTCGCTTTTGATATACACATGACATAAACCCCTGACTAGTACGAGTTATCAGCATATCTAGAAATGATAATTTGTTATTATGCTCCTTTTCTATCCTGAAATGTATAGATGGACTGATGGATTCAAATGGTTCAGTAATGTTTGAACATCTTCCTGGTGAGGTTAGAAAATGAATGTCATCCACATATTGCCCCACATTGTTGGTTTTAGTGGCATTGATCCTAACGCGATTTCCTCCAAGTATTTCAGTAATCGTGATCCCATTGCCAGATGTTCTCCTTACCTGAGGTGTACCTTGTCAAAGTTGGAAATCTTTCTACCAAACTCGGTTGTAATAGTTACACTCTTCTGGAGGTTGAATGTTCAATCCTCAGTGTGGGCGATATCTAAAGTACAATAGCAAATTACTTGGGATTCTTATTAAGCCATGGTTGACAGATTGTAAGTATACTAGCCTGTGGATTAAATAAAAGGTTTCATTTGAATGTTCGTGAAGATTTCCTCCATGTTTCCTGATTCTATTAACCTTCAGAAATTTTAATGCATTGAACGAATGTCTCGCTCCTCAGCTGCCTATAGGCTTCTGTTAGACACAATCTAAAATAATGGCGGAATACCTTCTTTGGGGTGAAAAATAGTAAAACAATAGTAATGTTTTCTGCTGTTCTACTTCGTTGCTATTTGGCCAAGATCAAAGTGTAGTATCTGTTCTTCAGATGCGGCACTTCCATTTCTCGTTCTCTTTCAGTGGAGGAGAAATCCTTCACGACTGAGACAATGTTTATTTTTGTACCTTTTCTCCATGTTAAAAAACGACCCTGGTGTCTAACTCTGTCCCGTGGGGAGGCATTGTAAATAGGGGTGCAAGTCTATAAATGGTCCACAAGTAATCTTTTTTACTATAAAAATCTGAAAAAAATCTTTATAATGTACGTACTTGTCACTGCATGAAAATATCATATTCCAAAAATCACATACATCGATCAAGTAGTTTTTTTTTTATTTAAGAAAATCAAATATTATGAGACATCTTATCGGAGAAAAACTTCCCACCATCTTGTGTTTGAATGATACACTGCTAGTGACACCTGTTGGTAATGTTGGGAATATAAGATCGGCAAGGGGGCAGACAATTGACTTTCCACATTATAGAAAAAAAACTTGGAAAATTAAGACATTTATAAGTTTTTGAGGATGTTGAAAACGAAAATAATGTTTAAAATTCCAGCAAACGAGTAGTTTCCAAGATATGAAGAATTTTACGTAAATTGAACACCCACACGTTGATGCTCCTCCAACAAAAATTCGGCAAATGTGTATTTCAGTGGCGTAAATTCAAGTTCTACACTAGTGGTGGACTGGTGGACATAAAGTGGGTGAGCATTATATGTTAAATTATTATAGAAAAGTGATACCCCACTTTCTTTAAACTAACATTTCTTCATATCTTGGAAACTACTCGTTTGCTGGAATTTTAAACGTTATTTTCGTTTTTAACATCCTCAAAAACTTATAAATGTCTTAATTTTCCAAGGTTTTTTTTCTATAGTGTGGAAAGTCGATTGTCTGCCCCCTTGCCAATCTTATATTCCCAACAGGTGTCGCTAGCAGTGTATCATTCAAAAGCAAGATGGTGGGAAGTTTTTCTTCGATAAAATGTCTCATAATATTTGATTTTCTTAAATTAAAAAAAAAACTACTTGATCGATTTACGTGATTTTTGGAATATGGCATTTTCGTACAGTGACAAGTACGTACATTATAAAGATTTTTTTTCAGATTTTTATAGTCAAAAAGATTACCAGTGGACCATTTACAGACCTATAAATAGGTACTAGAAATGTTCTTTTTGAAAAATTATCAAAATTTGGATTGTCTCCCTTTCTACCGGTTTACATGCAAACTTGAAACGTTAATCCATTTCTATATAAATATAAAGGAAATAATAATTGTTGAGTGCGACCCTGTAGTAAAAAAAGAACCCCCCAAAGCAAGTAAATACTTACCTTTTGTTTAACAAATTTTTTTCCAGAAAGAAATGATTATAAGATGTGTTAATTAAAACGAGACTAGTTTGACGGGTGGAGTCTAGGTTTAAGATGGCGACAGGAAGGTATATTCGGGGGGAATTATAGCCTAGCTAATCTAAATGTACCAATACAAAATGGGTTGATCACTTTAGTGAATAGTACGCATAAAATTATTATTTTATTTATCATAATATTGTACTAGTCTAGTGGGGACAAAACAAAAGATGCCAAGGCCGATCATGTTGGTGAATATTACGGATAAAATTATTAGTGTTATTTCATTTCGCCATAGTTCCATAGTTTGATGAAGACAAAAAAATATTACAGACTTTATTTTTAGTGAATTTATTCATTATCAAATTTTAATAGTTAAATGAGACAAACATGCAAAAATATTGCTTTTATTTTAGGAGAGTTTAGTAGAATTATTGGTTACGCTTGCATTTTTTTCTTTCTTTTTCACTTCCGTCTTCTGCTGAGCATTTTGTTTACGGTGAATCACTTTGAAAAGTCCCTTCTGATTAATGCTTACCTCATTTTTTTTATATTATTATTATTATTATTATTATTATTATTATTTACTACTATCTTTCAAAATTGTTTTGTTTTAATTAAAAAATATATTTAATTTGAATTGCATCTTAAAGAATGGTCTTATTTGTAATAAAATTTGTATTCACTTTCTCACATAAAAAGAAAACTCGTTTCATTTTACTATTGAAAAAAAAACAAAAAAAAAAAAAACAACCATTTAACGCACAAATATTTTATGTAAAGTAAACTGTGTGAAAAATACTTGTAAGATAAACATTTTAAAATAAAAAGAAAAAGGTACGCTTGCATAATTTGGCCCGGATCCTCGTGATTTCCCGTCAAGCCCGGATCGGGCGAGACCGGCAATCATTGGTGACAACCGCTCGGGCCGAGCGGCTCGGCGAGCGGCGTAACAGACGCAGACGCAGGCTAAGTAATAATAACAAGAAACCTACCTTTAAAAAAAACAAATATGTTTATTTAATTTATTGTAGTATTTTTTTTTTTATATATATAATTATCAACAACAAATTTTTGTTTTTTTAAATTTATCTGCAAAAAAAGATTAATTACCGGTATAACTGTTAGGTGTAAGTACAATTTTTGGTACTTGTGCATTTAACGAACCAGACGTAACTTAGCATTTACTCGGCTTTGTCCGACGCATGACGCCAACAGCCGAATATAACCGAGCGTTGCCGATTAAGCAGACGAGAATTTCGCTATCAATTGGAAGAGTGTCACAACTCAAGAAACGCTTATTTGAAGAGAGTTAAAAAAAAAAAAATTGTTTTAAAAAGATAACTGACGAAATAATAATGAATCTTACAAACCTTGCGGACCAGCTCCAGACCCCAGAGGCTGGCTGCACTAAGCTTTATCCAGCAACGGAAATTGTTGGCAGAAGAGAAAACGGGTTTACATTTTGGCCAGGATTGTGTACTTGCAAAGAGAACAAGCCTTTCCGACGGTTACGGTTGGAGGTGTAGAAGTGTAAACATGTCGTCGATGGACCTCCATTAGGATTGGGACCTTCTCAAAATCCCGACTAACCATCGCATACTTATGGGTGTTCGAGATGGTATCTACAAAAAATCACCATCGCGAATGTGGGTTACGTTCTCGCCACACAATTGTGGATTGGAAAATTTTAGGAATCCCCGGCAGATTGGAGGCCCAGGCCCTACGGTAGAAATCGACGAGTCCGTTTTTAACCGCAAAAAACACAACGTCGGCAGACTTCTGACACCGGTCTGGGTCTTCGGTGGATACGACCCCCGCCGAAAAGGATGGTTTCTTGGTCACTGTACCAAATAGGAACGCCGAAACCCTCCTTCCACTAATAAATAAATAAAAAAAATCCTTGTTTCTGGCAAAAAAAAAAAAAAAAAAAAGTCCTTGTTTCTGGCGAAAAAAAAATGTACAAATAATCCTTGTTCCTGCCCCCCTCACCCCAATGCTTTTTATTGCCCTTTTTTTAGGCTTTTTCCATTTATTTGACATAAACAGTTGCAAAAAAAAAAAAAAAATTAAAAAAATAAATAAATAAAATAATTTTTACGTGTTTAAGAAATAGACAATGTTTTTTTTACGTTAAAAATTGAAAAAAAAAAAAGAAAACAGTTCAGACAAAAAAATTTCCTATTATTTAACAAAAAAAACTTTTTTATATGTATTTATTTTTAAAAACAGTAAACGATTTCAAACAATACTAATAAAAAAAAACAAATGAACGGTAGGTTTTTGCTTTTT
>NC_136490.1:207500-297500 GCF_053919585.1 Euprymna scolopes | reverse complement strand
GCTGCCTTAAGGAGAAGTGCTTTCCAACTCCCTGGAAGACCTCATCAGTTTGCCCTGTATTTAAGAATTCAGGTGATAAGTCATCTCCCTCTCAGTACAGACCAATAAGTCTCCTGTGTGTTATGAGTAAATTGCTGGAATCCATATTAAATAGAGAAATAGTCAACCACCTCAGCAGGAATAACCTTCTTAGTGACACACAATATGGTTTCCGCTCTGCAAGATCTACCGCAGATGTGCTGACGGTTATATCCCACAGGATTAGTGAATCTCTTGACAAAGGCTTCCTTTCTAGGGCAATTGCTCTTGACATATCAAAGGCCTTCGACAAGGTATGGCATAAGGGTCTACTTCACAAGATTTCCAGCTACGGTATAACTGGAAATGTTTTCTCAATCATTAAATCATTTCTCTCCGATAGGCTCATAAGAGTAGTGGTAGATGGACGAACATCGGAGGCCTGCCATATAAATGCTAGAGTCCCTCAGGGGTCAATCCTAGGCCCAACTCTCTTCCTGATCTACATCAATGACCTCCCTAAACACATACTTAAATCATTCGTTGACATCTATGCTGATGACACGACCATTTACGGCAACACATCAAAGGCTGTAAATGACAAAGTTCTCTCTGATTCTCTCTCCTCTGATCTCGAGTGCGTGGTTCAGTGGGGGAAGTTGCGGCTGGTTACCTTTAATGCATCACGTACATCAAGTCTGTTGCCAAGGTCGCTGGAAAGATGGTGGGACCCTTCTACCGCTCCAGAAGATATCTCACTACTGATGCAATTCTCTATCTATATAAAAGCCAAGTACATCCAAGGATGGAATACTGTTGCCATATCTGGGCAGGAGCTGCTAAAAACAGCCTATCCTACCTTGACAGAGTACAAAATAGACTTCGTGGCTTAGTGAGGGATGCCCTTTTCTCTTCCCTGCAACCTATTTCTCACAGAAGAGACGTTGCAAGCCTATCTTTGTTTTATCGTTATTTCCATGGCAGATGCTCATCTGAACTCCAATCTCTGGTCCCCCCCTCGCCAATCTTTTACAAAAAAATACCCGTCGAGCTGAATCCACTGTCAAAAACTTTCCCCACTCTTTATCTATGCCTAAATCAAAACGTAGATTCCATGAGCAAAGCATCTTTCTTAGAAATGTACGCCTGTGGAACTCTGTTCTGTCTGCCTGCTTCCCTCCTGACTACAACTTGGATGTCTTCAAGTCCAACATAAACAAATTCCTGATGAACCGCCCCCTTGAGTAGACACTTTAAATATCCACACTAACATACTGTACTTACAATAACCTTTATCCCTGAGTGGCTTCCGGGCCTTGATAAGTGGTGACCACCTTGTAAACAAAAAAATTGTAGTTTGGTTTTGTAAACAGGCTTCTCTACACTGACAAATTGATACACAGGTGATTAATGCATCCCTAACGTACTTATTTGTAGCCTGCTGATTTCTGCATACCTCGATTAGTGGACAGAGACAAATAAATAAGTTCCTGGTGAAAAGTTGTGGAAACAAGAACCTTAGAACATCTCACACATTGCTGTTTTTAGCTAAATCCTTCCTGTTGAACTACTCCCTTCACATTCCCATATTCCAGTTAAATAAAGAATATGCACACTTGAGATGGTATTTTCTTTAAAAATGGTGACTCTTTGCTTATTCAATTCAAGTAAGATACTGTTTAAGCAGATGGTCACTTGGGTGATCGGTCTTGCCACTAAGAACTTAGAGATAGGCAAGAAGTAATAGCAATGGTAATGAAGAGAGAACTAACGCAGACGAACAGTGTAAAATGTCGGTGCAAGAGAAAATAACAGAGAAAGGAATAACTAGAAGTACTAGATGACGTCTCTGGAACATGGATAACAGTGATAGGTTTGGTGGTGTCTCTCGAAGCAAGAAGGCTGAAAGGATAGGAATGCTTTCATAGAAACCAGAACAGAATAAAAGACTGGATCAACAGGAAGGACGATTCTGGGACTTGAACAGCAACAGAAGTTGCATCAACAAGAGGGACGATTTTGGAACCTGGACAGCATGGGATGACATCAAACGTTGTTTGATGTAGATATTCTAAAGTGTAATGCTCCAAATAAATCCAGTCTGTGTGGATGTGGCCAAGAGGTGGACCAGCAGTAAACAGGCAAGTGTAGGGCGTCTGCAGAAATTGGAAAGGATAGGAACCTAAAATGCTGGAACAAGAAGTGGCTGAGATGAGCTGGAGGAAAAGCCATTGGAAAGAGTTGGAGCAGGTGCAAGAAACAGCAAACTCGGGCTAGGATAAGGTGGACATCCCAGGGAGCTTTTAATGGTAACCTTGTCTAATGAGACAATGGTGTTCTTCATCTAGTTTGGTGCACTGCAGCATCTGCTGTGGCTACACAGTTCGAAAATTGAGTTGGCTCTCCGGATGCACACCTGAGCAGGTGATAGGGAGACCTAGGTTTGTCGGCATTCTGGCATATTTCTCGAGACATTTCATTATTTCATTACTTCCTCTGTTTTCTAGACAGTGGAAGCTGAAATGGGTCCCTGACGAAACATCTTCAAACAGATATTTAAACTGAAGAAATGTATCCCATTTTTAGACAAATTATTAGTATTAGTACGCTTATTATTATTATTATTATTATTATTATTATTATTATTAGTAGTAGTAGTACTAGTAGTAGCAGCAATTGTAGTATTAGTACCACTTGTATAATTATTATAGATAGTTCCACGTAAGAATAATACTTTTCTGTAAAAAATTTGTTTATTTACTTTTAAGAATGTTTCACATAAAAAATAAAGTTTACAGTTACAAGAAATAAAGGCAAATATTTATTTTGACTATAATACTGTTATGGCGAGATGAGCAATTCACCGCCGGAACTTTTTATCGAAAGAACGTTATCACCGGTCACCAGTTGTGAGAGCCTTCCCTGGGCGGGAACACTTAAAAACGTAACATGCTGTCTCTGTAAATATTCTCAATAAACTTCTCTATTTCTTTATTACTTCAGAACCTCTTTATCCATTTATTTCCCTGGTGGAATACCTTTCTTGAATATCCTTTTATTACGGCCACCCACCGCAGGATATATCAACTGGCAACGAAGATGAGATACGAGCTGTAAATTCATCTAAAAAAAACAAACATGTGGTAACCGAGAACATTCTGAAAATTGTTATTCGCAAAGTTCACTTTTAATTGAAGAAAAAGCTTCTTAGAAAGCGAAAGACTGGTGTCTGCCACAAATTTATGCAAGTAAAAAATAATTTTTATATTATTGACGAGTTAAACTCCGTTTTTCTCTTTTTAAACTCCCAAAGAGTTGACGTTATATAACGTGTGTGTGTGTGTTTGTGTGTGTGTAAATTGTGACTTTCTTCATGATTAACGGACGTGTTTTTTGTATTTGGTTAATATGATAAAAAAAACAACAAATAAACAATACTGAGGAATCTGTGTTTATTTAATAAAGAAAAATTTTAAAAGAAGTTTACGTGCGTCTGCTGAAGTAGACGAAAAAAGAGTCTCTTGAAATTTTGTCAAGTGTTATTTTAACGGTGATTTTTTTTTTTCGGAACTTTCTTATGTGTTGACAATTTTCTGTGAAAATAAGCATCTTGTTTTTAAACAATATTTTTTTTTTCTTCTCTGTGGTATACGTTAACTTGCTATTGATACATTTAAAAAGAAAATGACATCGGAACAAATAGCAACATTGATGAAAACGTTAACCGAGAGTTTAATCGCTCAACAAAAAGCCCAAATGGATTTTCAAAAACAAATGCTAATTCAACAAGAACGTTTCGAAACTCTTGTAATACAACAAACGACGGATAATCGCTTATTTTGTGAAACGATTTTGTCAGAAAAATCTGAGGAGGGTGCATCCAAATTTTTTCGGCTGAGAGTATAGCAAACTCGCTTTCAGAGTTTAAATATGTCCCAGAAAAAGGTGACACTCTTCCAGCCTATTATCGTAGGTTTGAAACGATATTTACAAAACGATGCGAGAAGTGGTCGGATGAGGAAAAAATAACACTATTACTCCAAAAAATGGGCACAGAAGAAAATACTAAATTCACGAATTTGATATTGCCTAAAAAACCGGAAGAGATCTCTTTTTCTCAAACGGTGAAAAATTTGTGTGTTATATTCGGTGAAAAAGATAGTCTTTTTCATACACGGTATAGGTGTTTAAATATGTCAAAAGACGAAACTAATGACATTGTCACATATGCGGGCAAAGTCAACGCCCAGTGTGAACTGTTTAAATTAAAGGATTTATCAGTGGACATGTTTAAGTGCTACATATTTGTCCAGGGACTGACAGCACCGAAGGACAAGGATTTAAGGTCAAGGATTGTGGAGAAATGCGTGACTTACCTGGATAGACCACGTGCGGGTCGGTCACCAAAAATAAATAAAAAGAAAGAAAAGAAATGGTCAAGACTCTTATTTATAGAGTAGTGATCACGTGAGTTAGAAGAATATGCAAATAGAGGTGAACGATTTTGCGATATAAAAAGCCTGTGTTGTTAAGAGGAGGGGCAGACTGTTGGCAGAAGTCAGTGCTGTCAGACGTGCTTTAGAGTTTTGTTATTATATGCTGTGTTCGATTGTTGGGAGAGAGAAAAGAGAAGAGGAGGAACCAAGAAGACATTCTGCAGATACTTGACTTTGTTGGTTTTAAGCTATTTCGGCGCTTGGTGTGCGGTTACTAACAATGGACAGATTCGACATTCGCTTAATACCCGAGTTCGACGGATCTACCACTGGACCGGCTGTCGTTGAATGGATTGAAAAGGCAGAGAAAATCTGTAAACTGTGCAAAATTAAAGAACCAGCCACAGTTATCCCTTTGAGGCTAACCGGAGGGGCCTATGCAGTCTACCAACAACTCGGGGATGAACCAGACTGGGATGAAATCAAGCAGAGCCTGTATACAGCGTTTGGTACAGATCCATTTGTTGCGTGGCAACAGTTCACGAGCCGGACACTTCAACCCAAGGAAACAGTCGACGTGTACCTAGCCGACCTGCGAAAATTATCTGTACCGTTTGGTGGGGTCAACGATAAAATATTAAGCTGTGCTTTTTTGGTAGGCCTACCCGAGGAGGTCAGTAAACTGTTGCGGGCATCATCAAGAATCGATGAATTGTCAACTGATGAGTTATTGGCCCGAGCTCGAAACATCTGTAAGGAACAGGAACCAATTGCAGCAGCAGCTCGTTTTCAACATGGAGGCAATGTGGACTCTCTTCCAGATAGTAATAAGCATGCCACCCCAGTGTGCTATAAATGTGGGGAGGCCAATCATTTTGCTAAAGAGTGCCGGAGTGATAGGAGAGGTGTATATCCACAATCAAAGAGACCAGTGCAATGCTATCGCTGCAATAAGTTTGGGCACATATCTCGCAACTGTTCGGGAAACGAAGTTGGGGGCAAGGTACTATCGCTACCCTTGCCCCCTGCCAACCAATAAACACAGGATTGCCTGTCATTAGCGTTAAACTTGATGATGTGCAGTGTTCAGCACTTATAGACACGGGGTGTTCCCGGTCTATAGTTAGTGCCCATTGCTGTCCGGTGTGGCGGAGGAACCCAGTTGGCGTTATGACCATCAATGGCTTATCACGGGTATGTTGTGGTGAAGGGACAGTCACAATCTGCACTGAGAAGGGTGACACAGCTAAAGTTGACGTTCTGGTGATGCAGGAGAAACCCCTTGGCTACGACATGTTGCTTGGAATTGATGCAATACAAGCACTAGGAGGCGTTACAATCACAGCAGCTAGAGGTATCAGGCTTGGAGAAGGGAAAGACGTCTGTGCAGCCATGTCGATTGAAGAAAAGGACTTCTGTGCTACATTTGATGACAACGAAAGGGTGTGGACTGCAAAGTGGAAATGGGCCATGGGCCAGGAACCAGATCGGCTGTGCAACACGATTCCAGAGTATGCAGTTTCTACCAAGAATAGGGCCGCATATGAAGAAGAACTTCAGATGTGGATTGACAACGGTTGGTTAATACCATACCCACAGGAACGTCTGGGACCACCCAAGGGATTAATTCCGCTCATGGCTGTTGAACAACCTACCAAAGAAAAAATTCGTCCCGTAATGGATTACCGAGAGTTGAATCGGCATGTTGATGCGTTTACCGGAAACGCAGATGTGTGCGCTTCTAAACTGAGAGAGTGGCGTCAAAAAGGGAGCAATGTAGCACTTCTGGATCTAAAGAGGGCCTACCTGCAGATACGTGTCCATGAGTCATTATGGCCGTTTCAGACAGTACTACTCAAGGGAAAACTATATTGTTTGACACGTTTGGGTTTTGGCCTAAACGTAGCACCCTTGATTATGACAACCATTATTAAAACTGTTTTGATGCAGGATGAGACCACAGCAAAAGCTGCTTCAGCCTACATAGATGACATCTATGTTAATGAGGACATAATGTCTGCGGATGCAGTTCGAATAAAACTGAAAGCGTTTGGGTTAATAAGCAAAGACCCTAAGCGCCTAAAGGATGGAGTGCCCGTGCTAGGCCTCGAGGTCTGGGAGGAGGGCAATACGTTGCGATGGAAACGAGGGAGCCCACTTCCAAAGTTACCCAATGTATTAACAAGACGTACTGTGTTTTCTATCTGTGGTAAATTGGTAGGACATCTACCTGTCTGTGGATGGCTCCGATCGGCAACAGGAGTGGTGAAAAGACGAGTGACTACAGTAACAAAAGGATGGGACGATGTTGCGGATGATGATTCTCTCCAACAAATGATGGCTGAAATGTTGTCCAGAGTGCATAGGAATGACCCTGCCCGGGGTGAGTGGCAAGTGTCTGGAAACGAACTAAATGCATGGGTTGACGCAAGTTCGTTGGCTACAGGTGTCGTGTTGGAGCAACTAGGTGTTGTTGTGGAAGATGCATGCTGGCTTCGTCCGAAAAATGATGCCCAACATATAAATTTGGCAGAACTTGATGCCACGTTAAAAGGTCTTAATCTCGCATTGCAATGGCAGACTAATGTTGTGCATCTCCACACTGACTCATTGTGTGTTTACCATTGGTTAACCGACACCTTGACTGGAAAGGCTCGAGTTAAGACTAGAGCTGCAAGTGAAATGCTAGTACGAAGGAGACTAGCAATAATTAAGCGTCTAGTTGACGAATACAGCTTGCAGGTAGACATTACGTTAGTCTCGTCGATGCAGAATTTGGCTGATAGCTTGACTCGAGTACCAAAGAGGTGGATCGATGCAATGAGGCAGGGATCCGATCTTCAACAACAAACATGCGCGACTGTAACGGATCAATTAACACCTGACCAGATCCGTATGATACACCAGCAGATTGGACATCCTGGAATTCAGAGGACTGCATATTTTGTCCGAAGAGTATGCCCTGCAACTACAAAAGCATCAGTGAAAGCAGCCATACGTTCGTGTGAAGAGTGTCAGAGAATTGATCCGGCACCATCCCAATGGCAAAAAGGGAAGCTCGAGGTGGAGGGCAACTGGCAGCGAGTAGGGATGGACATAACACATTATGGGGGCAAACATTTTTTGACCATGACGGATTGTGGCCCGACGCGTTTCACAATATGGCGCCTGTTGACACGACAGGATGCAGCCAGCATTATACAACAGTTGAGAGCCGTCTTTTTTGAACGTGGTGCCCCGATTGAAATTCTGACTGATAATGCCGTCACATTTCGATGTCAAGAATTTCAGAAATTCGTGCACGAATGGGGGATTAAAATGCATTATCGGTGTGCATATTATCCCGAGGGTAATGGTATAGCAGAACGGTGTCACCGCACCATCAAAAGAATTGCAGCCAGGACGCAGTGCTCTATTCCAGAAGCTGTGTACTGGTATAATATAACACCCAAGGACAATGCAACACCAGCAACTGCACCAGCCAATGGGATTTACCAATATGAACAGCGTGTGAAAGGAGTTGATGCCATACCATCAGTGGTGAGTGTTGTCAATACACCATATCAGGTGGGAGACCTTGTTTGGATAAAACCCCCAAATGCTGGGTGCACTACAAAATTTTTCCGGGGAAAAATAGATGAAATCATAAGTCCTCAGACCATGTTGATTGGTGGCATACCACGTCACGTAAAAGATATCCGCCCTTGTTATACCTCTTCTGATTCTGAGGACGATGAGGAGGATCACACACCGTTCAGAGATGATCCTGATCACTTACTGCCCCTTCAGGTGAGCATAGAAACACCACCAACAGAACCAGATGAGGGAATGATGGGACATACTGATGACAATAGTGAGGAGAGCGATGGACACAAGGAAGTAATGCCTCATCGAAATACTCGACAGAGACGAATACTGCCCACCCCCCGTGATTGCGAAACCCAGCGAGAAGGGATGATGGAGCATACCGAGGAGATGACGCCTCCGATTCTTCGGAGAAGTACCCGACAAAGACGGATACTGCCCCCCTGCCCTGATTGTGAGACACCGCCTATGGAACCACGAGACGGGATAATGGAACAGACTGGTAGTAATGATGGTGGTAATGAAGAAAACAGCAATGAGGAAGTGCTTCTTCGAAGGAGTACCCGCCAACGACGATTGCCCGCATGTCCTGTTTGTGATCATGAGATCAGGGGGGAGTGTGGAGAAATGCGTGACTTACCTGGATAGACCACGTGCGGGTCGGTCACCAAAAATAAATAAAAAGAAAGAAAAGAAATGGTCAAGACTCTTATTTATAGAGTAGTGATCACGTGAGTTAGAAGAATATGCAAATAGAGGTGAACGATTTTGCGATATAAAAAGCCTGTGTTGTTAAGAGGAGGGGCAGACTGTTGGCAGAAGTCAGTGCTGTCAGACGTGCTTTAGAGTTTTGTTATTATATGCTGTGTTCGATTGTTGGGAGAGAGAAAAGAGAAGAGGAGGAACCAAGAAGACATTCTGCAGATACTTGACTTTGTGTTGGTTTTAAGGATATTATCAATCATGGAACAAGACCCGGAAATGAACTTGCAAAAAGTGACAGAAGAATGTCAAAAATTGATAAATGTAAAAAGGGACACTACGAGGATAGAGGGAAAAGTCACATCCCAAGTCCAGGTAGTAAAACAGAAGACATTTCCAAAAGACAAAGGGAAAGTTTTGAATGTTGGAGTTGTGCGGGTCCGCACTTAAGGAAAAACTGCCCTTATAAAGACCAACATTGTACCAAATGTGGCCTAGTGGGACACTGGGCATCCCACTGCCGAACTAAGCAAGACAAAAGACGGAAATGGAAGCCAAAAGTAAATGTGGTCTTGTCCAAAGAAGAAATAAAACAAGGAGGCAAACGGAAATTCGTTCACACACAAATAAATGGTCACTCAGTGAAGCTACTTTTAGACACAGGTAGCGATATATCAATTATCGACGAAGTGACCTGGAAGAGAATTGGTGGTCCAAAACTGAGAAAAACACAAAAAATTGCAAAAGGTGTTTCCGGAGAGCGATTAAAATTCATGGGAGAATTTAATTGCAGTGTTTCTCTTGGATCAAAAACTTTTTCCTCAAACCTTTCAGTTGTTCCAGGAATAAATTCTTGCCTTTTTGGAATTGATTGGATTGTTTTGTTTGATTTATGGGAGCTACCCATAAATTCATTTTGCAATAATGTAACAGCGTTGGAAAAGAAAAATTCCAAACAAAATGACCATTTTCTGGCAGTGTTAAAAAGTGAATTCCCCAAAGTTTTTTCAGAAGGATTAGGAGTGTGCACCAAACCTGAAGTAAATTTTGAATTAAAACAGAATGTGAAACCTGTTTTAGACCAAAAAGAAATGTGCCTTTTTCTTCAAAAGAAGATATTGAAATTGAACTAAAAAGACTACAGAAGAATGGTGTAGTCGAAAAAGTTGACTATTCTGAGTGGGCGAGCCCCACTGTGTATGTTAAAAAGAAAAATAAGAAGATTCGGGTATGCGCCGATTTTTCTACAGGCCTTAATGACTGTCTGATGGATCATAGTTATCCACTTCCATGTCCTGAAGACATTTTTACAAAGCTGAATGGAGGTAGAATTTTCTCCAAAATCGACTTATCGGAAGCTTACCTTCAGGTAAAAGTCAGTGAAGAATGTTCTAAGTATTTATGTATCAATACCCATCTAGGACTTTTCCGACTGAAAAGACTTCCTTTTGGATTAAAAGTGGCCACAGCACTATTTCAGCAAATAATGGATACGATGCTTGCTGATTTAGATGTTGCAATCGCATATTTGGATGACATCCTTGTCAAAAGTAAACATGTACAGGAACATAAGGAACACATCAGAGCAGTTTTCCAAAGAATTGAGGAATTTGGTTTCAAGTTAAGTGCCGAAAAATGTGAATTCTTTTTAAAACAGATAAAATATCTTGGTCAAATTATCGACAGCCAACGCAGAAGACCGGATCCTCAGAGAACAGAAGCAATCGAGAGGATGCTAGCGCCCAATAATGTTGCCCAGTTACAATCTTTTTGGGGTTTGGCTCAATATTATGCTATTTATATTCCAAACATGCATAAGTTGAGAGTACCATTGAATGATTTGTTAAAAAAAGGACAAAAGTGGATTTGGTCAAAAGAATGCCAAAATACGTTTGAAGATATTAAGAAATGCCTGCTATCAGATTTAGCTCTAGCACATTTTGATCCACAGAAAGAATTGATTGTTGCATCAGATGCAAGTGACTACGGAGTAGGAGCAGTTCTTCTCCATAAACTTGAAGATGGATCAACAAAGCCAATAGCCCATGCATCCAGATCACTTTTGCCGGCTGAAAGAAACTATTCTCAAATTGAAAAAGAAAGCTTGGCGATTATTTATGCCATTAAAAAATTCCATAGATTTATTCATGGAAGGATGTTTACTTTGCAAACCGACCACAAACCCTTATTGATTATTTTTGGCTCTAAAAAAGGCATACTTACGCACACTGCGAACAGACTCAAACGATGGAGCATAATTCTACTAAATTATAACTTTAAAATGGAGTACATTTCATCCAAAAATATCGGACATGCAGATGGATTGTCCAGGCTCATCCAAAAGTGTGTTGAACCTTTGGAAGACACAGTAATAGCTGCATTGACAGAGGAAAAAGAACTCTCCAGATTACTGTGCAACACAATCAGAGAATTACCAGTGACTCTAGACGAAATAAATAAGGCAGCAGAAAAGGATGATTATATTGTGAAAATGAAAAAGTTGGTGCAACTAAATGGAAAATCAAAGAAACATCCTAAAATTTTACCATTTTCCATTTGTGTTCAAACCTTGATGTATGCAGACAGAGTCGTCATACCGACTACGCTTCAGAGAAGAATTTTAAAAGAATTTCATAGTGGTCATCCAGGCATGTCGAGAATGAAAGCTTTAATGCGTGGATATACGTATTGGCCTAGGATGGACCAGGACATTGAAAAACTCGTAAGAGAGTGTCAAGGGTGTCAGCTAGCAGCAAAGTCACCACCTGTGCAGATACAACCGTGGCCAAAGACTGATACACCATGGACTCGGTTACATATCGATTATGCAGGTCCTTTAAATGGACATTATTTCTTAGTGGTCGCCGACAGTTTCACAAAATGGTCAGAAGTGTTTAAATACAAACACCTTACTTCGACGAGCACAATAGATGCACTAAGAGTTCTCTTCAGTCGTTTTGGAGTGCCTAAAACTATTGTCAGCGACAACGGCACCCAATTTACCAGCAAAGAATCTGAAGAATTCTGCAAGGCTCTAGCCATTGAACATTTAACAACGGCAATCTACCACCCAATGTCAACTGGCCTAGCAGAGAGGTTCGTCGATACATTCAAAAGAGCTTTGAAGAAAAACCAAGGCATGAACACTGACGAGAAGAGTCTTGAACAATTTTTATCGGTGTACAGGATAACTCCGAATCCAAACACTGATACCGGTTCGTCACCAGCCGAACTGATGTTTGCATGGAAAATCAGATCTGTATTTGACAGAATTTTACCAAGTGCAACCAGAGTAACAACAACAAAAGAAAATTTTCCAACAAGGTTTTACAAACCTGGTGGCAGAATATTCTTTCTGAATTACAGGAGTGGAAAACATTTTTGGGAGGAGGGGATTATCATGAAAAGAATCGGACACATGCTATATTCTGTAAGAAGTAATAAATTCGACTGTCGCAGGCATATAAATCAGCTAAGACCTCGACACACCGATGACTACAAACAGGCAGAAGAAAATGACCTGCCCCTAGAGGTTTTGTATTATTCTTTTAATATTCCCCAACCCTTAACAGAACTTACTCCAGATTTGAGAGTTCCAGCTTCTCCACCAACCCCACCCACTCAAACGATATTGAGGAGAAAAAGTACAAGGGTGAAAAGAAAAGTTAACTGGCTGAGCCCCAAGCCAAAAAGCAAACGATATTAAGCCAAATTCTCTTGGGAGAAATTGTCTTAGGGGGAGGTGTTATGGCGAGATGAGCAATTCACCGCCGGAACTTTTTATCGAAAGAACGTTATCACCGGTCACCGGTTGTGAGAGACTTCCCTGGGCGGGAACACTTAAAAACGTAACATGCTGTCTCTGTAAATATTCTCAATAAACTTCTCTATTTCTTTATTACTTCAGAACCTCTTTATCCATTTATTTCCCTGGTGGAATACCTTTCTTGAATATCCTTTTATTACGGCCACCCACCGCAGGATATGTCAAATACAATGCCAACCATTCTTGTTTGTGTTTTTAGGGGCTATCGAAGCCACTGAAAATGAATCTGGCATTTAAACCTGTCGCAAATTTACCGTTTACATGGTATTAAACCCTGGATTCAAGGACTATTTTGCAACATTTCACTGCTTTCGTTAACACTTTTCTTACATGATGTATTCACAAGTGACTTGTCACATCGCAGAGGAAGCTTTAGCGGACATTTGAAATAAAGTTTAAAAAAGCGATGTTTATTTTTCTATGTTACATAGATTTTAATGCTTGTAGCAGCCGGCGTTTGCCCAAACAGGCAGAAGCTATTCTCATAATTTTGAGATTTGAAATCCATTTCCTCTTGGCTTGTCCAATCACAAGCCAGCTCTCAAAATCATGAACCTTTAACCCTTTTTGATCTTGACCTTGCCTGGGAGCAGACTTCGCCTGGGGCCCCAGGCAGGACATGAGTACAACGAGCTAGCTATGGCTCTCTTCAACCTACCATTTATTTCCACATGCAATGCCCACATGAACTTTATTTATCATTCTACAGGACTACTCTCGTCAATACAACTCATACTCATGCACGCCAACACATTAGTACACTGAAGACTTTGTCCTTTCTTTCTCTTTTGCCCTGGTGACTACTAGCTATAAACACATGCGCGCACAAACACTGAACTATTTTCTTCTTCAACTGGGCGGCATGATATTAAATCTATCTTTAAACACATTGAACACTTT
Organism: Euprymna scolopes; assembly: GCF_053919585.1. Classification (NCBI taxonomy): domain Eukaryota; kingdom Metazoa; phylum Mollusca; class Cephalopoda; order Sepiida; family Sepiolidae; genus Euprymna; species Euprymna scolopes. Next base: position 284,033 of record NC_136490.1, on the reverse strand, counting down.
TCTCTCTCTCCTCATGTACTCTCTTACTAATACTTTTCTCTCATCTATCAACGCTACTAACGAAAATGACAAATAAAGTTGTTTATTAACATAGAAACTTCCATTCCATTTTGTCGTCGCTCATTTCTATATGCTTTTTAATTGATCTAAAAGATTAAGTTTTCACATGCGGTTTACAAAAACATATTTTTATGTTTTTCATCTTTTTTTGGAGAGGAGTGTATAATTGTTAACAGATGCTTATGCAGTTTAATTAACCGTCCCCCATGAAAACAGATTTTGTGTGAAATATTAAAGGGTTCTGCTTGGTTAATGTCGGTGCACTACTTATGGAAAAACGATTTTGCAGAAACACCTGTTAAAACATATACAAGTTCCTTAATTGAATACCCGCCTCTAAAAAAAGACAGATAAACATAAAAATGTTTTTGTAAACTGCTTGTGAAAACTTAATCTTTTAGATCAATTAAAAAGCATTAAAAACTACGTAACACTAAAAATGAACCACATTAAAAAAAAATTTCTTATTTCAATTGCCCACTTAAGATTCCTCCACGATGTGACAAATCGCTTTACTACGCACGTGCACACACAAATGCATCATGCAAGAAAAGTGTTAACAAAGGTAGTGAAATGGTGAAAAATAGTCCCCGGATCCAAGGGTAAATACCATGCAAACAGTAAATTTGCAACAGGTTTAAATGCCAGATTCGTTTTTAGCAGTCTCGATACCCCCCCCCCCAAAAAAAAACACAAACTAAAATATTCGGCATTGTATTACAGTTAAAATAAACATTTACTATACCGAAATAAATATTACACATTTTTAAATAAAAGTAGAATTGTTCACATTAAAATGTCATCTATATATATAAAAGCGAAAATGCATGTATGTATATATGTATGTATGTGTGTATGTTTGTGTGTCTGCTAAACACTTTTGACAGACTGAACAAAAATTGACAAACTTGGTCTCATATGAAAGTCCCATCCTTCGCCCGACAAATTTAAAAAAATTGGCCAAAAACGTTAATTTTTCACCCTGAAATCAACACTTTTCTACAGGGGGGGGGGAGTCAGCAAAACCAGTCCTCTCATGACGAGATCAGTTCTACGCATGCGTCAGACGATGTCATAACCTGATTTAGTTTAAATATTTGAAGAACTGACACAATTTCATGTACGTCGTGTTAGGTCAGTTGGTTTGAGCATTGGGTCATTATCTAAACGTTTTGGGTTCGAATCGTGGTGTGAGATTTCTTCTTTTTTTTCGATTTTTTAAATTTTAATATTGAAGCAGGGTTATTTAAGCCATTTTTCACGTAACGTTCGTTTTTCTGTTTTTTTTTTTTTTTACTTCACTTATTCTTAGGTTTTCATTAACACCCCCTCACCCCGACCGACCACACACACACCCCAAAACACCCGGGTACCCACCGATTTTTTAAATTTTAATATTGAAACAGGCTTATTTAAGCCATTTTTGACGTGTTTTTTTTGGGGGGGGGGTATTTTTCAGAAGTTTTAACGTTCGTTTTTCAGTTTTCTTTTTGTTTTTCAGATTTTTACATTTAACATCGTTCGTTTACCTTACGTTAGTTATTTTTGTGTTTTTTGTTTTGATTCATTTTTCTGTTTTCTTTTTTTACTTCGCCCTCCAAACACCCGGGCAATGCCGTGTACTCCCCGCTAGTCTTCTATAAATATAAAAGCGAAAATGTGTGTTTGTATGTATGTATGTGTGTTTGTATGTCTCGCAAAAACTTTCCACAGGGGTCACGGATTTTCGCCAGATTGGTATCATTTTAAACTTCCCATCTTCACCCGACAAATATCGAAAAATTGGCCAAAAACGTTAATTTTTCACCCTAAAATCATCACTTTTCTACAGGGGTGGGGGGTCAGCAAAACCCCCTCCTTTCATGACGAGTTCGGTTCTACACATGCGCAAATGACGTTGTAACCTGATTTACTTTAAATATTTGAAAAAGTGACAGAATTTCGTGGACGTTATCTTAGCTCAGTTGCTTAGAGCGTGGCCTCATTATCTAAAGGTTTTGGGTTCGAATCGTGGTGTGAGATGTCTTTATTTTTTCCGATTTTTTAAATTTTAATATTGAAGCAGGGTTATTTAAGCCATTTTTCACGTGTTTGTCAAATTTTTTAACGTTCATATTTTTTTTTCATAGGTTTTCATTCCCCACTGACCACACACACCTAAAATCATGCGGGCAATGCTTGGTACCCCCAGAAGCAGGGTTATTTAAGCCATTTTTCACATGTTTTTTTTAGCGTTCATTTTTCCGTTTCGCGCTTTCTTTATCGTTCGTTTGCCTTACGTTAGTTTTTTTTAGTTCGCTTATTCTTATGCTTTTTTTTTTGTATTATTAAAAAATAGGCAAATGTGTATTTCAGCAGCGTAAATTATTTGACAGACAAAAGTTTATAAAATTATTTATTTTTATATAAAACACATTATTAGACCTTCAGGCTGAAGTAAAACCCGAAAAAAATTCATTTTTGTTATTCTTTTCAAAAATTTTTATTAGACTAGATGTACAAGAATCGAAACCGCCAACGTTTTGAAAATTTGGCCTTAGTAAGGATTGCCAGATTAGCCTTTTTGGGACCAACTTTGACCCTTTTTACGCTCTTGCATGGACCATGGTTCCACGCAAGAGCGTAAAAAATGCCAAATTTGCCCCCCCCCAAAAAAAAGATGGCGCCCTCCGTTGTTGTACATTTAGTCTAATAAAAAATGTTGAAAAAAAGAATAAAAATTAAATTTTTTCGGGTTTTATTTCAGCCTTAGGGTCTACTAATGTATTTTATATAAAAATAAATAATTTTTATACAATTTTGTCAGTCAAATAATTTACGCCGCTGAAATACACATTTGCCAAAAAATATTTAACATCCTCTAATAAATATAATACACGCATATTTCATGTAAAATCCTCTACGACGCCAGGGGAATTCCTACGGATTTCTTCTAACATTTTCTGTACTAGTTCCTTGCATCACTCTGAATTTGTTTTTGCCATTGCTCCATAAGTCTTCTACACAATTCTGGGCAGATTTGCCGTTTAGTTGTACAAATATCCTCGAACCAGGTAATCACTAAAAGGGACTCTTAAAGGTCGACACCGATATCTAGAAGAAGCCTTTTTTTTTTTTTTTTTACATGTTTCACAAACTTTAAATGGGTAAAATTAAAATATAATCACATAATTATTGAAAATGTAATCATGTGATTAAATTCAATTAAAATTAACCACGTTTAACAAATTAAATAAAATAATGCAAGATGCAGTTTTAAAATTATTTTATATATTTTACTTTATAATTTAAAATTAAAAACATTGACCAATAAAATGAAATTTTAGGTACTTATGTATTTTGGGGGCCATGCTGAAATAATAACGTTATTATTTTTAAAACCATTTTAATGAGGAGGTGCAAGTGGTTTGTAACTATTCTGTGCTCCCACCTTACAATTAAAAAACAAAGGTATCGTGAAACTTGAATTTAAACTGGAAAGAAAAGAAAAAAAGAAAGAAAGAAAAACTATATAAAAATAGCGCAGTCGGTACCATCTGCCGTCGTATGCATCCGAAAACAATATCTACCGTAAAATTAAACCAAAATTTGGTGCTTATGCATTTTTGGTAGCACGCTATTTTTAAATATTTTTTCAGAATAAATTAAAGCTTCACGATATCTTTTTTTTTTACTTTTATTATTATTGTAAAGTGGAAGCACAGAATAGTTGCAAAACACCCTCCTTGTGTTAAGAATGGCTTTCAAAACAATAACATTATTATTTTAGCACAGTACCAAAAATACATAAGTACCCAAAATTTTACTTTTATCGTTCAGTGTTTTTAATCTTAAATTATAAAATAAAATATATTTAATAATTTTTAAACTTCATCTTGCATTATTTGTTAAACAACGTGGATAATTAAAATTAAATTTTAATAAGATGATGATCGATCACATTTTCAATAATTAGGTGATTATATTTTACCCATTCAAAGTTTGTGAAACATGTAAAAAAAATAATAAATAAAACAAAAAAACACCGGTGTCGACCTTTTAAGTGTCCCTATTACCTGGTTCGAGGATATTTGTACAACTAAACGGCAAATCTGTTCGATTGTCGTTGGAGTTTACAAAATTCTATTTATGGTTGACAACAACATAATTTGGTAGGTAGCCCATTGTAAGCCTGTCAACCATCATTAATTTGTTTTTTAAATAAAAATCTGTACAAAAACTTTGAATATTTTATTTAACGCCAATTTGGTTACTTATTTTTTTACTAAAACAGGAAGTTCGGTTTTGTAAGCGGAACATTTTTATATAAATGCGAATTTTTCATTTGACATCGTTTGTTGTCGACTTCCAGTCACCTATTCTTCTGATTTATAATAATAATAATAATAATAACTTACAGTGTCAGTGAGGGAAAGAGAGAAGATGATCAATAGTGTGTGTGTGTGTGTGTGTGTGTGTGACAGAGAGAGAGAGAGAGAGAGAGAGAGAGAGAGAGAGAGAGAGAGAGAGAATCGTTTGACAGTTGTGCCGACTCCTCTCATTGACGAGATGTGCTCAATTTTGCACTTATAATTACTACTACTACTACTACTACTAATACTACTACTACTAATAATAATAATAACAATAACACAGGAAGAGAGAGAGAGAGAGAGAGAGAGAGAGAGAGAGAGAGAGAGAGAGAGAGAGAGTAGGAAAGCTTCATTTGGGCTGATGACGCATGCGCCGACTATTCTAATCCAACAACAAATCTTTTGTTCCGCTGCTGAACTTGTAACGCGTAGTGTACGAAGCTAGACTTATATATTTAAATTTATCAACGACCACAATGCAACAGTAATAACAGAATAACAAAATAAAATGTGACAACTGTGTTTACAATAAATAATAATTATAAACTTACGAGTGTCAGAAAGAAGAGAAGAGTGGGGGAGCGAGACGGGAAAAGAAACGCAATGGAAAACCTCGGTTTGGATAATGACGTATAGGTTATTTGACCTTAACGAGATTCAATTCTTCTGCCCTTCAAAGCAAAACACGCACACATTCCTTAAGACGCCAACGAAGTTTTCCATCACACAAGCCTAGCGAAAGTATATTAGATAAGTGTAAGTATGATGTTCTTTGAATTACTTTATTTATTTTTTTTTTTTTTTGTAAATATGCTTTCATTCATTTTCCAAAGATATCACATTTAATATTTGGAGAGAAAATGCCAGTAATTGGAATTAGATAAACATAACTGTGTTAGAACTGCAATTAAAAATGAATTTAATCTCTTTGACGATTTAATTTTAGGCGAATTCGGTAGATATTTATTTAATTTCTAATAAGCGATAACCTGAACTTCAACTGTGTAAACGTTTTCTTTTATATTTAAGTTTATCACCAATAACTTAGGAAAAATATTTGTAGTACCCCCTGGTAGAGCTATCAGTTGTAGGTACTGGTCGTGGAGTCACTAACTTGTAAGGGTGTGAGTCAGTGTTTACCAGTTCATAATCGGGATCTAGGAACAATTCTGAAGTCGAAAGCAGGAGGGTATCTGAGGGACCGTTAAAGGTAAATTTAACGAGACTGCCGATTATTAGAAGGTTTTCACCAAGGTACATCCTCCCATAAATAAAAATAGAAATAACTCCGAAAAATAATGACACCTGACAAAGGACTCGAAATCACTGTATTAATATGAAATAACCAACATTTACTTGTGTGTTAGGAATATTAGTTCAAATCGTTCCAACTTAAGTATTTTCTTGTGTGGAGTGTTCATTATGCAGGATTAGCTTAATGAGGATTTCTCGAGAAAAGCATGGAGTTTAAAATTACTGATTTTTATGAACAGTGTCACACGTGACTTTAAATTAAGGTGATAACATTTTGAGTAAAACAATCCATAATCATGAGAGTGAAAGTGAGTATTTGTGTCCATCACATGAGAACAATAATTCGAAATAAAAATTGTGTAAAAAGAAGAATTTAATTCTCATTTGATATGATAATTTTCCATAATGAGAATGAAGGTTCATTTGCCTGGCATGCACAAAATCATGTTGGAGTGATTTAACGTCCCACAAGATGGAGTTCTTCAGCACAGGTTGTGCTTACGGATTTGAAGAGAAAAACTAAAAAAACCGGTTTGATTTTTTTGGCATTCTCAGCGAAGCTGTTTTATGTCTATATAGATAGAACCCAGCATATATAATGACCGCGGGCAGTGGTGATGGTTACTTGTAGAACTGCATCGTGGACTGCTTGAATTTTGGCAGTTAAATCTTTATATAGAGGTGTTCTCGAATGTTCCAGCCTGTTTGCTGTATCTCTACACAAGGAAGCATAGCATAATTCCTTTGTTTTATGTGTGCAGGTGGTCATATTATGACGTACTGTCTTTGTGTGTCCTTCATAGGCATGGGCGTTGAAAACAGTGATTGCTATGAAATGTTCTTGCCAGGGATTTGTTCTGGCTGTATGTAGCAGTCGCTACATATTTTATTACAATTTTTCTAGAAATCGACTTTTATTTTCAAATAATCCAAAGGTTCCATGTCTTGCATTTTTTTTATTACATTTTCACCCCAAACAAGGCACATTGCCACTTTGGTGGAGAGGGGCTACTATCAGGGGCAACAACTACTGGGGTACTATGTAGGGATTTGGGCAGCAAGATGTCAGTTCACGTTGCACTTGAACTTCTGCACGTCAGTACAGTTGGGGAAGCAGGGACCTGGAATGGAATTCCAAAGTCTAGCGGTTCTGGGGAAGAAACTACTGGAGTAGAAAGATCTTTTACATCTAGGGATCTCTACAGTGTGGGGGTGTGATTTAGCAGCCTGTCCAGTTTGTCAAGGGTGTTCACGTCGTGGGGGCACAAGTGCTTGCAGTTCGTCAGAGCATTCACCATTAAAATACTTGTAGAACAGGCAGAGGGATGCAACGTTTCGTCGATGGGACAGAGGCTGAAGCTTAGATGCCAGTTCAAGGCCTATCAGATTTGCGACTCTTTTGAACCTTGTCAAGGAGCGAGAGACTAGTAGCAGATGCACCAGCCCAGATATGACAGCAATACTCCATGCATGGGCGAATGGTGGCCTTATAGAGGAACAGGATACTTTCGGGTGTTAGTAGTTTTCTAGCACGGTAGAGAGAGCCCGCGTTCCTTGCTGCGGCCCTGGCAATGCTCTGAATGTAATTGTTCCAACTCATGTTTCCTGTGAACGTTAGGCCAAGGAGTTTGAAAGATACTGGTATAAATGTACTAGTTCTTATCAGTAGGTGTTAAGACCGATTCCTCCATACTATACTCATACACAAAAGAAAAAAGCGAAAACCTTTTCCTATAACTATTACAAAAGGCATTATTCAATTACCTACAGCATTTAATATAGGTTAAAGAAAATTGTCTGAGTAAGGAAAGAAAAAGTTAGTTTTTTGGCTGCTGAAAGTCTGTGTGCAGTAATCTAGTCAGTGCTTGGGTGTCTAGTAGACAGGGACAAAGAAGATAGAAAAAGAATGCCTTTCTTCATTGTTGGGAATCTCTCTGGTGACCGACTGTGATTCCCAAAGGGGCTGAAATAGTTTTTTAGAGGACAGATAAAATCAGTGCTCCTTGCAAGCTGACTAGAATGTGTGTAATCAAATCATCTAGCGGGACATTTCTCCAAGAGACAAAATACATCTTTATTTTTTGGCTACTACATCACCTCTACTTAAGTGGAAAGCGATTAAAGTAGTCTTTTTTATAAATGTAGCAGTTGTAAAGGACATAAATGAAAAATATATATATATATAAGTTCACTTCATAGATGTTTTTGTAATGAAACAATGTTTTTATATTTCAGTGAACAGTATTTTGTGAGAAAATATATTTTTGTGGAAAAAATGTTTATACTTTTCTGCCTAAAAATTGTGGAAAATGTTTTTACAAGCTAAAAGCAGAAATTGTAGAATAAAACACAAGGACTCAAAAAGCTTATTTTGTATAGAGAGTCTTACACAATTTTTAGTGGCCAATGTACTTGTTGACTATTACATGTATCAATGATATAATTATCTTTTGGGGTGCATGCACTTTTACTTGTGTAAGAGTGGGTTGATGAAATAGTATGTAGTGGGAAAATAGGGTTCTCGTGTTGTCTCTAGGAAGGCTCGTTTTTACTCTGTCAATGGATACAGTTTCCTTTTGGCAATCAATGTCTAGAGTGAATAATTTGTTAGTATGTGAAAGTATGTGGTAAGGACCAGTATACATTGCAGTAAAAGAGGCTTTCAAAGCATTCTTTCTGAAATAAACATAAGTCCATGACGAAATGTGTCTCGGGACCATAGATTTAATCAACTGTTTTCTTGGGCTCATGAGTTGGAGCTTATCAAAATAAGCTTGCAGTCTGTTTCTATACGAAGCTATATCTGTTGCTGTTAAATCTATCTGGATCAGCATTTGACCCAGCAAAGATAAAAATACCCCATATACAAGTTAAACTGGAGATAGCTATATGGCATTTAAGAAAGAAAATAAGTGCATACTCACTCCAATGCTGTTGGTTGGGATGAGTGCACAATATTGCTTTGAATTGGTAATGGAAACATTCTATCATCCTGTTAGAAGTTATATGATAGTTAGTTGTATGAATATGTTTAATTCTTAAAATCCTAGAAAGTTCCTAGAAGAGCTGGGATTCATATTGTCCACCATAGTTAGTGGTAATAGTAGTGAGAGCTTTGTAATATGATATTCAGACTGATATTTTTGGGCTTGCACTATAGATTCAACCAAAATGATGTTTATGGCCATAGCTTTAAGCCACCATATGAAGTGTCTATACAGGTCAGAAGATAAGTAAATTCATGACTGACTAGCCATTATCCAATCAGATCAATATGAACATAACTTAACCAAAGGGTGCTGAATGTTCCAAGAGATGCACAAATATGTATGTACACCTACAACTTTTTCCATGATACATGTCTAGAATGTGTTCAGACAGTCATGTCACATCTCATATTTGGGCAGAAAAATCTTGTTGAAATCAACTTCACTATGGCTTTGAATTCAAAGTGTGCCAGATTGTGTAAGGTATCAAAACAAGCCTACAATAAATCATTGGAACAAAAGCTGAGGTGAATCCATATCCAAAGTGGGTAGTGGTAAGTATGTAAATTTGTAAATTCACATGAAGTGTCCAGATGTAAATTTGTAAATTCACATGAAGACAAAGTGTCCAGATGTAAATTTGTAAATTCACATGAAGACAAAGTGTCCAGATGTAAATTTGTAAATTCACATGAAGACAAAGTGTCCAGATGTAAATTTGTAAATTCACATGAAGACAAAGTGTCCAGATGTAAATTTGTAAATTCACATGAAGACAAAGTGTCCAGATGTAAATTTGTAAATTCACATGAAGACAAAGTGTCCAGATGTGAATTTGTAAATTCACATGAAGACAAAGTGTCCAGATCTAAATTTGTAAATTCACATGAAGGCAAAGTGTCCAGATGTAAATTTGTAAATTCACATGAAGACAAAGTGTCCAGATGTGACTGTCTAAAGCCATCTTTTGTAATATCTGAAAGTGAGGACACAGAATTGATAAGAAGATGGGAGAAGCCACATGCTGCAGCATTCTGTCCGCCATATGTGTTGGATATCATTGGTAAACTGTAAAACAAAATCCAAGTGACAATCCTTGTCAAGCAATATTTATAGATAAATATCACGTAAATAAAATTTTGAAAAACTTTTCTCTGTTGTGTTTAGCAAAATCAGTTCTTGACTAGGCAGAGAATTGTAGTAATTCTTTAATACATTATTCACCTCTACAAATAAATTTGTACAGTGCAAACATGGATCTCTTTACTTTTTATGTAGTGTGTAGGTGAAGCCCACTCTCTGTATGCTACTTTCAATAATATTCACATTTCTTGGAGTTTATTTAATTTTTTGTGAGTCTGACTTAATGACATAAGTGGAAAATTTATTTTAAACTTGATTAAATAATTGGCTTTAATTCAAACTTGGCAATTATTTTTTGCATTTTCTCGGTCCCTCAGAAAAAAATTCCAAAATGTTTTTTTAATTCTTTCTGCTTCTTCATTTAAAGTTGAAATATTTTGACAGAAAGAATTTAACATATCCTATATTTAAAATATCTCCATCCAGTCTATGCCCAAGAAGATGTTTGAGTTGTTGATTATGAGCATTCTTAATTTCATAATGTTGACTTTCATCTAACGTTAAATTCTATTTGTAAAATTTTATTTGCTCACTTTTAGCTATTTTGCTCATTCTCATCAATATTTTCAAATTTTTGCATATTTAAAAATTTACTATTGGCAGATTTAGGCTGAAAACAAATTGTAACTTTTTATATTTATATTTAATACTTGACCTGCACAAATTTCATGATAGTTCGGCTGTGTAAATATGGTAGAACATTTACATCCAGGAATAAAGACAAGACAACGCATATATGTGCTTTTATTATAGATACACCATGACAGTCTACTTCTGCCTAGGAGAGTTGCTCCATGTAAAGATACCGATTTACTAATAAAGGTATACAACTCATGTATTATGTAAACACATTATTTTTATTTCTTCATTTTTAAAAAATTATTTATCTTTTTAATGAAAGAAAAACGTTGTCATCCAAGTTAGAAGTCCTTAGATCTAGAGAGCATTCATCTGTTATGAACAGGGGTAGACTTAGCTTCTAATCCTTTGTTTTGTATTATTTCTGTCATTTGCAGTGGGTTGTTCCTTATTGGTGTTCTTGGTGTTAGCTTATTTGTTTTTTTGAGGGTGTTGGTTTCTAGGCGTATTGGTTTGGGTAGGATAAACCATTGTGGGGCATGGTTGTCCATCTTGTTGTTTGATAAGGCATCCAGTAAGGTGTCATCATGGATTAGGTTTTGTGTGTCTGCATTTATTCTGCATAAGTAACAGTGGTTTTGGAGTGTAGTTCTGCTGTTATCAACTAATATGCAGCACTGTCTGTGAAGAAAGGTTTTAACAACTGTGCCAGTGTTATCTTATTGCATGTGATTGTATCCATGTTAATTTTCAATAGATGTGTTCCCCAACTCTTAATGGGTCAAGTTGTTGCCTGTTCTCAGTGTGTTTGGTGTTGTTGATGAACCACTGGTTGATCACTCTCTTGCACACGGCAAGTTTCAACCACTTATGGCAGAATTTTGTAGGGCTTGATAAGTAGTCATTCAAAGGATGAGTGAACAGAAGTTTTGCTGATGACGCGCATGTCTGGTGGTGGTGTGTTGTGATATAGCTGAAGAGTTTTTGCCACTTTTTCTGTATCCAGTGAACCACTGGGACTAATGCTTGTTGCACATATCTGTTCCATGTGCTTGACACTCATGGTACTCGCAGGGATATACTATACCCCATGATTTTAGAAATGTCTCCCATCCATAAGAGTTGTATAGGAGTCTACCATCACAAGTAATTTCCTTGGGTACACTGTAATTCACAAAGTACCTGCATAAAATATTTCATATTGTGGAAACTCTAGCATCTTGGTGCATTGAAGATATATCTATCCAACCTGAGTACCTGTTAGCATATATCATATATTTCTGTCTGGCCGTGTTGAAAATATCTGTGACTGTTGACTGGAAAGGGTATTCTGGGTAGACAGGCAAGAGTGTGGGTTCCTTATTTGATGGGGCAATTTCATTGCAGCGTTTGCAATGATTATGAATGTCTTACAATTGTGCACACATGCCAAACTAAAAAAACCGTTGTTTAGCCCTGCCTCTTATGCTATTGACCCCTTGGTGACCAGTATAAAGCTGGTCGATGACTTCTTGCCATAGTGTTTTGGCGATTTATATGTGTCCCTCCTTAAATATTAGGGACTGAACAGTGTATAGGTCATTCTGCATATTCCCAAACTCTATAATGTTTGGTTCTAGATATCTTTATGTTCAGAGATCTTGTTTTCTATCGTAGCCATGAGGCTTGTTGTATGCATGCCATTTTAATAGATGTTTCCTGGTTGTACCAGGGTTCTATCTCAGCTTGCCATCCTTCTTCCATGTCGTCTGATTCAGCTGCTGTGACTTTGATTATTAGTGTAGGGATATGAGACATTCACTATTGGCACTCTCTGGTATTGGCATGGCCTTGAATTTGTTCGTTTGTGTCTGTTCTCTGATGTCTAATATCATGGGGTTTCGTTTTAAGTTACGATCATTGAATATCGGCACAAGGGGTTAGTAGCTGATAGCAAATACCAGATGGGGACAATCTAAAATAAACATTTTGCAGCTTTCCAAACCAAACTTTATGACTAACCCTTCTCCATCAATTGGTGTGTAACGGCTTTCAACAGGTCTAGTGAATTAGAACCTAGCACATACAATCTTCCAGTGTCCTGACCTACAAAGGTGGTCCATTTTTTATGAGTACTCACAATGTTTTTTGAGTAGTGTAAATCCTATTCCTGTTCAACTCCAGTCTATAATCAGGCATGTTGGGTCATTTATTTCAAATGCTCAAATGCTATCCCAGATGCTATCTAGGATTTTATCTTTGGATTGCTGAAAGATTTGCTCCCATGTATCGTCCCAGTAAAACCTGCTGATATATATAAGCAGTTCACTGAAAGGTGACATGACAGGTGCCTGGGCAAACGCATATAAAACCTGTTTGATCAGGCCAAATAAAGATCTAACTCTTGTTATATTTGCCGGAGATTGATGCCCTCAACTAATTTTGTTGTTGGTGTCCCAGCTGGCACCAGTTTAATGATGTTTAATGCCATATCAGCATCTAGCTGGGATTTGACAACTTTTCAATGGTGGGGCACCGGAATCGTTTTGTGAACGGCCTTAAGTTGGTAGTTATCCAAGAAGGTAATTGCCTTTAATGTATATTTTTGTTATTACCAATTTAACACATGCCAGCATGTAAAATGGCCAGTTAACGAAATATGACGATACTAAACTCCTAACACTACTCCACTAATGAATCTTTGTTGCATGCATTAATCTTTATTTGTATGAGAATGTGGTGATTTTGAGAAGAAGAATTTTTTATTTTATTCTTTGCTGTTAAAATTCAGAATAAAAACTTCTTATTTTATGGCTTAAAATTTAAAATAAAACTAAAAGTTTTATGGCTTAAAATTTTAAATAAAACTAAAAGTTTACTAAAATAGAAGCTTAATTTTCTTTTAAAAATTATATCAACATTTAGATTTGTCGAAATAATTAGTATTTTAATTATTAATTGATTGGATTTTAAAAATATCAATTTTATTTCTTCCTAAATGTTTTAAATAATATTTTGAAAATAGGGTTTATTAATTGATCATTATGTCATCCTTGTTCAACAATTTTGTAAAGGAATTGTAAAGCAGATATATAAAAAGCATCTTCATAAAATCGAACTGATAATTTGGCTAATTTTTCATTTCTCTTAATTAGAAGAAATCAGGAATATTTTCAAATTCGTCAAGAGTAATTTTGAAATATTCGCTATATGACAATGAAATGTTTATACCTTGATATTACAAATCCATAAAAATCTAAATCATTTAACTTTTATGATTTTATATTTACAGAATGAAGAATTGGATGGGTTTAAACTCTCACATTTTTTGTGTCCCTTTACAACATCTACTTCAGCTCATTTTTAATGACTAATCATTCTGTTGTTGTGTCATTGAAAAGATTTTCAGAACATGATTTTTTGCAGTGTTAACACACATCCCTGATAGGGTTTCAAGGAGATGATTTAGTTGTTTTCTGAGTCGATACAAATTGAAACTCAAAATTGGTTATGAGGATGGTGCATCATTGAGGATCTCTCTTTTACAATTATTATGTATAATATGATTTTGGGTTATTGTCTTATAAAACCTGTTAATAGGCAATAAAATTAGTTGAAGCTAAGATTTTGATTTAAAATTAAATTTTAAATGGGTTATCTACCATTGTGAATTTTGAACAATTTTATAAATGATATTTATGTTATATATTTTATTTCACAAGATTTGCGGTTATTGCCTTTATAAATCCATTATTTATTCTATAGATATATGATAAAATTGCTGAAAGCTATGATATTGATTAAAGATTAAATTCAAAGACATTTTCTCTAAGATAGTAAAATTTATACTATTTTACATACATTTATTTACGTTTTAAACCTGAAAATAACTTTAGTCTTATGACATATTTAATTTTACTTAAAATATTTTGAAAATATTTAAATGTTAGATTTTAATTTTATGTCATGTTTAAACATTCAAGACGATTTAAGAAACTAATCAATCTGTAAAAATACATTTAATTACATTGTAATGTATTACATTGCATTTTAATATAAATGAATTATATTGCGTTTTTGAATTGCAAAAATATGTAATATATTATGCACATTCTTTATTCACAGAAACAATGGATGAAAATGAAAGGATTTTACAATTATATACAGAATAAAAATTTGTTCATTTGATGTAAATGCAAAATATATTTTTAAAAAATAAATAAAAATGCAATATTTAAATGACAGATATTTATTTTGTGTCATATTCAGGTCGATTTAAGAACATAATTTGTAAAAATACATTTAATTATATTTTAATATATTACATTGCATTTTGATATAAACAAATTTTTGAATTGTAAAAATATGTAATATATTTACGCACATTCTTTATTCACAGAAACAATGGATGAAAATCAAAAGGTTTTACAATTATATACGGAATAGAAATTGGTTTATTTGATAGAAATACAAAATATATTTCAAAGAAAAAATAAAAATGCAAATAAATATGACACAAAAACCGCACGCATGTGATGTGTGTGGTTCATCCTTTTCATATCCATCACATTTGAATATCCACATGCGGCAACACACTGGTGAGAAACCTTTTGTTTGTGAAATCTGTCAATCTGCATTTCCAGAAAAATCCAAGTTAAAAAAGCACATGCGAACACACACTGGTGAAAAGCCATATTCTTGTGAAATTTGTAGTTCAGCATTTCCAGAAAGATCTAAACTAAAAATCCATATGAGATCACACACTGGTGAGAAACCATATTCTTGTGGAGTGTGTGGTTATGCATTCACAGAAAGTTGTAATCTAAAAATACACATGCGAACCCACACTGGTGAGAAGCCTTATGCATGTGAAGTGTGTAGCTCAGCATTTTCTCAAAAACATAATTTAAAAACACACATGCGGACACACACAGGTGAAAAACCTTTTGCTTGTGAAGTATGTAGCTTGGCATTTCCAGTAAAAGCTAGTTTAAAAATCCACATGCAAAAACACACTGGTGAGAAACCATATGTTTGTCAAGTTTGTGGCTCAGAATTTTTAGTAGAATCAAGACTGAAAGTACACATGCGTGCACACACTGGTGAGAAGCCATATTCTTGTGATGTGTGCGATTCAGATTTTTCACATAAATCTTCTCTTAAAAGCCACATGCGAATACACACAGGTGAGAAACCATTTCGTTGTGAAGCATGTGGTGCAGCATTTTCGAGGGAATATCAATTAAAAGTGCATGTGCGCACACACACGAATGAAAAACAATATGCTTGCGAAATGTGTAACTCAAAATTTCCAGAAAGATCAAGATTAAATAGACACATGCAGATACATGCTCGTGAAAAAAATTCCATAAATACAAAAACACATTCTTGAATGAAAATATTTGTGTGAAATATATGGCCCTTTAACACTAAAATTCATATTTTTTCTGACACATGATCAGTAATGTGCAGAGAACTTTTTCAAAGTAGATATTCAAGTGGAAAAAAAACGGTAAAAATATAGCAATGGTGGGGCACAGGCTTATAATAATTCTGAAAAGGAAACTTTTCGAATATGGGTAAAATGGGCATGTACTTGGGCATCCCTAGCATGCTCCCCTTTGCACGTCCCTGCACATGACAACACATATAGAAGCCAAATTATTTTGAAATATGTGGCTCTTCTGTTACATACAGTCATTGCGGAAACAGTATTTGTGTGAAATGTGTGAGTCCAAATTGTCAGAAAGATCCATATTAAAAAAACACCTGCAGACCTATATTGACTGGCCCAAACATTAATACAGCCGAACATGAAAGACTGACAAAATATCAGCATCTTAAGCATAACTTGAAAATGACACAGGCCTTGAAAAAGATAAACATTATACAGGTTGTGGTGCAGATAATTATTCTAATGAAATACTATTAAAAGTACATAAAATTACTCCCTGGAAGATCGAGCTGCGGCAAAGGATAAGTAGCAGCACAAAGGAACATCATCTATTCTCAAAAGAGCTTTTGGATATGAATTTAATGCATAGCAGAATCAAGTGTTGGCGACGGAAGAGGACTGCTTGATTTCTTCAAACTTACTGAAGTAAAATATAAAAACAGAAATGGTGCACCTTCATCAAGCGATGTTGCTTGTAGTAAGAACGTGAAGCTGAATACTCTAGCAGACTAGATGAATTCTTGTCCTGACATCTGGTGAAATTAAGAGATAGTGGAAAAGTTTTACTCTAATATACTTAACTGGTCAGTTATAGAGAGGAAAATTGATGTTAATTTTTTATTAACGTAACATTTGAGAGATACAGAAGAACTTTGATAGAATATTCGAATATCTATGTATTTCATATAGAGAGTAAGTGTTGGCCCTAGGAGAAACTCCTTTTTTCTGAAATTTTATACTAAATTAAAATTAACCAAAGAATGAGTGAAAAAATCTCATAAATTAAAAGATGTGGAATATGTGGCTTTTGTTTTATGCTGACATCCATTTTCTTGTGATACATGTGAACACATATTAAAGAGACCAAATAATTATGAAACATGTGACTCTTTCACACAAATTCTAATATGTTGAACTCTATGAAAATAAAAACTGGTGGGAACAGCGGTGAAGAATAGAGCATGGCAGCAAGTCCTGGCAACATATGTCACAAAGAAAATGTTGGAAATAATATACACTATGATTCCACAATCACTATAACTACATATTTTGAAATGGAAGTGTTAAGTCTGATATAGACAGATGGGCCAACATGAAGAGAGAAGAGCTACCTTAGTTAAAGTTCTGAAATCAGAAGATAAAAAAGTAAGCTGATGGACTTGATTATAATAAAGCCTAAAGAAAAAATATAGGCTCAAAAACTAAAACTAGATGTATTATGATGTGAGTATATTAGCATTTGTTTTGTGACTATATAGATTCTTCTAGAACTTTGTATAGAAGAGCTTATGATGAAACCTCAAAACTGTCTCTGAGCAGTCTTTCTGTAACATACTCTTCTGTAAATAAACAGTTGTAAGAATACTACTGTGTCGTCTTAGTCATTATAGGACCTTTTATGCCACAATCATTATTATTTTGTCAAAGTCATTCAGCTTTACAGTGTAAGGCTCAATTGAGAAAAGGGACAAATTTGAAAGGCTTTCTTGTGATAGTCCTGATTTGAAATAAGTTGTAATGGAAGTTAATTTTGAGAAACTTCTCTCTGTAATGGTAAAAGAAGTTGGAAGAGTGAAAAACAGCTGTCGAGATCTAATGCTATCTGAGACTATTTTTGTATGCGTATAGGAACTATTATGATTGTGACATTAGGTTTGCGTGTGGGGTGAACATAGACACAAATTTTAAAAGGGAAATAATAGAATAATTATTGCCTCTTTTGATCTTGTCTTTGGCAGACAGGGCAACACTAATTTCCCTTTTAAGTTTTGCTTAAAATTTTTCTTTCTTTCTCTTTTCACATTGACATGACGATGAACACAGGCAATATTGTGTGGCTCCAAAAAATACACCCACGTGAAGAACATTTTTGTGCTGGTACACATGAGCACATATTCTAGGTAAGCAACTGGATGAACAGGAAACATACAAATACCTCGGCATTGATGAAAATGAGTCCATCCAGCATTCAAAAATGAGAGAGAAACTAAGCCAAGAATATTTACGCCGGGTAAGAAAAATCTGCAAAACTGAAATCACAAACAAGAACAAAATTACGGCAATTAACCAACTTGCCATGCCAGTACTAACATATAGTTTTGGCATTATTGACTGGCCTCAGAAAGACATAAATTGGCTTGACACAAAGGCAAGGAGAATGTTAACCTTGTACCGAGTTATTTATCGAAATCAGTGCATGCCTCGTTTGTACCTACCCAGGCGAGAAGGAGGTATGGGACTCTCGGAAGTCAATCATCAACACAGAGCCAAAATCGTCAGCATAGGTCAGTACATAATAAGTTCCTGTAACCCCAAGCTTATGAAAATTAAAGACCATTATCAGAATCGAGCAAGTAGTACAACATCTATAACACAACTTGCCAATCATTTTGGAAAAGATTGCCTTACAAATGATACTGAGAACCTAAACAAGCCTGCCACTGACATAGCCCAGAAAAGTCAGAAAAAATACACTAGCCAGTTCCATAGTGTTAAAACAGAAGAATGGACCAACCATAAACGGGCAAAATACCTACCGACTGAACTATCCCAAGAATATATTGATAGGGATGGTTCCCTGGACTGGCTCAAAAGAGGATCCCTCCATTACGACCAAGAGAAGTTGATATTGGCTGCACAAGACCAGGGCCTCATGACAAACGCCTTCAAAAAGATGTGTGGTCTAAGCAACAATAATAAATGCAGGTTCTGTAGCACTGAGGTTGAGAGTGTGGGCCACCTGATTTCTGGTCGCAAAGTCCTACTTGGAGACGGTTATTATACAGATCGCCATAACGGAGTTTGCAAATACCTTCACTGGAAGATATGTAAGAAACTCAACATTAAGTCTAGTAAAAACTCCTGAGAACATACCCGAACAAACAGTTGGGAATGACAACTACACTATTCACTATGACTACATAATCCTTACTGCTACATATCTTGAAAACGCAGCTGTTAAACCAGATATAGTGATTTGGGACAGAGCAAACAAAAAAGCGACCGTAATAGATTTCAGTGTACCCAATGATACAGGGCTTAACAGAGTTGAGAGGGAAAAGATAACAAAGTATCAAGGACTTATGTATGATATAAAACGAAATTGGAAATTAAAAGACGTTTCAATTATACCAGTCATCATAGGAGCAACTGGGCTTATGAAAAAGAACTTTAAAAAGTACATAGCAAGCATACCCGGTGAACCAAGTGCAAGTGAAATACAAACGATTGCACTGAAAGGGACGGCTAGAATCCTGAAAAGATCTCTTGGTTGGACTCACTAAAATAGGGGTAAATGTCAGACATCTGGTTGGATGTCCCATCCCCTAGAAGAAAAAGTTTAAGAAAAATGAAAAAAAAAGTAAGCTGAACTTAATTTCACCTAAAAAGTTACAGTGAACAATTAAATTATCTTACAATATAATTTGTTTATTGTAGTTCATTAATAAAATTTAATTAAATTAAAGAACATTTCAGAATTGTGCCTGATTACACATGGAAACACTCACACACATGCTTTTATGTTTTTTCCATTGTTCATAATAAATATATTGTTTGTATATATGTAAATCTGTTCTTTGTTTCTCATTTTAATATCGGAGTGGAGAACACACATATTTATCCTTTACATGCATACCTAGGAATCCATTTCAGTCAGTAAATAACCTATGATTTACTCATCAGTGTTAGATTAATACCACTCTCCTCATTTGAAGCAGCCTCTAAAATGTCCTAGAGATGAAGAACTTCCAAAGGAAACAGAAACATCCAAATTCTCAGCATATTCTTTGCTGAGATAATTAAAGTTTTGTTGCAACTCTCTCTCCTTGTTTTCTGGCCAATAGTTTGCAGATAACATGTGACGTCAAATCTTGTTTCTGGTTCAGTACAAATTCGATTATATGTATTTCCTTTAAACTTCTAACTTGAGTATTTGATCAGTATCATTTTCAGTGTCTCCATGTTGTTTTTTCTACTCAGCTTTTCAATTAGAATTTCCATTTCTTTGCACTTGGTTTCACTTAAATTAAACAATTCAAATATCAGAGCATCTCTTAAGAGCTTAAACAAACATTTTGCTGCTTCTATTGTGCAGACATCCAAACTAATGCCTGCTTCTTGGACTTGCTTTTAGATTAAATTTATTATAAATATTTCCCCCGAGTAATTTTTCATAAATAAAAATGTGGTACAAAAGAGTAGGTTAGACGTAAGAAAAATAGTAATTATGCTAGAAAAGAATATTCAAGGCCCAAAGCAAATGGTTAAACTTTTCAAAAGAATGATTGGATGTTAGCAAAGTACCACAGACAAAAATATATACCTTGATACAAGCCAGACAAAATCAATTAGAGAACTAATAATAGAGTATAATTCTCAAAAAGACCATATGCAGAGAGGATAAACCAAACCAAGTGTAGAAGAGAAAAAATGATTCTTATATGGAATATTTAAAAACTAAAAAAAAAGCAACAATATTGTTGCTGTGTCTGAAGCCTGTCAGGTTCTAAATACATATAACTTACCACAATCTTCTGCATTTCAGAAAACTGATAAATAGGATAACTATTCATTAAAGAGGTGACATCGGCCTAAATCTCCTCTGGAATAAATACTGTGCAAAAGAAAAAGCATAACCATGACTAAAAGAATTAATAGATTCCAATTCAGTCTCTATCAGATTGAACTCGATAAGTTGCTGGCCAATAAAGTAGAAAAAAGCTAAAAATTTAGGGGATCGATGTAGATGGATTTAAGTAAAAATAACGAAAGCCTTCAAGAATCTTGTTGTTTAAATCATATTACAAGCATGATTCTAACAGAAATAAACCATGCAAAAAATCAGACAATGATTTATCCATAAAAAATTCCTTCGTCAATGACAAGAAAGGGAAAAACTTTGGAACTTGTATCAGAAGTCTTTGTTTAGCGCAAAGCAACAAAATTTTTGGTTAAAAACGTCAAGCAGAGGTTCGCTAGTCACAAGTTGAGTTGAGTAGAGTTTGTTGTTCACAACACGAAGTACACGTCAACGTTCTCTATTCGCACGTCTTAAATGCTTCTCCCACTCCTCCCAGCAACTCGTTTTTTATAATGTTTCAGGCACACTTAATTTGCATATACCACACGAGATTGCTAGAGATCTACGCATGACCGGAGGATTTAAAAGACAACAACCGCCATCTTGGGCCTCTTTTTTTTTTCTTTTTTCTGTCTTTCAGCCTACCGCTGAGAGATTCTCACCCAATTCTGAGGTAGGTCCTCTCTATGTCTATCACACTCTCTCCTGATCTCATGATCACAGAAATGGCAATGGGGTGGTAATTGCCATCGCCGGGTGCTTCTCTGAAGGGGAATGATGCATGTCTTCTTCGCTTAAGCTCTCGTCTGTGGATTGAGAGTTGAACAATACTACGTCCGCTGAGAGGCTACTGATATCAATCACCTTCTGAGGGAGCTGCTGTGAACCAGAGCGATGTTTCACTGATCCCTGACTCAGAGTCAGACTTGCTTCTGTGGTTCACGGGTAGCCGCGATTGTGTTGTTGGCTGTAAGTCCTTAATATGATGGAGCACACTGTCGACACACTGCTTGCTTGCTGATCACTTCAGTGATGCATCCAAGTCCATACTGAGTCGTACATTTGCCACGCGGTTCTTGATCCAGATGACATCCACTTTTTTCCAGCCTCTCTCCAGTTGCTTTCATCTCAGATACTGGGTTCATTTCTATGCTCTTCACCCTAATGTGATACCTGTACAATGTGTCGGCCAGCGCTGTAGAGGGTGATACAGCATCCTTTGGAGTCACGTATAAATAAACTGCTTCAGACACCACACAGCCTGTTCTGGCGGCAATAGTTTTGACAGTCCTGTGGTTCTGCTCAATAATCCCATTCCCGCTTGGTGTGTAGGCACATCGGAACCGCAGATGTACTTTCCAGCCATTGGCAAACTTTCTGAATTGTTCACTGGTGAAAGCAGTGCCGTTGTCAGTTAGTATCTCTGTTGGGGGGTTTCACATTCAAGGAAGATGCTGTTTAGTTGATGAATGACTGCTGCCATATCTTGCTGGTGGAGCGGCTGCCATATCCCAAACCTAGATGGGCAGCAGTCAATGAGCGTTAGGTAATCCTTGCCATTGTGGTGAGTAACATCTATCACCAGCCGGCTCCATTGGCTCTTTACATCTAGTTTTCCTTTTTCTCAGCGAATGGATGCTGGGTAGATGGATTGGCAAGCCATGCAGCTCTCAACCATTCTTTTAATGTTTGCTTTTTGTACTTCAGGGTCATCCAACTTGGGAAAATACAAGGTTCTCTTGATCCCCGGATGTCCACTTTGGTTTGATTGGTTGATTCGATCAAACTGAGCAGAACATGTGGCTGCAACATAGGCCTGTTGTATGGGTTCGATTATTCTTCTAGTGGCATCAATCCATCTGCAGGGAACTCTTGTTAAACAATCGGCCTTGTACAAGCTGGATCTGACCAGGGAGATTTCCATTGACAGTGCATATTCTTCTTTGATCCTCATGATGGCATCAAGCCGCCATCGGATTAGCATCTCGCTCGTAGCTTTAGTTCGTATTCTGGCCCTCTCGATAAGGGTATCCGAAATCCACTTGTGGATGAAGGCAAAACTGTAAACAGCCACAGTGTAGTCGACTTCCAGAGGATCTCCAAGTTTATCCCCTTGATGACGGCATCAAGCTCTGCCAAGTTTATATACTTGGAGTCCTGTTCTGGACGTAACTAGCAGCCATCTTCCACCACGGCCCCATCATGGACTATTGATACGCCCGTGGCAATAGAGCTCGCATCAACCCACACACTCAGGTCCTGGCTGTCAACACATCATCTGCCCCGTGCAGGGGCCTCCTTATGCACTCTGGTGAGGACTTCCTTCAGCATTGTGTTGAGAGGGGCGTCGTGTACCACATCGTCCCATCCTGTAGTGACCTCAGACACTCTCCTCTTTATGAACGCCACTGCAACATGAATCCAGCTGCCCACAGGAAGGTGTCCAACCAATTTTCCGTACCAAGAAAATACATTTCTTCACATGACATTGCGGGGCATTCTGGGACTTCATTTCCCTGTTTCCAATGCAGGACGTCGTCTTCTCCTGGGCCTGTAAACCAAGCACCTGTGCGCCATCCTGTAGTCTTTCCGGTTCCTTACTGAGAAGTCCAAAGTTGCGGCGATGCTCCTCTACACGCGTTGCGGATACAACCTCTTCATTCATGTACATGTCATCAATATATGCAGATGTTGCCTGTCTTATGCGCTTATCTTGAGCCAGAATGGTTTCAACAATTGTTTGCATAATTGATGGCGCTACGTTGAATCCGAACCCCATGCAGGTTAAGCAGTATCTCTTCTCTTTAACCAGAACTGTCTGACAAGGCCATAGTGACTGGTGTACATGCACTTGAAGGTACGCCTTCCAAAGATCAAGTACGCACACATTAGACCCGGCTTGCCGCCATTCCTGTAATTTATCAGTGCACACGTCTGCGCGGGCCATAAAAGGGTCCACGTTTGTTTAACTCCCTATAATCAAGCATCAGCCTCACTTTTTGTTTAGTTGGACGACCGCCATTAGTGGGATTAAACCCTTTGGAGGCCCCAATTCCTTCTCAGGATAAGGAACCAGCCATCCATTGTTGATCCAGGTCTGCAGTTCCCTATCATACTCTATGCGAGCTCCGGGAGAAATCTTGTACTCTGGCACTCTATTGAACAAATTCTCTGGCGGTTGTTTGACCGACCACTTCCAAGCCACAGTTCAGGACTTTGTGCACTAAAATCAGGCTTATCTAGGGTGAGTGCCGCGCAAACGCACTCTTTGCGTTGAGAGAACGTCATGTTCCTGGCTCCATCTACTATGACTCTGCCCAGCTGCACAATTGCATCCATTCCTAAGAGTAAATCATACCCAAGTAGTTCCCTGTCCACAATCAGAGTTTGCACGGCTACTTCAGGCCTGCTACCGATGCTTATGTGGATGACACCTTCTCTGCAAGAGGACACCGAGCTCCCGCCTACAGTCAGCAGTTCTTGTCATTTTCCAAGTGTTGCAACGTTCTTTGTGCACAAATGTCTGGGCGCAACCCATATCCATAAGCGCATGGCACTCACGCCCATTAACGTGTATGCTCACCACAGGTAGCGCCTTGCTTAATGAGGATCTGGGGAGAAGACTAGTGCTGTAACATCCTCCCCTAGCCCATTTCCTGGACAGGCATGAGCCATATGTCCCCGGTTTTTACATTTGTGACATCGCCGTCTGCTAGGATTCTGGGTCATTGACCGCAACAAAAAGCAATCACGGGCCCAATGGTTTGGGCCCCCACATCTGAAGCAGTTAACACTTCTGATGTTGTCGCTAGCTGAAGGCAGTAGTGTAAGTGCACATACAGCTTCTCCAGGTTGCACCACGGCAACGACCTCCTCATCTCTGGTATCCATCAACACAGCACGATCCCTCTCAAGCAGCTCTTTCAATGACAGCTTGTCCATTTGAGTGGAGGCTCGCAAAAATCCCTTTGCATGGCATGGAAATCCATTCATGAAGGCTCCCTTTATCTAACACTCTGGTGGCATTTCACCTACCAGGCGTGCTAGCCGCTGCAAATCCATCAAAAACTCATCCACGGTCTCCCCTAGCTGAAGGCGGCAGGCGGTGAACTGTTTCAATGCCGTAAACGAATCCGTCCCATAAGCCTTTACAAGGGCAAGCTTGATTTCCTCAAGATCACTCCGTTGGTCCTCCGAGAGTTGCCGATATGTCTCACGAGCCGCACCCTTCAGCAACAGCGGCAGTACGCGCTCGCCGCTCCACCCTAGTTACCGCGCACAGCTCACAAGTTAAGTCTACATCCTCTAGCCATTCTACTATTGGAATGTTCGTTGCTGCACCACTGAACTCGGGGATGAGTCGGAAGTCAAACTGTCTTAGAGCCATAATTAGAATACAGCCGGAATAGCTTGTATCAGAAGCCTTTGTCTAACGCAAAGCAACAAAACTTTTTGGCTAAAAACATCAAGCAGAGGTTCGCTAAATCACAAGTTGAGTTGAGTAGAGTTTGTTGTTCACAACACGAAGTACACGTCAACGCTATCTATTCGCATGTCTTAAACGCCTCTCCCACTCCTCCCAGCGACTCGTTTTTTATAATGTTTTTGGCACACCTAATTTGCATATACCGCACGAGATTGCTAGAGATCTACACATGACCGGAGGATTTAAAAGACAACAACCACAATCTTGGGCCTCTTTTTTTTTTCCTTTTTTCTGTCTTTCAGCCTACTGCCGAGAGATTCTCGCCCGTTTCTGAGGTAAGTTCTCCCGATGTCTATCACAGAAGTCTAAAAGAAATTGCTTAGTACAAAAAAGCACTGTTCAACTGAAACCTCAGAAAAGAGACGTCCGAGATTTCTACTAACTGTCGGACAAAAACCAAAGAAAAAAAGCTGATAAAAGTTGAAAGAACTAAATTCAAAATATTCCATAAGAGTGATTAAACCAACAAGTAAAAACCTTAGCTGAACACATTAAAATTAAACAGAGAAATATTCAATCAAGATCAATAAACCAATTATTTTACAGGAACCCAAGAATGATCTACCGATCTATTCCTTTATAAGTTTTACACATTACTGACCAGAGAATTTTGTATGTGGAAGTACCTTCATTTTTTTGCAGAACCCATTTAAAGATTTGAAATGTATGCATTTATTTCTAGCATTCTTCCTATTTGGAAGAATGAGATGAATTCATAAAAATGTATTAAATACAATGGGAAATTTAGCGTACGAATTAAAAATTAAAATAATTTTTTTTTAGAATCTGATTGCTTATGAAAAAGTAAACCTCTATCTCATGTCTTCACCCTGATTTCAATCTATAGTATCCTTGTATCCACTAAAATTTGTTGCAATTGTAGCTGGTATTCTGCTAGATAGGTCATCAATAAAAGCGTGTATGACTCCAAGATAAGTTTCTATATTCTAACCTTTTTGCATGATAACAATCTTATCTTAATTATTTCTCTCTGCTTTTCTTATTCGTTAACTATAGTCGATTTATTTAATTTGAAACAAAGTAATTAATAAAACAAAATGTCTTGCTCCTTATGTTTTATACATATGAGAGGCGAACTTATCTTCAATACTATTTTAATTTCTTTTGGAAACCATAAAAAGAAACTTAACATTCTTATCAACCTAGGCGGGATGCGGAAATACCTGGTTTAGAATCCAGGTTCGGTGTTACCTTTCTTGTGGTACTCATCGACCTTGTCAGGTCGTCCATCAAGGAGAAAGAAAAACTGATATAAACCTGAGATACTGATCTCATACACCATGGCACTGAACTAATGTGAAAGAAAGTCTCTTTAGCCATGCTCGATAATCTTCATAAAGCTGATGACATGAAAATGCTTATTGAGTTGATATACTCTGCCTATCGCCCGGTTTTCACTATCTTCTTTTTATATTAGCAGAGCTAGCATCATAGGCACTCACCAGAGAGACCCAATCCTTAACACTGTTTCTTAACTAGCACAATGGATACAAGCACCTCATTTCTTTTTCTTTATAATTGAGCAACTTGAGGGAGGCTTGCTTGCCACTTATCTTCACGGGACTAGTTTGGGCTGTTCTTGTCTGAAATGTTGAGAGGACAGGTTTGACAGTTTTCAGGCTGCTGTTTGTCATCATCAGTTGGATAATATTGAGATAGCTGTAGTGCTGTGTCGTACATGGAAAGGGATCCTGCATATTTCCAGTGAGCTTTTCCGGAGCCAATGACATATAGGTGAAGACTCCGCTATGGTCTACTTGTGTGACAATATTTGCACCAAACACACTCATTTTCACAACCCATTCTAAGCTAATCTTGAAACAATTTAATGAAATGGTATTTCAAATAACACACAGGATCAAACCTGACATCCACTCAATCAAAACCAATTTGCTTACTCCCGAAGGCTCACATTAACCAATATCCAGGAGCTTAGAACTAACCTAGACGATGTTGATGATCCAGATGTTAGAAACTGGAGCCCAACAAATGCAGTATGAGGAATGATGCCAGGAAGTATGAAAGGGCTACAAACCAAACATGAATTATTTTTGCATTTTAAATGTGAACTTTGGTCCACATATCAAAGGATGAAAGATTTTAAAATGAATTCTAAAGTTCAGAAAAGTATATTTTTCGGATATGGTATTAAAATTAAGGTGTATAGACTTTATGATACAATTAACTCGAGAGTATTCTATAGCAAGAATTGTAGCAAATGAAAAGGTCTAACGAGACGCAAAGCAAATTTCACTACATAGGTTGTATCAAAAAATCTGATGAGAAGCAGAGCACTGTTCACGGAAGCAGATCTGAACATGCTCCAAACTCCTCCCAGCGATCTAGTGTCCGGGCATGCCTTATTAGCAGGTGTGTCATGTGACCATCCAAGAACTGTGCGAGATTGAGGGCTCTAAAAGACCACGGACACCATCTTGGATCATTTGATTTTTCTTTCTTCTCTGCTTGCAGGACAGAAGAACGTATCCAATGTGAGTTTTAATTATTTATTTATCATTTGTACAGCCGCACAAAACACAAACGCGTGGCTGCTTGCTTCTTTGATGAACATCATAAGAATGTCGTCCTCAAAAAAGATTCAATAGCTGGACAGAGGAAAGGGAAGTTAAAAAGGATCTCTGGCAGAAAATAAATATCAAGACAGCTGTGATCATGATAGTAACTTGAAGGAAGTGACAGAACCCAGAAGCTGGCCAGAGATTAAGAAAGCTCCAGGTCAGTATGAGAAATGTGCCTACATGGTTCATAATTTAAATAATACATTAACAATAAAAGAAGCACTTCCTTGTCCTGAGAAAAGTGAATGACGAAAGCAAGAGAATGTGAAATTTCTTCCTTACATACGTGTGGTTAAATACAATGACCCCACAACTCAATCTTCACTCTTCAATCCTGCAGTCCAATGCACTTCTGACAGCAATTGCTTCTGCCAAATAAAAAAGACACCCTCTCTCCCAAATACAGGCTTTTTATAGGACAAAACCGTCCAAAGTTATTTGCATACTCTTCCCATGATCTCTAGTCTATAAATAGACGCAGTGTCCATTCTCTTCTTCTTTCACTCTCTGAAGCGGGCGTTGCCAGTGGTAAAAGGTTTGCACGATTTTTTTTTTTTTTTTTTTTTTTTACTACACGCCCCCATGATCATTAAAGATCATTCACATCTCATAATCCCGTGTCCAGATCGGCGCATTGCGTTCTCTTTGCGGTCTCTGCATCGGCACCGGTTCATCTTCATCACTCCCTGGCTCAGTACCACCATCCTCATCACCTAAATGGACCACACGCCTTAAATCTAAAACATGTCGTGGCATTCCATTGACACTTAAGTTGTTTGGGGATTGCAGTGCACTCCTGTTATCACTCCTCTTTCCCACTGCGTTGTGCATCGGGCATTAGGCGGTTTCACCCAAACTTCTTCTCCTATTTGGATTCTGGCTGGTCCTTGATCATTAATTTCCGGTGACATGTCTCTAGGATGTCTCCATTCGTAATTAAAGATTGCTCTATGTGGCACCGTGTCATCTCTTTGCCCGACCTTAGGGGACATGTTGTACCAAAATGTGGCCTCTTCAGGCGATATTCTTCCTCTCTCAGCTATTGCTTTCACAGTCCGATGATGTCGCTCCACAATGCCATTTCCTCCAGGTCTGTAGGCTGCCCTGTAATAACTTTTAATCTTCCATTTTTTTAACATCGTCTGAAAGATTTCTGAGCGAAAAACAGTGCCGTTGTCCATTATCACCTCCCTTACTAGACCTCGTTCAAGCAACACCTTTTCCAATTCAGTTGCAACTGCAGATGCGGCTTCCACTCGCAGTTCCTTCCATATCGCCAGTCTACTTGGCCCACAATCAATTATTGATAAGTACGCTCCCCCTCGGTAGTGTGCTATGTCAATAGCTAGTCTCGTCCAGTTCGTTAAAACTCCAATTTCCCCAGGATTATGTATATTTGGGGCAGGATCGATCGATTGACACCGAACACAGTTCTTTACTATCATCTGAATTTCTTCCCGTTTTACATTCGGATCCACTTGCCTCACCAAATATAATGTTCTCTCCACTCCCATGTGATGCATGTCATGCAACTCTTTAATTTCTCCAATTCCAAGACAGCATATTGGCGCCTCCTCTTTCTCAATTAACCACTGTTTTTTTATCCGTGTTAGCGCATCTGCCTTGTTTCTTTCAGAAGGCACAAACACTGCTTTTATCTGCAGTTTCAATTCAGACATCAACTCTCTAAGCATCCCTAATATCCGCTTTATTATCACTTCTCCAGCACCCTTTGTTCGTATTCTGCCACTCTCCTCCACAGTAGAGTTCACCCAACTGAGTACAGTGGCTGAATCAGTTCTTATTTCAATATTTGTCAGTCTCCATTTGATAGCTAAATTGACACCCTTTAGAACAGCATCTAATTCAGCTATGTTAATGTGATTAAAGTCATCACTTTTCCTCAGTCAAGTTGCATCTTCCGCCACCACACCGCCAATCTCGACAACCACGCCAGTTGCAACATTGCTTGCATCACACCACACGACTCCTGTGCTCACTTCAGGTATGTGCCAAGCGCCATTAACAGGGTCTTCTTTTTTCACCTCAGCTAGAACCTCCTGCATCACTTTCATGGTTCTGCAATCAACTTTTTCTTCCCAATCCACTCCATTTGCTCTTCTTTTCACATAACTGCATGCTAATCGCAGCCATCCAGCAATTGGATAGTGCCCCAATAATTTACCACAGATCGAAAATAGCTCCCGCCTACTAATTTCTCCTCCCATCTCTGGGATCTCGTTGCCTCTCCTGAACATTAGTGCACCCATCTTATTTTTCATAAGCTTAAGGCCCAGTGCCGTTCCTCCGTCCAGGGATTCCGGAGATTTTGCTGCTAACCCAAACCCCTTCAAATGTTCCACAACTTCCTGTGTCGATATTTTCGTTACGTCTACCATTATATCATCAATGTATGAATCAGTGGCCTCTTTCGTCCTACTTCCTTTCTTTAATACTGTTTTTAAAATGGCTCCCATAATCTTTGGTGCGACATTAAGTCCGAATCCTAATCGTGTTAGGCAATAGGTTTTTCCTTTATAACAGACCAGCTGGTACTGCCATAGTTCCTTTGCCACATGTAGTTGCAGGTAGGCAGACTTAAGGTCCACTACTGCGGTCCCTCCTACCAACTGTCTCCACTTTCTTATATTTTCATCACATACATCTATTATGTCGCTCCCTGTATGACACGCCACAAAACGGTTCAACTCACGAAAGTCGAACACTGGCCTAACTTTCCCTTTTGTGGCCTGAAATACTGCCATCAATGGCAACACGCCTTTTCTTTCTCCTTTCCATGGTAACAGAATACCATCCGATATCCATCTTTCCACCTCTTTCTCGAATTCTAATTTCTTATCGCCTTCCAGAGAGTCTTTATAATATTGGACTTTGTTCTGCAATACTGGAGGCTCTCCCTTCCATGTCCATCTTACTGTCCATTTATCTCCATCGAAGTTTGCTTCAAAGTCTTTATCCTCGATTTTGCAAACATTCAGCTGATGGGCAGCCACGGCACATTGAATATCTCCAAACTTCACTTTGGCTTTCTTTATAGTTACACCTCCCAGCTCATTAATCACGTCCATTCCAATTATGACGTCGATCCCATCAACGATGTGATTCATCAAGATTGCCCTCACCTTTACGTGCATTCCACAGACTTTTATCTCCACTTGTCTGGCTCCTTTACATTCTATATTCCTCCCATCAACTGCTTTCACTGTACCGCTCCTTCCATATCCCTTCCAAAGTTTGGAATTGATTAAAGTAGTGGTGCCCCCAGTATCGACAAGTGCAGTCATTACAGAATCATTCACCTCTACTTCTATTATAGGAAGAGGCCAGTATCGCGCCTTCATTTCATTGCTAGGGTAGCTTGCGGCGCAGAAGCTCCCCCTTGCCCGTTTCCCTGAATCTGAGGACAATATCTCGCAATGTGGCCAAATTTTCCACAATTGTAGCATGTTGCCCTGGCCCTAGGGATCTCTGTGCAATCTTTTTTTAGGTGCGGTCCTTGACATCTAAAGCACTGAAGGCTTGATTTTTTCTTTCCCTTATTAGTCTCATTAGTTTGCGCACTTGCGGCCAATGTCCGAGTTTCTACGACTCTTTTGCTGACTAAAAGCCGTGCAGTCGGTATCAGTTTGCTGACATCCATTCTCTCTATGTTCGGTAGCTGCTGTAATGCCATAGATACATCGTCTGGGAATCCAGTTATGAATGCCAGTTTGGCTGTATGTTCCAGCCCTCTTCCCAGATATCCCGCCAGTCCAGCCAATCTTTTGATTTTATTAGCATAAACATCCACCAATTCTCCTGTCCACTTGAATCGTTGCAGTTTTTCGTATGCCTCAAAAGGCCCCTCAGTGAAGGCGGTCACGAGTCTCATCTCTATCAGTTCTGCATCTTCTTGTTCTGCATTATTCATCTCAAGATAGAGAGCGAGTGCATCTCCCTGCAAAAAAAGTGGAGTAAAACTGGCAAGGTCTGGCACATGTTGAAGCTTAGCCACCAGTTTTACTTTCTTTATCCATCCGACTACATCACCTTCTCCACTAAAAGGTGGTATCACATCTTTTCCCAATCTCAACATCCCAGATTCCATGATCTGTTCTTGGTCGGAATAGCTTGTGGTTAAATACAATGACCCCACAACTCAATCTTCCCTCTTCAATCCTGCAGTCCAATGCACTTCTGACAGCAATTGCTTCTGCCAAATAAAAAAGACACCCTCTCTTCCAAATACAGGCTTTTTATAGGACAAAACCGTCCAAAGTTATTTGCATACTCTTCCCATGATCTCTAGTCTATAAATAGACGCAGTGTCCATTCTCTTCTTCTTTCACTCTCTGAAGCGGGCGTTGCCAGTGGTAAAAGGTTTCCACGATTTTTTTTTTTTTTTTTTTTTACTACATAATGCAGTGGAAGGAAAAGTCATTGGTAGTAAATGGGTGTTTTAACAAAATATGATGTTTACAGAGACATGGAATACAACAAACTTGACTGGTAGTTCAACGTTTTCTTCCCAGTTGTAAGATGAATCGATGTGAATAGTGTGGGGGTCGTCAGGCCGTTTTAGGAACTAACTTTCTCCACAAATAAATAAAAATAAAAAGAAGAAGGCTTACATGCAAAACAAACGGAGGTTTATTCACAGAAACCACCCATTAACAAATAAAATATAATTCTCTTTATAATGAGTTCAGAAGTCCTTTTTAAGTGTTCGTAAAAAGAAAAGGAGAATGTATTTTTTTGTTGAACTGTTCATATGTTAAAACATGGTAAGAGAGGCAATCATTAATGTTCGCCTGTGAAATTGTATGAAGCACGCGGAGCGGTGAAAATGGAAGAGTGATAGTAACACGTGTGGAACGTCCGAATAAGAATGCAGTTGAGAGGGTGATTTGATATTTGTGTGTGCTTAAATACTATTTGGACCGGCTCCCAGCGAGCTTAAGAAGAAAAGTTTAGAAAAATGTCCTTGGAGAAATCCCATTGGACGGAAACATCACGTGGGGTGCTCTGTACTACGTCCGCTCGTTTTGAGTCGATTTAATATATAAGGCCACGCCGGAATTTGCGTGGGAGTTATTTTTTATTTTTCACGCGCCAACATAATCATAATCATACTGCGCACCTAAATTGTATTCATTTTTATAACAATTTTTAATCCGAATCTTAACCGTGTCAACTGGCACAATAGTTGTGTTAGCACCACATCTGGGACTAAGGCTACACAAGTTAGATAAAACCACTGCATTCTTAAACGATGAGATGGAAGACATTTATGTAAAGCAACTAGAAGTTAAAGGCAGAGTACATTTTGTCCATAAACTTGAGCGAAGCATCTATAGTTTGAAACAATCGACAAGATGTTGAATTGAAGCATTAGATTATCAACAGAAAAAGATGCATTTTTAAGAAGTTAGAGAATGATTCTTGTGTAACCCTATACTTCGTCACATGAGGATAGCATTCTCTGCCAACAACTCTTATAGCGTAGCAGAGTCACAATCATAGGGAGGTATTATGACCCTGTCTATTGGATTACCTATATTAGTATCAGATTTACTTGCCAAAACAATATTAGAAACGACGCTCTACTCGACCATTTAAATGCTTCAAATTCTGTGAGATACACCATTCAATTTCTTCTCTATATCCATGCTTATTTTTCTATCTCCCAGCAACATCTGAAGGGACAGCCCACACCACACCTACCGACACCACACGTGCACAGGACCCTCCATCCACATTTTGGAGCCACGAAATTCATTATAGCCCACTTCTAAAACATTGCTCAACTACTAATTATTAAATATATCTTCACTACTCTTGTCTTCTGATGGATTTTTTCTCCATTCTTATACTTTCTCATGCAAGCTCCTTGGCTTCCAGTAGGAAATTTGGCCGACCCCTAAGAACATTTATATGTATATGAGTCTGCTTATCTGTGAGGCCATCCACAAAGGTGCCTACTAGAATTGCCTAAATCAGACCGCTATTCCTGGTCGTCACTTCAGTAAAAGCAACTAATTCACCCATATTAACCTCATCGCTGATCTTCAGATTAGTGGTGGGACGATTAATCGGAATCGGAATCGTTAATCGTAAGAATCGTGTATTTTGGGAGGTATCGGAATCGGAATCGCATCGTAAAAAAATACCTTAATTTTCCGATTCCTTCATTACGATTCTTTTAGTCTGATGTTGAAAAAAAGAAAAATATTTCCTGATATTTCTAACCGCAAGAGAGAAATGTAGCATGTTATAAAAAGAAACCAAAGAAATTCATTATTAACAGGGCAATGCTTAGTGCCCCTCCCTTACAAGGTTCATTCATTCAGATCTATTGTGATCAAAACTACAAAAGAGTTAACTTGAAAAGAAGTCTGCAGGGCTCTACATTGCCAGTAAAAATAAAAAAAACGCTTATCTTTTTGGCGATTGTTTTTTTTTACTGACAAATCTTCTAATAGTGAATGAAAATGCTTTTTCAACTTATATTTTCTTAAAATAAAAGTCAAATTATTTAAACAGTAAACGGTTTAATAGAACAATGTACTTTTTTTCTTTTTTTAAAAGAAGGCTTTTGAAAGAAATATCTCTAAAATGAAATTGATCACGTTGTATTATTTCGCAAAGTTTTGACAGTTGTCGGCTTCTTTTGATGTTTCCAAAAAATCGACCCCATACCTATCTCTTCCAAACCTAAAGTTATTAAATAACCCCTTCGTTAATTCAAGGGTAATTAATTCAATTCAGTCAAGTTTTTTTTTTAATTTCATTGAAATAAAATTCATTTTTTAAATTTTTTTCTCCAGAAAGATAAAACCCTGAATTTGATTATATTAAAAGCAGAATAATATAATCTTTTTTCTAGAATTTTAAATTGAAAATTAAGTGTTTTGCGCAGTTTTTTGCCGAACGAAAAAGAAATTAATATATATATTTTTAAAAGGTTTTGTAATCAATCAATTTTTATGTCTAAATAATATTTACGATTAATTAAATAATTTCATTTTAAAAAGTATTTATGAATAGAATTTTACTTAAGACTTATAGTTTAGCAATATTGAACCGAATCAACCATGTGTGAATTGAACACAGTCAACCAAAAAAAAAGTTCAAAAGAAAATGCATATTTGCATTTCATTATGTAAACTTTTATACATTGGTTTCAAAAATTAAATTCTATAAGTTTTTTTTGTTAACTACCGGTTGGTACAATTTACCGCCCCATCCCTTTATATTTTTTTCTTTTTGTCTTTTTTAGCGGATTTTTTTTTTTTTTTTTTTTTACACAGTGATCACCACTTATCAAGGCCCGGAAGCCACTCAGGGATAAGGGTTATTGCAAGTACATTACGTTAGTGTGGAGATTTGATGAAGTGTTTAATTAGGGGGGCGGTTCATTAGGAATTTGTTAACATTGGACTTGAAGACATCCAAGTTGTAGTCAGGAGAGAAGCAGGCAGACGGAACAGAGTTCCACAGGCGTGCAGTTCTAAGAAAGAAGCTTTGTTCATGGAATCCGCGTTTTGATTTAGGCACAGATATAGAGTGGGGGAAATTTTTCACAGTGGATTCAGCTAGACGGGTGTTTTTCGTGAAAGATTGGCGAGGGGGGACCAGGGATTGGAGTTCAGACGAGCACCTGCCATGAAAATAATGATCAAACAAGGATAGGCTCGCAACGTCTCTTCTGTGGGAGAGAGGTTGCAGGGTAGAGAAAAGAGCATCCCCCACTAAACTACGAAGACTATTTTGTACTCTGTCAAGGCATGATAGGCTGTTTTTGGCAGCTCCTGCCCAGATATGACAACAGTATTCCATCCTTGGACATACTTGGCTTTTATATAGATAGAGAATTGCATCAGTAGTGAGCTATCTTCTGGAGCGGTAGAAGGATCCCACAATCTTTCCAGCGACCTTGGCAACAGACTTGATGTACGTGTTCCATTTCAGATCAGGAGTAAAGGTCAAACCCAGAAGCTTGTCAAAACGCGGGGCCTCACCCAGACGAGAGCGATCCATCACAATTGATGCCAGCTGGGGATCAGAGCGTTGATGATGTAAGGATAGGAGTTTGGTTTTGGATGCATTAAAGGTAACCAGCCACATCTTCCCCCACTGAACCACGCGCTCGAGATCAGAGGAGAGAGAATCCGAGAGAACTTTGTCATTTACAGCCTTTGATGTGTTGCCGTAGATGGTCGTGTCATCAGCATAGATGTCAACGAACGATTTAAGTATGTGTTTAGGGAGGTCATTGATGTAGATCAGGAAGAGAGTTGGGCCCAGGATTGACCCCTGAGGGACTCCAGCATTTATATTGCAGGCCTCCGATTTTTGTCCATCTACCACTACTCTTATGAGTCTATCGGAGAGAAATGATTTAATGATAGAGAACACATTTCCAGTTATACCGTAGCTGGAAATCTTGTGAAGTAGACCCTTATGCCATACCTTGTCAAAGGCCTTTGATATGTCAAGAGCAATTGCCCTAGAAAGGAAGCCTTTGTCAAGAGATTCACTAATCCTGTGGGATATAACCGTCAGCACATCTGCGGTAGATCTTGCAGAGCGGAAACCATATTGTGTGTCACTAAGAAGGTTATTCCTGCTGAGGTGGTTGACTATTTCTCTATTTAATATGGATTCCAGCAATTTACTCATAACACACAGGAGACTTATTGGTCTGTACTCAGAGGGAGAGGACTTATCACCTGAATTCTTAAACATAGGGCAAACTGATGAGGTTGTCCAGGGGGTCGGAAAGTACTTCTCCTTAAGGCAGCGCTTAAATAGTTTCGTAAGTATGGGAGCAAGTTCTGGTTGAAGCTTTTTTAACACTATAATTGGGATGCCATCAGGGCCAGTTGTTTTACTAGAATCTAGGTTCTTGATTAGCTTGGCGACCTCATGCACGGATATTTGTATATTACCTAGCTTGTTCTGTGTTGTAGGAGGAAATATAGGGAGTTGATGGCCTTCGTCGCATAGGGTAGAATTAGCTGCAAAGTTCTTTGCAAATAGTTTGGCCCTGTCTGACGCTGACTAGATGACCTCTGGTCCATTGATAATGGTTGGGATAGAACGCACAACGCCAAAGTCCAAAAAAAGTCTTCCATGGAAACTTTTTGAAGTTGATGAAGATGATGAGTTGAAAGCCATTTGCAAAGTCTGTCAAATTAAAATATCGCGAGGAATAAAATCATCTAACATGACCACAACCAACATGTTAAAACATTTAACTATGATGCATCCAAATAAATTGGAGGAGCAAAATAAAAAAGAAAAGGAACAAAAAATTACCAACTAGTCACTCAGAGCAGTTTTATTAGTGAGGGTCGAAATCGCAGTGTCTTTTTTTTTTTTTTTTTTTGCCTACGTCACCATCTAGGTGTCACCAATTTTTTTTACCCTCCTTAACTTCAAAGAGTAAATACAATATATACAACTAAAAAAATAATTTTTAAAAATGCTGATTCTATTCATGAAAAATTCTTTTAACTAGAAATTAAAACTTAGGTAAAGATAGCTGACTGACAGCAACAGGAGCACTGGTTAACTACTGAACCACGTGGAAAGGTGTGGGGGAGAGGAAAAAAAGGAAATTAAATGATGATAATAAATTATGATAACCGTCTTTGAAAGGCACTAAACTCCTAAAATTTACTTCTTTAAAATTTTAGGCGGCACTCCCCGGCGATTTTAAAGCACTCTCTCTCTCTCAAAAAAAAAAAAAAAAAAATTAATTTTTAAGTTTGGGAAAGATGTATTTATTATAACCGAATTATTGTATGAAGACTGGATCTACTTTATTGGACGTTAATTTGTGAGATAAGTAATTTTTCAATGTTTAATATGTTTTTAAAGTTTCAATTATCAATTAAATTTTTTTAATTGCGTTTATTTTTCAATTTATTTTAAAAAACAGGGTTTTAAATGTATTTTTCAAGGTAACAAGCTTGTCTAATAAAAAAAAATCACTTAATTTTTAATTTCGACAACCCTGAGAATTTAATTATTAAAAAAATATTGAAATGTGACATTTTTTTATTTAACATTTCTATTAGTTCAATTAATTTTCTTTCAATAATTCATTTCACTCAACAAACTTCACCATTTTTTTTTTTTTATCGTTTTCTGTAATTTTAGTAATTATGTTTGCTCAATTTTATCTAGTATTTCATTTGTTTTTATAGTGGTATCATTTTTATATGTGTTCCTTTGATATACCCTATTTCAAAATTAGTTTGGCTAAACTTATTCTTCACGTTAGAAACAACGTGTAAAAGCAATGAAAAAGTAAGAAAAAATAATAGGTGTTAACTACTCCTTGTGAATTATGGAGGTCTGAAGAACTGCCGTCACAAATACAACTATCAATAGCCAAACAAAAAATCGTTTTTGAAATTCCTTTAATTGTAACTTTTCGCTATACCTACCTTTTTGGTATAAAACACAAAAACTTTCGATTAATGGTATTTCTCATATACGGTTATTAACTTTGGAAAGGTTATTTTGTATCTACGGCGCCATGTCACATGGTATATTGTTTTTTTTTTCATTACGCACGTTCATTTATAAATTATTAAATTAAATATTTATCTTTTTTATATTTAATTAGTATATATTTTCTTTCTCTTCCGCTATATTTTTTTTATTTAATTCATTAAATCTGTTAATTATGAGGACCAAAATAATGAATTGTGTGTATTTATTCTCTAATTTTCTTGTTTTTGTTCTGTTATATAAATTCTATTTTATTTGTTTTTTCTCTGAAGGATAAATTCTATTTTCTTTGAGTTTTTTTTCTGTATTCCAATTAAGTAAAATAAATTTTCTCTAAAATAAATTTTGCTAAGTTTTCCGTTTAGTTTATTATATAATAATTTTATTTAAACCAAAACACGACGGTGTACTGGTGTAGACATAAAATATCTCTTCCAAAGTTAGGGAACATATTTGGGAACTACCGACCATAAGTATAAAACTACCTGATATATTTCAAAACAATAATTCCCTAGGAATCGGAATCGGAATCGTACTTGGTATCGGAATCGTTAATCAATATTTTCCTGGAATCGGAATCGGAATCGGAATCGTATCAAAATTAGGAATCGTCCCAACACTACTTCAGATGCATCAACTTTCATACAGCCTGGATAGCAATCCATTAATGTGCGTATTATTTGACCAACACTTCATGCAACTCATGCCAAATTATTCTCTGGTTGTCGGTGTATACCGCTCTAATAAACATAGAGATTGAATTTGTAGCTCCCTCTAAGGTCAACAAGACTATATTGTAGTCTGCTAAACCACAAATTTTTATTATTGTTTTTTTTTTTGTTTTTTATTTTTTAGTATTGTAAGAAATTCTACAAGCCCCTCATTGTCCGATTATTCACTCATCCACTGTCTTTGTTTTGACTAATCAAATTGGTCGATGTTTTAACTGCTCAACGAAAAACTTCGCAGGCTTTTGAATGTAATGATAGCGCTGCTCTTTCGTTTCAGTAACTTTTATATAGACTGTTCTGTCTCCAGACCGGGCTCTTTTTTTTAACAAGGGACATACGTTTTAAGAGCACCGGTGCCTCGTGCCTCGTGCCTCGTTCTCATTCATCTCTGTGCGAGTTTTTTCTTATATAGTTTTCTTTCTTATTTCTACCCTTCCTGATCTTTCGTTAATGAAAAGCTTAGCCGTTTAGGCATTCCAAATAAAAAAAGAAAAGGAAAAAATGTCATATCGCTATCTTTTGAGAACTCCATGTTCCCACGCGATCTCGCGCTAGTCTTATTTTGCGATTCTGGCCTTCCTTCTTTTCCCCGCGGAATTTGAAACATACGGACGGACTTTACTCGACTCCATGAACTGGGCTTTCCCCGTTTAAGCCATGAGGTACGTTTAGAACATCCTATTATTCCTTTACCTGGCTATTCCTTCTATGAAGAACTCAAAACCCTGTTTCTGTTTATTTAATCTAGTGTGTGACTTCTATATTTAATTTGTAGAAACTCTAATTTATTATTTCCTTCTTCGTTCACACAGAACTTATATCTTTTCTCAGACTTCTATCATTTTTATTTCATGGGTGCTTGGGTAGTTTATGCGCCGCACTAGAATAACAACCTTTGTAAAAAAGAGACATAACTGTTCCATACTTTCACCCAACGATTTAATAAAAAGAAAAAGACATTTTCTAACCGCTCCATACTTTCACCTAACGATTTAAAAGAAAAAGAAAAGACATTTTCTAACTGCTCCATACTTTCACCTAACGATTTAATAATAAAAAACCAAAAAAAACCAAAGACATTTCCCAACTGCTAACGATTTAATAATAATAAAAAAAAGAAAGGACATTTTTTAGCCGCTCCAGACTTTCACCTAACAATTTAATGGAGAAAAGACACTTTTCTAACTGTTACGGACTTTCACCTAACAGTTGATTGAAAAAGATAAGATATCCCAGAATCTGTTAATTTGGAAGCCTGTCCAAAACATAATTATTTTCATGTATTATTTCCTTTTGTTTAATTATGTTTTCTCCTTTTAACTATTTGTTTTGTTTTTGTTTCAGATTTTTTTACCTAATTAATAAAGCGTTTTCAACGTAATAGTTGTTTTCGTTATGTTAATTCGAGTTTATCTGTCTGCCCAACACACGCTTTCTAAAGTTTGACTGCTAGACGGTATTGTAGGTACCTGAAAGCAAGATTCTGAGGAATAACTGCCGCGAGTTCCAGAACAGTGAAAAAATCTCTGGTAGCTGAATTGAGTGGATTACCCAGTCCACGTGGAAAACATTCTCGGGTACATTACCAATTGAAAGATGTCTTCCGCTGCATAATACCGCACGCGGTCGAAAGTTTCAGCCTCAACCAAGTCTACTTCAGCTCGGGCCAGCGCAGAAGCAGCTAAAGCTCATCTCGCCCTTATTGACAGCGAAGCGGACCTAGAACAGGAGCTTGAAATGTTGAGGATTAATGCTCTACAGAAAGAGGTAGAGCTAAAAACAAAATTAAAAAAAATAAAAGCGCGCAAGGAAGTGGCCCTCACAGCCACCTGCTCCAGCAGAGATGAAAGCTCAGTCACCTCCTCTCGTCGCCACAGAGCCAACCCCATGCTCGACCAACCGCCTCTCGACGCATTACAACATACTACCGACTATGTCATCAGCCAGAGGTCCCTAAAACAGTCGGAGGCACCAATCGTTCCCCCTGCCGATCAGCACATCCGACCTCCTCCTGACCAAACCCTGGACCCTCTACACGACCTTTTACTATACATGGCCCGCCGGGAAATGCTCTCCTCGAGTCTAACAAGATTCTCAGACCAACCTAAGGACTACAGAGCCTGGAAAGCGTCTTTCCTGAACACTATTTCAGGATTGAGACTTTCTCCTCGGGAGGAGATGGATATGCTGGTCAAGTGGCTCGGTATACACTCTTCAGACCAAGCCAACAGACTAAGGACTGCTCACTTCAACCGGCCTGAAAAGGGGCTGTATGAGATATGGAGGAGGCTCGACAAATGCTATGGAGCCGTCGAAGTCATTGAGGACTCTATCTTCAAGAGACTCGAGGTGTTCCCTAAGATCACAAGGGACTACACAAAACTCAGAGACCTAAGCGATCTTCTTGCAGAGGTTCAAGCTCTGAAGGACGATGGGGACATACCCGGCCTCGCCACCTTGGACACTGCCCGCGGCACCCGGCAAGTAGTGGAAAAGCTCCCACTTTCTATAGGAGACAAGTGGGCATCATACAGTGTGAAAAGAAACGACAACACCAAGTGTCCTTCCCCCCTTTCTCTGTTTTTGTCGGTTTCATAGAACAGCAGGCAGATGACCGAAATTACCCCAGCTTCTATCGGACAATGGACAGTCAATCCCCTAAAGGGCACGAAAAGGCGAGTCGCGGTGAGGTCTCCGTCCATAAGATCGAAGTTAAAGCAAAGGACTGCTGCCGACTATGCCCCATCCACAACACGCCTCATCCTCTCCGAAAATGCTGGGCATTTAGGAAAAAACCTTTGTCAGAAAGGAAAGACATCCTTAGGCAAAATGGGATGTGTCTCCGATGCTGCTCCACCACAGACCACATAGCTAAGGAATGCAATGCCATTCTAAAATGCGCAGGATGTGACAGCGATAGCCACGAGAGCTCGATGCATCCACACCCGACACCCCAACCAACCAATGCCAGACCCATGCCGTTGCATGGCGGGGAGAAGGAAGATGTCTCGACCAATTGTGTACAAATCTGTGGAGACAACCTAAATGGACGATCGTGCTCCAAGATTTGCTTGGTTAACATATATACAAGTAGACAAGAAAAGTCACTTAAGGCATATGCAGTGATTGACGAGCACAGCAACAAATCCCTGGCTCGCTCCGAGTTCTTCAACTTCTTCAACAACCAGGGCCCTACCTCAACATACACCCTGAAAACCTGTGCTGGAGTCACGGAGGCGTCAGGGAGAAGAGCGCTAGGATACAAGGTGGGGTCTCTCGATGGGAAAACCACATACACTCTGCCAACCTTGATTGAGTTTAATGAGATTCCAGACGACCAGTCTGAGATACCGATACCCGACGTGGTGCGGAAATTGCCCCACTTAGCGGTCATCGCAGACGAGGTACCTGCCCTGGATCCGGACGCACCCATCTTGCTACTTCTGGGACGTGACGTCATTGAAGCCCACAAGGTCCGGAGAACGATCAACAGTCCGCGTGGTGCCTCCTATGCCCAGAAACTGGATCTAGGATGGAGCGTGGTGGGCGAAATTTGTCCTGAAAGAACGAAAAACAAGAAAA
Source organism: Euprymna scolopes (assembly GCF_053919585.1). Lineage (NCBI taxonomy): Eukaryota > Metazoa > Mollusca > Cephalopoda > Sepiida > Sepiolidae > Euprymna > Euprymna scolopes. Next base: position 241,500 of record NC_136490.1, on the reverse strand, counting down.
AGGTTGGTCAGAGATCGGGTATCATGAAGAAGCAGAACAATGTTGGACAATCACGGTCTGTCACTTCTGCAGCCGACACTGTGGGTCCAATGCGATCAAAATCTGAAAATTCTGGCCTCAGTACCAGTTCAACTTCGACAGCAGACCAGAAGCCAACAGGGACTCCACTTGGGGAGCAATATCTCAGTAAAAGTCATGAAAATCTTGCCGTGCGTCAGAAGAAGCTCCCTCTACTGACAGATCAATCCAAGTTGAATATTAATACGGCTGCGACTACCAATACTACTACTATTGCCACTACTACCACCACCACTAGTACAAAGACGGATTCCATAAAACCTAGTAACGAAGAAGAGGTTCTGAAGGAAAAAGGCAAAAATGTCTTTACAAAACTGTCAAAGGTTTTAAAAGGTTCGACAACCAGCACCACCAAGAGGACGTGAGCACCAGCTGATGACGTGGCCTACGATGCTGAATTACTCGCTAATTTCGAGCGAGGGGAAAAGGTCGAAGATGGTCGGGTCTCTGAACTGATCCGTATCACAGAAGGACAAAAAGCCGAAATCAAAAAGTTTAAATCTGAAATTAATACCCTAAAGGCAAAGATTCGCCCCTGTGATCTAGAAGAGGAATTTGACCTTCTACAACGTCAAAACAAATCCTTCCAAGACCGATTAAAAGACCGGGGGATTCCAATGGAGCCCTTGCCTGCACACTGATGGTGTATTATTAGTGCAATTTCATAAACGACAATTGGACGGGGAGTGTTCTGTCTCCAGACCGGGCTCTTTTTTAACAAGGGACACACGCTTTAAGAGCACCGGTGCCTCGTGCCTCGTTCTCATTCATCTCTGTGCGAGTTTTTTCTTATATAGTTTTCTTTCTTATTTCTACCCTTCCTGATCTTTCGTTAATGAAAAGCTTAGCCGTTTAGGCATTCCAAATAAAAAAAGAAAAGGAAAAAATGTCATATCGCTATCTTTTGAGAACTCCATGTTCCCACGCGATCTCGCGCTAGTCTTGTTTTGCGATTCTGGCCTTCCTTCTTTTCCCCGCGGAATTTGAAACATACGGACGAACTTTACTCGACTCCATGAACTGGGCTTTCCCCGTTTAAGCCATGAGGTACGTTTAGAACATCCTATTATTCCTTTACCTGGCTATTCCTTCTATGAAGAACTCAAAACCCTGTTTCTGTTTATTTAATCTAGTGTGTGACTTCTATATTTAATTTGTAGAAACTCTAATTTATTATTTCCTTCTTCGTTCGCACAGAACTTATATCTTTTCTCAGACTTCTATCATTTTTATTTCATGGGTGCTTGGGTAGTTTATGCGCTACACTAGAATAACAACCTTTGTAAAAAAGAGACATAACTGTTCCATACTTTCACCCAACGATTTAATAAAAAGAAAAAGACATTTTCTAACCGCTCCATACTTTCACCTAACGATTTAAAAGAAAAAGAAAAGACATTTTCTAACCACTCCATACTTTCACCTAACGATTTAATAATAAAAAAAACAAAAAACAAAAACAAAGACATTTCCCAACTGCTAACGATTTAATAATAATAAAAAAAAGAAAGGACACTTTTAGCCGCTCCAGACTTTCACCTAACAATTTAATGGAGAAAAGACACTTTTCTAGCTGTTACGGACTTTCACCTAACAGTTGATTGAAAAAGATAAGATATCCCAGAATCTGTTAATTTGGAAGCCTGTCCAAAACATAATTATTTTCATGTATTATTTCCTTTTGTTTAATTATGTTTTCTCCTTTTAACTATTTGTTTTGTTTTTGTTTCAGATTTTTTTACCTAATTAATAAAGCGTTTTCAACGTAATAGTTGTTTTCGTTATGTTAATTCGAGTTTATCTGTCTGCCCAACACACGCTTTCTAAAGTTTGACTGCTAGACGGTATTGTAGGTACCTGAAAGCAAGATTCTGAGGAATAACTGCCGCGAGTTCCAGAACATGGACTCTTTCGTGCCGGTTTCGTGATCTAACTTTTGTATGCACTCACGGATGCGCATAGCAATTAATCAATAAAGCGGGGCGTCATTATTCAGTGCCCTTCTTATCAACCAAACACACGTGTTCCAATCTTATTCTTACACATCCATGCACAACACAGCATGACATGGTGCAAGCTGTATTATCATACAACACACAATCTTATAACGTCATAAACAATTAAAAAAAAAGAAAAGTAAAACAGCGAGTAAAAAAAATTAAAATAAAACGATTTTTTTAATCTCTCACAGGCTGAACGAATTTTTTTTCTAACCTCCCACGCCACACAAATTGTCTGTACCTTTTTTCTTCACATTTTCTTATCGTAATGGCCACAATTTCATTACAAGTCCCTAGTTTTGATTGGGGCTCGAATGTATTGCCGAATCATTCAAACTATTTCGACAACGAATGGAACTTTACTTCACTGTCAAAGCGACGAAACATGAGGATAAAATCCCTCTAGTACTCCTTGCGACTGGCAAAGAAGGTTTACGGCGGTATAATAGTTGGTCGATGTCGGATGATGATCACAAGGATCCACAAATAATATTTTCTGCATTTTTTGGAGCAGCTAGAACCGGCAACAAATCACAGCGTTTGTAGACTGGAACTCGGAAAATACCAGCAGACATCAAATGAAACAACAGACATCTTCATCAACAGATGTCGACTGTTGGCAAAGAAATGTGATTTCAGTGCCAACGAATTAAACCTGGTGCACCAGATCAGGCTGTCTATTGGCTTCCTGAGACGAAATGCACCAACATTGATGCTCCTTTTTGTTTTTCTATTCTCTTTTGTAAAACTTAATTGTGTTCTACAAAATCAAAAACAAAAACAACAGGCGCCTTCCCTTCCCTCCCCACTTTTTTCTTCTTCGCCTACTTCTCAACCGGCCTTGTCGATGGAGCATTAGAATACACCGATTTCTCCCCCCCCCCCTGCAGAGAGTAAAAGTCTCTCAATGGGGTCACCTGTTGACCGTAGGTGGCAACCTGTAATGCCTAAGGACGGGATCCTAGTGGTTGAGCAGATCATGTTCAAGGTCTTAGTAGGACATGAGGTGCAACACGCCACTTTGGCCCTTACTTGAGTTAAGACAGGTGGTTGGATAGGCCCGATCCAATCAATTGGTTGGTCATGACTAGCACTAAATCAAGACAAACACAAGAAAATACGCTCACGCTCCCCAGATTAGGCAAAAAAACTGATTTAGTAAGCGGTGGCTGGGGGGGTCAATCAACTTGGTGAAGAATGGATAAAACCGGCTGGAAAACCAACATCTTTTCTAGAAATGAGACCATTAGAAAGGACGAAGGAAACACGGGTGCTTGAGTCCATCAGCGGGAAGAGTATACTTCTCCTGTATCCTTGTTGTGTTGGGGCGAATGGGTTTCCCCCGCAACACTTCCCAAATAGGGCTCTGAGACTGGTGGGGAGCAGAAGAAATTAAAAATTAAAAATATTTAAATGGCAAATAAAAAGCCTCAAAAAAGAAACCATTGTGAAGATTCAGACAAATCTAGTTCAGATTCAGAAACAGAATCACAACACCAAAATCTTGTTCAAAATCTACCTTTTTTCATAATTATTGAAGCAATCGAAAGAGAACCGATAACAAAAGTGGCCCCCTTCAAAATAGAAAAAGTTTTCTTAATTATTAAACCAAAAATGGTCAAAAAACTAAATAACGGCACACTACTAGTGGAAGTAGAAAGCCAAAAGCATATCACAGAAATCTTTAAATGGAGACTTTTTGATAATCAAAAAGTAAAAATCTATCTCCACAAAACGTTGAATACTAGTAAAAGAGTAATCAGGAGTTCAGAACTATTACTGTGCTCTTTGGAAGAAATTAAAACTAACCTAAAAAATCAAAACGTTACCGATGTAAAAAGGATCCGAATTAAAAAATATGGTGAAACCATTGATACAAACTCCTACATTCTAACCTTTAATACACATCAAATCCCAAGTAACATCAAAATAGGATATGAAAAAATAAATATAGAACCGTACATACCAAACCCTCTCAGATGCTACAATTGTCAAAGGTACGGACACTATCGAGACCGGTGTACACACTCCCCAGTATGCATGAGGTGTGGAGAAAACGAGACCCACATAGATTGCCAAAAAGAGCCAAAATGTATTAACTGCCAAAAAGGCCATAGTGCAAACTCAAAAGAATGCGACAAATGGAAGAAAGAAAGAAATTATTAAAATAAAATATACAAAAAATATAACCTTCCAAGAAGCTCGTAACCTAACTGGAAATACTCAGAAATAACAAAAAAAAAAAAAAAAAAAAAAAAAAAAAACATACAGCTTACCACCGGACCAAATAACCAAACAACAAAAACAGACCTATTAAACATCAAACCAGAAGAAATTATGAAATTACTCAATGAAGTAAGGGACCTAATGGAAGAATTCAAAAAAGCTATAAAACAAATAAATAATGAAAATAAAGATTACAAAACTGAACAAAACTCCCAAACCAAAACTCAACCCAAAAGACCCACAAAACCCCAAAGTGCTACAACACCCACAGAAACAACCCCTCTCACCAAAAAACAAAAAAAACACAAAAAAACCCAGACACCAAAAAGTGCCCATGAAGGAAAAAGAAACAAACCACCAACCAACAAAGAAGCTCAAACCAAAATAAACAAACCACGTTCATCTTCCAGACCAAGAGACTCAATCCAAAACAGATTTCAGGAAATGGACACGAAAGATCGAAGATCAGACACCAATGACTAACAAAGGTTAAAAACAAATACATAAAATCTAATCATAACCCAATAAATCATCCAATGGAACTGCCGGGGCCTAAAACCCAACATAAATGACTTATTAATTCTTATAACAAACCACCAACCAGCCATCATATGTCTCCAACAAACCTCTTTAAAAGCTGAAGATAAAATAAATATAAAAAACTACAAACAATACAAGCACATCCACAATACCCAACAGAGAGCCTCTGGAGGAGTATCTATACTTATTAGAAATAATATCCCACAAAGCAAAATAGATCTAAACACTAATATTCAAGCCATTGCTGCAGCAACCACACTACACAGAACTATAAATATCGGCACTATCTACATCCCACCCCAGGATCCAATAAAAGAAGCAAGCCGAACAAATTAATAAATCAGTTACCCAAACCCTTTTTACTGTTAGGTGATTTCAGTAAGCACAACGATATATGGGGATCTGCATACTTGGATAAGAAAGGGAAGAATCTTGACAACGACTTGTGTATATTAAACAATAAATCCAACACATACCTTCATCCCGTTTCAGACACCTACTCAGCATTAGATTAATCTTTGTGCGACCCTACTATCCTCATGGACTATAACTGGAAGGTTCTAGAAGATTCATGGTGTAGCGACCATTTTCCAGTGATTTTAATAAATCTAAAAGAAACAAAAACCCATCTCTCCCAATGGAAAATAAAAAAAAAACAAATTGGGAGGAATATGTAACGTGCATCCAGGAGATAAGCGCCCGCGTGTTTGCGTGTTGTGTGGGTACGTGGGAGAGACGGATGAGGGGAAAAAGACTTACCTCGAGACCAGCTCAGCGTTACCGACCAAAAATAGAAAAGAGGGACCAAGATGGCGACCGCCGTCTTTTGTAAAGTATGATGTCTCGCAAAGTCACACGAATTCTCGGAATATGCAAATTTAGCCGGCCTAGAACGAAGATAAAAGCGGGTGAGGGGAAAGACGTGGGGGAGTGACGATTGAGTTGGCTGGGGAATCGTGTGGCTGTTGCTTCTTGTGCCGTATTGAGGATATCTTACCGTGTTAAAGAGAGAGTCGGCGCCATCTTGAATTTTTCCTTACATTTTTTTTCTTACAAGCTATTTCAGCCATTTGGCCTCTAGGACTATGACCGAGTCGAAATTTGACTTAAAGCTCATACCCGAGTTTGACGGGACCACGTCCATCGTCGACTGGGTTGAAAGGGTCGAGCTGACGTGCGACCTTTGTGAGGTGAAAAGGGTACACACTGTAATTCCCCTGAGATTGGCTGGGGGTGCCTTGAGTGTATATCAGCAACTCAGTGCTGCCGAAAAGGGAGATGTCACCGCAATTAAAGCTGCGCTGTACAAGGCATTTGCCATGGATCCTTGTACAGCCTATGAAAAATTTGCTTCCCGAAAACTTCTACCGGAGGAAAGCGTGGACGTTTTCTTCGCTGAGTTAAAGAAACTCGCAGTTCTGTTCGGTGGAGGGGTGTCGGAGCGGACGCTTGCGTACGCGTTTGTGGCGGGCCTTCCCACTCGGGCGAAGCAGCTACTGAGAGCCTCAACCAGCGTTTCAACAACGACCATGGAACACTTGATGGAACGTGCTCGAGCCATCATCAAAGATGAGGAGGACCTGGGGGAACCAGTTGTGATGGCGACACAGACAGGCCAGATTGGCGCTCGGGAGATTCCGAATCAGAACCCTGCAAGCAATGGGAAATGTTTTCGCTGCGGCCGACGCGGACATTTTGCAAGGAATTGCACCAACAGGGGGCGTGTGCGCTGTTTTAAGTGTGGCGGTTTGGGGCATCTAGCCCAAAACTGTGCGGGAAACGTATCAGGGGAGAGGACGTCAGCGCCGCCCTGCTCCCCGAGCAAAATTTGAACAAGGCGCAACCAGTAATAACCGTCTACGTAAACAGGATACCCTGCTCAGCACTTCTCGACTCAGGCTGTTCGCATAATATAGTGAGCACCAGGCTGTGTCCAAGTTGGACTAAGAGGAAGATCAAAGTCACCACGATAGGAGGCGAGACCCAGACATGCTGTGGAGCTGGAACTGTCAAGATCTACACGGACACCGGTGCAGCCACTAAGATCAATGTGCTCGTGACCCAAGGAAATCTCCTGGGGTTTGACCTGTTGCTCGGATACGATGCCATCAAGGCGCTGGGGGGAGTCGCAATTCATCGGGATGGAAAGGTGCGATTCTTAGAGGCCCCAGTGTGTGCAGCGCTCTATATCGATCGGCCGGATTTTACAGTGGACTACGACTCGCACAAGAGGGCCTGGATTGCATCTTGGAAGTGGACCGAGGGAATGGCACCGACTAAACTCAAGAATGGGGTTGCAGAGTACCCTATACCCAGTGAGGCCCGAGCAGAATACGAAAGGGAACTAAAGGCGTGGATCCAAGATGGCTGGTTAATCCCCTACCCTGAGGACAAGCTTGGGCCTCCGAAGGGTCTAATACCCTTGATAGCAGTAGTCCAGCATAACAAGTCGAAAGTACGGCCCGTGCTGGACTATAGGGAGCTTAACAAGCATATTGAAGCCTACACTGCCGATGCTGACGTATGCGCCAGTAAGTTGAGGGAATGGCGCCAGAAAGGCACTAATGTCTCAATATTGGATTTACGAAAAGCCTATTTACAGGTGCGAGTTGATGAGACGTTGTGGCCGTTCCAGACAGTTTGGTTCCAGGGGCAGAGGTACTGCCTTACACGCCTTGGCTTCGGCCTAAATGTGGCACCACAGATCATGAAGACTATTGTCAACACAGTATTGTCCCAAGAAAAGCCCATGAGGGACTCAACGTCAGCTTACATTGATGACGTATACGTCAATGAAGATGTACAGTCTGCGTCGTGTGTCAAAGAAAAGTTGGCTCAGTTTGGTCTGGAATGCAAGAATCCCGAACGTTTAAGGGAAGGAGCACGTGTATTGGGATTGGATGTTTATGAAGAGGATGGCACCCTACAATGGAGGCGTGGCAGTGAAATTCCAAGCATCCCCAACCTCGTTACAAGGCGGACCGTTTTTTCTTGGTGTGGAAAACTTGTTGGTCACTTACCGGTCTGTGGCTGGCTCCGCGCAGCTGTTGGTGTGATTAAACGCAGAGCAAATTTAACAACCACGGGTTGGGATGACATATCCGATGATGTCCTACTAACTCTGATGATTAAAGAGACACTGGAGAGAGTGAACAAGAAGGACCCTGCCTGTGGGCGGTGGTGTGTTAACGGAGACAACGTAGGTGTGTGGGTTGATGCCAGTTCTTTGGCGTTGAGAGTATCGTTGGAGCAAGGAGGAAATGTGTTTGAGGATGCGTGTTGGCTGCGGCCCGTAACAGATTCTCAGCATATCAACCTGGCAGAGCTGGACGCTGTTGTAAAGGGGGTAAATCTGGCCCTGCAGTGGCAGTCTAAGAAGTTGACCTTGTACACAGATTCTCTCTGTGTCTACCACTGGGTGTCTGACACACTTTCAGGATGGACACGAATCCGTACCAAGGCAGCAAGCGAAATGTTAATACGGAGAAGGCTAGACACACTAAAAAACCTGGTATCTGAGTATGGGCTATCACTGAGCGTCACTCTGGTGCCATCACATTGTAATCGTGCTGACCAACTGACCCGTGTACCTCACAAATGGTATGAAGCCGCGAAGATGGGAATGGAGATTACTGCTCGATCTTGTGCAGTTGCAATCGACCCATGTCAAATACAAAAAATTCATGCACAGAGCGGACATCCGGGTATCAAGAGGACCCTTTATTTTGTGAGGCGTGCATACCCAGCAGTGACCAAGATGGATGTCAGACAGATCGTCAGAAATTGTGAGGCTTGCCAGTCTATTGATCCTGCACCAGAGCGATGGCAGAAGGGTCGCTTGGAAGTTGAGAGTGTGTGGCAGCGGCTGGCCATGGATATTACCCATTACAGTGGCAAGCCCTTTCTAACTCTCATTGATTGCGGGCCTACGAGATTTGCGGTGTGGCGGCAGATGACCAGACAGGATTCAGCAAATGTTGTTCGCCACCTATCATCCATTTTTTTTGAGCGAGGTGCGCCGGAAGAGCTCCTGACTGACAATGATGCAGCGTTTTGTAGCCAGCAAGTCCGGCAGTTGTTAGATGAGTGGGGCGTCCGTCTACGGTTGCGATGTGCGTATGTGCCATCAGGAAATGGCATTGCTGAAAGAAGCCATCGCAGCATCAAGAGAATTGCTGCCAGGAAGCGATGTACTATTGCGGAAGCAACATATTGGTACAACATTACGCCAAAGGACGGGACGTCCCCTTCAACCGCACCTGCGAATGCTATTTACACGTACCAAGTCGGAGTGAAGGGAATCAACACTACGCAGCCAACCGACAAGGGAACATATAACAGATATGAAGTGGGAGATCCAGTGTGGGTGCGGCCTCCAGGAAATCGGTGCACCGACAAGTTTAAGCGAGGACACATATCTGGAGTGATTAGCCAGCAGTCTGTTTTGGTCGATGGAACCCCACGACATGTGCGAGATCTTCGCCCAGCTACCGAGGTGCGTCATACAACTACAGAAGAAAGCAGTGAAGCGTCTAGCGATGAGCTGCCGATGCACGGATTCAGTGAGCCCCTTCCAGAGACTGATAGCGATACTTCATCTGATGAGGCGGAACCAGATCCAGAGCCCGAATCTGAAACAGTGAATGTACCTCTTCGCAGAAGCACACGCACTAAAAGGCCACCCCCCCAGTGCTCTCTATGTGATCATCAGATCAGGGGGAAGTGTAACGTGCATCCAGGAGATAAGCGCCCGCGTGTTTGCGTGTTGTGTGGGTACGTGGGAGAGACGGATGAGGGGAAAAAGACTTACCTCGAGACCAGCTCAGCGTTACCGACCAAAAATAGAAAAGAGGGACCAAGATGGCGACCGCCGTCTTTTGTAAAGTATGATGTCTCGCAAAGTCACACGAATTCTCGGAATATGCAAATTTAGCCGGCCTAGAACGACGATAAAAGCGGGTGAGGGGAAAGACATGGGGGAGTGACGATTGAGTTGGCTGGGGAATCGTGTGGCTGTTGCTTCTTGTGCCGTGTTGAGGATATCTTACCGTGTTAAAGAGAGAGTCGGCGCCATCTTGAATTTTTCCTTACATTTTTTTTCTTAGAGAATATTAAAAAAAAAATGCCAACAAAAACTCTCAGCGGAGGAAAACCCAAATAAATCCATAGAATACTTCTCTAAAACTTTACTAGCCATTGCACATGAATGCATACCTAAAAGTAGCAGAACCAACAAACAACGAAGACCCTGGTTTAACAACGAATGCCAAAGATCAATTCGCCAACGTAAAACTGCCTTACGAAAATTCAACTCCCAACCAACAAAATACAATTTAAACCTTTTTAAGCAAAAAAGAGCAGTGGCTCTGTTATGTCCCTTGGATCGGTGGGAGTTGTCCCCCTTTGTCCAATGTTTATAATGTAAACTCTCGGACGTAAACGTGAATAAACGAGACTTGGTCAGTCGGCCATGTTGGTCTGAACGATTACACATCCTTGTCCTGTTATTATTAATAGAAACCTGACATAACATGGTGTCAGAACAAGGGATTTACTAACAAATGTGAGCAAAATACGGGGAAAGAGTTATACTAAATATCGAGCCTAAGAGCCGTTAAAAAAAAAAGAAATACGTAAAGTTCCATAATAACCCCCCAGTATGAATAGCCACGTAAGTCCACCAGAGCCCTTTCCATTCGACCAACCCGAGTGAAACAAAAATGTAGTAGGCAAAAAAATAAATAAATAAATAAATGTTCTGTCAGCAACAGTGCAACTTCAAAATAGTCAATATCGCCCACCTCCAGAAGAGAGGGAATTCCTGTCCGTGATAACCGTGGTAAAAGAAGACACACTCCAATCGCCAGAAACACCCACACACACAGTTTGCAGGACACTGCCGACTCGTCTCTAGCCTCCTGCTTTTATAGTGGCCGGGAATTATCCATTTGCATAATCACATGAGACAGAAACGTGATTTTCCGAGAGTTGCATGGGGTAAATGCTAATAAAAACCCCCGGACGCCATCTTGGAATTCTCTTTTTCTCCCCAACTGGTGACACAACAGACGTACCCAAGGTAAGCTCTTTTTCCCCTCATTTTAGTTATTGCTACTTCTGCTACACTCCCCCCTGATCTCATGATCACAAATGGGGCAGGGGGGCAGTCGTCTCTGTCTGGTACTTCTCCGAAGAACCGGAGGCAGCACTTCCTCCCTGCCATCCTCCTCATCGCCATTATTGCCACCAGTCTGCTCCATAGGCGGTGTTTCACAATCAGGGCAGGGGGGCAGTATTCGTTTCTGTCGGGTACTCCTTCGTAGAGGCAAGACGGGTGGTCCTTCCTCCGCTTCTTCAGTATGTACATTATATGGCTCAAAATCCTCTTCGTCGTCCTGCATCATACTCTCTGTCTTTTCAGAAGACATCATACTGTCTGAGTCTCCCTCTTCCTCCGATGTAACAACATAATGGCGAGGGCGCAAATCCTTCACGTGACGAGGCACACCGTCCACCAAAATCGACTGAGGGCTGATCACCTTGGTCACCTCACCCTTGCCGAACCTCGTGGTACATCGATTTTGCGGTCTTCTGACCCATACACGATCTCCAACCTGGTAAAAGCTGTTCTTGGGACCTGGGGACGCAGTTGCGAGATTGGTCTCCTTTACTCGAACTTCGTATTGATAAATCCTGTTGGCAGGCGCAGTGGAGGGAGATGTGTCGTCTCTTGGTGTGATGTTATACCAGTAGACAGCCTCCTGTATGGGACAACACATTCTAGCCGCTATTCGTTTCACTGTACGATGACATCGCTCCGCTATGCCATTCCCGGCTGGAGCGTATGCACAACGGAATCGCAAGTGAACTCCCCATTTACATGCAAATGCTTGGAACATATTGCTGCAGAAAGCTGTGTCATTGTCTAAAAGGAGTTCATGCGGCGCGCCACGCTCGAGGAACACTGCCTCCAACTGATGAATCACGCTTGCCGAGTCCTGCCTTGCCAATTTCCTCCAAATGGAGAAACGCGATGGACCACAGTCTGTTAAAGTTAAAAAATGGAAGGTGCCATAATGCGTGATATCCATTCCAATTCTCTGCCAATTCTCGTTAACTTCCAGCTTTCCCTTTTCCCACCTGACTGGCACTGGGTCAATGGACTGACATTCCTCGCATTTCTGTATGACCGTTCTGACAGTTGCTTTTGTCGTGGTTGGACATCTTCTCCTGACAAAGTAGGTAGTGCGTCACACCCCCGGATGTCCACTATCTTTGTGAATAGCCATGATTTGACTCTCATCCAGCTCGTCTGTGTGGACCGCGCCTATCACTGGGTCAAGACCGTTTTTCTTTTTCATTGCCTCAAACCACCGCTGTGGCACTCGTGTCAGTCGGTCAGCAATGTTTTGTGCTGATGGAACCAGCGTCACATCCACTGTCAGCCCGTACTCTTTCACGAGCTCCTTAAGAGTGCTTAATCGCCTCCTAATAAGCATCTCGCTTGCTGCTTTGGTGCGTACTCGCGCCTTTCCAGTTAGCGTGTCCGAGACCCAATGGTATACGCAAACAGAATCTGTCTTTATGTGTAGCACCTTGCTCTGCCACTGGAGAGCCAAATTGATGCCTTTCAATACGGCATCCAGTTCAGCCAAGTTGATATGTTGAGAGTCATCTTCAGGTCGCAGCCAACATGCATCTTCCAGCACAGTTTCACACATCTCCAAGGCTGCCCCAATTGCTAGGGAGCTAGCATCGACCCATACATTCAGCTCTTTGCCGTCCACACACCAATTTTCCTGTGCCGGATCGTTCTGCTGTGCAGATTTTAAGGTTTCGAACATCATACGATGTAGTACGGCGTCCCTTGCTTCATCATCCCAGCCCTTCGTTACCGAACTTACTCTCCTTCTGAGTATTCCGCAAGCCACACGAAGCCAACCGCACACCGGAAAGTGCCCGACAAGTCGACCACACAGGGAAAAGATTGTTCGTCGCGTAACAATACTGGGAGCCTCCGGAATTGCATTTCCTCGCTTCCACCGCAGTTCATTGCGTTCCATCCTGACTGCCAATCCCAGCACCCGTGCACCGTCCTTCAACTGCTCCGGGTTCTTGCACTCCAACCCGAACTGCGCGAGGTGTTCTCTCACACGGGTCGCGGGCACCACGTTTTCATTGACAAAAATGTCATCAATGTAAGCAGATGCTGCGCGGCTTATAACTTCTTCCTGAGATAGTACTTCGCTGACAATTGCTCTCATTATCAAGGGAGCCACATTCAAACCAAACCCCAGACAGGTCAGACAGTATTTTTTCCCATCGATTTCCACAGTCTGGTATGGCCACAGTGTCTCATGGACCCGGACTTGTAGGTATGCTCTTCTGAGGTCCAGTAGAGACACGTTAGCACCTTTTTGTCTCCACTCACGCAGCTTAGCCGCACAAACATCTGCATTGGCCGTAAATGCGTCTACGTAATGATTTAGCTCCCGGTAGTCCATTACCGGGCGCACTTTGGCTTTGTTCTGCTGTATCACAGCCATCAGGGGAATTAGACCTTTGGGGGGTCCCAATTTATCCTCTGGGTATGGCACGAGCCAACCATTATCTATCCAGGTGTGGAGCTCCTGCGTGTATTCTTCACGAATTTCTGCTGGCACTGGGTACTCTGACACTCGATTATGCAGCCTTTCAGGGGGGTGGTCCACAGACCATTTCCACGATGCGGTCCACGTTCGGTTTTGATGGTCAAAGGTAGCAGTGAAATCTGGTTCATCGATAGAAATGGCTGCACATTTAATACTTTTCCTGGCGCCCAGCCGCACTGATCCTGTAGGCTTGACAACGACACCTCCTAGAGCTTTTATGGCGTCGATCCCTAGAAGCAAGTCAAATCCCAGTGGCTTGCCATGCACCACCAACACATCGACTCTGGCAGACACACCTTCATCAGTGGATACAGAGACCGTTCCAACACCGCAGCACGCATGGGACATTCCACCAATTGTGTTGACATTTACGTTTGTTTTTCTCCAAGACCGGCACCGGTCTGCATGTAAAATTGTCCTGGAGCATCCTGTATCAATAAGCGCCAAACATCGCGTCCCGTCAACATGGATGCTTATCACCGGGAGCGTCGTGTTCACATCTTGGTTGGGAAGGAGACTGGCGCTTATGCGTCCTCCCCTTGCTCGTTTCCCGAGCAGTTCCGAGCCCAGTGTCCACTCTCACCGCAACGGTAACACCGTGTTCCATGTTTTCGACAGTCCCTTGCAAGGTGGCCTTTAACATTGCATTTGAAACAGGTCACGTTAACAGGATTATTCTGGGCCCTGTTGTTGGGTGAGCGTATGGCCGCAACCACATCCTGATTTTATTCGCCAGTCGTCGTCAAAATTCTCGCTCTCGACATTAGCTCCCCCATGGTCAGGGCTTTGATGTTCGGCACCTGTTGAAGAGCAATTGAGATGGTGTCAGGGAATCCAGTGACAAAAATTAATTTTGTGAGTCTCTCTGAGCTTTCTCCTGTGAATCCGGCCAATCCAACCAACTGCCTGATCTTGTTGGCGTACACATCCACACGTTCACCAGCCCATCTAACCATAGTTATTTTTCTATATGCTGCAAACGCGTCATCAGTAAATGCCTCCTTTAATCGAGCCTCAATCTGGTCTATTTTCTTTTGATCGTCCTCCTCCATTTCCATGTAGAGGGCCAGCGCATCGCCTTCCAGGTATAAAGGTAGCAGACTCGCTACGTCATCCACCTGCTGAAGTTGTGCGACAAGTCTCACTTTTTTCAGCCACGCTACAACGTCTCCCTCGCCAGAGAACGGCTTGATAATATCACTGCTTATCCGCACCTTTGCCATATTCGGGCCGAAATAGCTTGAAACAAAAATGTAGTAGGCAAAAAAATAAATAAATAAATAAATGTTCTGTCAGCAACAGTGCAACTTCAAAATAGTCAATATCGCCCACCTCCAGAAGAGAGGGAATTCCTGTCCGTGATAACCGTGGTAAAAGAAGACACACTCCAATCGCCAGAAACACCCACACACACAGTTTGCAGGACACTGCCGACTCGTCTCTAGCCTCCTGCTTTTATAGTGGCCGGGAATTATCCATTTGCATAATCACATGAGACAGAAACGTGATTTTCCGAGAGTTGCATGGGGTAAATGCTAATAAAAACCCCCGGACGCCATCTTGGAATTCTCTTTTTCCCCCCAACTGGTGACACAACAGACGTACCCGAGGTAAGCTCTTTTTCCCCTCATTTTAGTTATTGCTACTTCTGCTACACCGAGTCATGGGAAAAATGGATACAACGGTTCAACTGTTACCGGACAGTGTCCAGCCTTGACGAAAAACCAAATGCTTGTCAAGTGGACACCCTGATATATTTTATGGGTGATAAAGCCGAAGACATTTTCGCTACATTCAAACTTGCACCCGAGGAAGCCCAGAACTTCAATATAGTGGTAGCAAAGTTCAATGACCATTTCAAGGGTGACGAACGTAATTTATGAACGGGCCAGATTTAACCGAAGGTGTCAAGAGGAAGGTGAGTCCATTGATTCATTCATCACTAACCTCCACACACGAGCTAAAAACTGCAATTTTCGAGACCTGCACGAGGAATTAATTCGTGATAGAATTGTAGTTGGGTGCACATATCCTAAGCTATCACTAAGTCTGCAAATGATTCCGGACCTCACCTTGGATGGGGCCATCAGACGCGCACGACAGAGTAAAACAATAAAATCACAACAGCATCTCCTGCGGTCCCCAGAACATATCGTTGGTGAAGATCCAGCTGACAATAATATTGCAGTCCACTACGTTAGTGACAACCGAATTCGCAGACAAGGTCAGGGTAAACACATGACAAGACCCGGGCGAGAACTGCACTACGAAAATCGACAAAAAAATGAGCACACACAGCAGTATAGACCAGAGACTGAGTGCCACCGCTGTGGTAACAAAACCCAACACCAGAGACGCACGTGTCCTGTCATCTCAGCCACCTGCCACAATTGTGGTAGGGTTGGCCACTATGCTCAGTGCTGCCACACACGAAGGCTGCATGAAATTAAACCTAATCCCATCGCTACTGAGACCGACTATTATTGCCAAAATCCACTCTGGTTATCAGGGAATTACCAGGTGCAGACAAAGAGCTCGCCAGTCCGTATGGTGGCCAGGACTATCTGAACAAATCAAAAGAACTGTAGAAAACTGTCCAAGATGCGCCGAGCTAAGATACCAACCGCCTGAACCCCTCATGACAACTGAGCTTCCAACAAGACCATGGCACACTGTAGCCTCTGATCTGTTTGAGTTGAAAGGTAGCAGCTATGTCATACTTGTCGACTACTTCTCTCGATATGCAGAAATCGCCATGCTTACATCAATGACTTCCAGCGCAATGATACAGAGTTTTAAAGCTATTTTTGCCAGACATGGGGTACCTGTCATCCTAAGAACAGACCCAGGAAGCCAGTACACTTCGAAGGACTTTGCCAAGTTCGCAAATGACTGGGGATTCCAGCACGTTACAAACAGTCCGCGCTATTCCCAAAGCAACGGAGCTGCAGAAGCCTGTGTGAAAACAATGAAGAGAATGTTAAAGAAGGCAAAAGACCCATATCTTTCTTTGTTTGCACACAGAGCGACATTGATGGACTGTGGGTTTAGCCCCAGCGAACTGTTAATGGGTCAACGTCTGAGGACAAACGTCCCGACTCACCTGGATCTACTAAACCCCAGTTGGCCCAATCTTGAGAATTTTAGACAGAGGGAAAGGAACCAGAAGGCTCAACAGCAACTCACACACCGCCTATCAAAAAAAGCTAAAGAGCTACAACCACTTGAAAATGGCACACCGTTATGGGTCAGAAGCTCCAACCCCCCAAATCAGGAAGGCATCGTTGTTGGAATGGCAAATACACCACGTTCCTACATTTTACGGACCAAAGAAGAAGGGACAATAATCCGACGCAATTGACGACACATTGTACCCAAACCACCAGAAATGGTCGAGGCTCACACATCGGAGACCCATGAAGACAGTCATCTACCTAGGGAAGAAACAGTCAAAACAGCATGCCCCACTCTCACCCCTCAAGAGTATACAACAACCAGATCTGGGCGTCAGTCAAGACTACCTATTAAACTAGACCTATAATATATGTATATACAAATATATATATATAAAAGTAAATGAATGAACTCTTTTCTTTTAATAGATATATCAAGTGTGTGTGTGTGTGGGAGAGAGAGAGAGAGAGAGAGAGAGAGAGAGAGAGAGAGAGAGAGAGAGAGAGAGAGAGAGACCATATAGTAAAAGAACATTAAACATTATTAAATAAATTAAAAACGGGAGATGTTATGTCCCTTGGATCGGTGGGAGTTGTCCCCCTTTGTCCAATGTTTATAATGTAAACTCTCGGACGTAAACGTGAATAAACGAGACTTGGTCAGTGTAATGTCTTTACCAAATAAAGGGAGACCACCGCAGGTGTAGCAGTATCAGAATTTTTGTAGGAATTTTTGACACCCCTAACACGAAACTGCGAATACAATATAAAAATCTCGTAATTTCTCTGTTAAAAGTGGGTTATTTATTTTCTTTATGGATTATACTTCCAAAATAAACTATTACAGTTGTTTTAAAAGTAATAGAAATATTTTTTTTTTTTTAAACAGTAATGAATTTTCCGAACTCAATATTTTTCAATTTTTAAAATTTAAAAATCTATCAAAATTTTTCTATTGATTCTATTTTTACGATATTTTCAGGGTCAGTGTGAAATTTTATGTTCTTTCCAATAAACCGAATATAATATTTTAAACAAACGTTTTTTTTTTTAATTCATGCCCCCCCCCCCAAGTGTCACCCATTTTGAAATGTCTATTAAAAAGTAAATAATTAATTTATGTCGGGGAGTTTTATATATCACAAATTGAAGAGAAAAGGTCAATAAATAATATATTCAAATTTAAAACAAAAAAAAATCGCTTTTTTAGAAATTTACCTGTAAAGTCCGAAGTTTAAAACCTTATTTTATAAGAACACATTGTTTTTTTTTGTCTTTTTTTTGTCTTTTTTTTTTTTTTTTAATGAAACCTTGGTCCTTGCTCCTTTAATTGAAAAAATAATTAGGGCTTGAATTACATTTTTCGAGGAGTTATAAGCTTGGAAAGACAGGGGGTCGAATAATTCACGCCTCTCATTTTGAAATGTCTATTAAAAAGTAAATAATTAATTATGACGGGGAGTTTTATATATCACAAATTGAAGATAAAAGGTCAATAAATAATATATTCACATTTAAAACAAAAAAAAAAATCGCTTTTTTAGAAATTTACCTGTAAAGTCCGAAGTTTAAAACCTTTTTTTTTTTTAAAAAAAACACATTGTTTTTTTTTGTTTTCTTTTTTTTAATAAAACCTTGGTCCTTGCTCCTTTAATTGAAAAAAAAAATTAGGGCTTGAATTACATTTTTCGAGGAGTTATAAGCTTGGAAAGATGGGGTGGAATTATTCACTATTTTCACGAAATTTCTGACACTGCTACCGCAGGTGTCACAGGAGTTACGGCCCAGCAACGCAAACACTCCAGTCACACCACGCATGAACAAACTCCTTGATGAATATAAAATAATAATAATAATAATAAAATAAACTCTTTAAAAAAAAAAAAAAAAAAAAAGAGAGCATTGTAATGTCTTTACCAAATAAAGAGAGACCACCGCAGGTGTCACAGGAGTTACGGCCCCTGGCGACATCCGGGGTGGTGGGCAGTCTGATATCCACCGAGCACGATATTCCTCGTTCGTTTTCTCTCTCTCATCAATCTCCGTCCATCCTACAACCTCACTATGGTAATAACCGATATCTAGCAAGTATCGGTTACTTACCATAAGGATTATCACATTGGCGACGAGGATAGAGTAATTTACAAAAATAGACATAAGAAAACACGAAAAAAAAAAACAACAACAAACAGTCACACGTGTTGCAAAACAAACATGGCTGCCCTACCTCACTACCCAGAATTCGACTGCGAGTCAGAAGCCAAAGCAGCAAGATGGACGAAATACATTAGCAGATTGAGGAACTATTTTATCGCCCACGACATAGAGAGCGATAAAAGACAAAAAGCAATTTTGCTAACGTTTGTTGGTGAGGCGATGAACGACCTCATTGACGAATTACCAGCCGAACAGACTACACCAAGAGAAAACGAAACCCACTTCGACAAACTCGTCTCGGCTGTACAGGCTCATTTCAACCCCCAAAATAACACGGAATACAACCGATTTGTATTCCGTAACATCAAACAAACCACGCCGAATGTAGAGGACTTTCTACCGGAAATTGAAAGAAGCAGCAGCTACATGTCACTTTGCAGACGCAAACGCTGAGATAAAGTCTCAACTGATAACAGGCTGTTCATCAGAAAAAGTCCGGCAAAAGGGTTTAATAAATTCTAACATGTCACTACACGACTTGATAAATTATGGCAGGACGATGGAAACAATAACAGCGCACCTACAACAAATGCGCTTAGAGGACACGACAATACAAACTATTACTGCAGTAGTAAACAAAGTCACGTACGGACAGCGACAGACACGTGACTGTCCCCGGCAAATTCAGTGCAGGAATTGCAACGGAAAATATCCACATGAACGAGGACCAACGTCTTGCCCAGCATTCCAGAGCCAATGCACTTATTGCCAGAGACGGGGGCACTTCGCCTCTGTCTGTTTTAGAAAAATGAACGACGAGGACAGACAACGTAGAATAAATCGTCCTCCACGTCCACAAGTCCAAACCAGCCGCCGACCGGTGAACTGCATCGAGGACAACCAGCAGGACTCAACCAGCGGCAGTGACACAGAATATGTGTTTCATACAGGTAAGATGAAAAACCTTCCCTGTTTTGATATATCTTTTGGCAATAGCCACCAAACGTTCAATGTGTTAGCCGACTCAGGAGCCACTATCAACATTTTGTCTGAAGCAGATTTCAAGTGTTTAAAACCGACACCATGTCTCCGACCGACAAAAACTGTGATATCTGGATTTGGTGTCAAGCAAACTACTCCAGTTCTAGGCCAATTTAGGACCCTTCTAGAGTTTGGGGGCATCTCCTGCCAAGCTTACATACATGTAATAAAAAGCCCAGAAAAACCTATCATTGGCTGGGAAACATGTGAAAAGCTTAAACTTTTATCAGCAAAAAAGCTCCCAGTTAACCACATCAGCAACTCTGACACACAAATCCTGCAGACAACTCTTAAGCTTTTGGAGGACTATGCAGACCTATTCAATGGCTTAGGTAAACTTAAAGAGAAAAAAGTCCATCTACACATAGATGAAAATATACCACCCATCGCTCACAGATACCGCAGAGTCCCCTTTCATGTAAGGAAGGACATAGAAGAGCTAATACAGAAAGATGAGAAACTGGGGGTGATTGAAAAAGCGGAAGGACCAACCCCGTGGGTATCCCCTATTGTGGTGGTACCTAAGAAAGACCAAAGTAAAATCAGAGTTTGCATTGATATGAGAGCGGCAAACAAAGCTATCAAAAGGGAACGTCACCCTATCCCCACACTTGATGAGCTGAAGGCCATTCTATCGGGAGCCAGTGTCTTTAGCAAGTTAGACCTCAATCAGGGCTACAACCAGTTGGAACTAGCTGAAGAATCCCAATACATTACCACGTTCGCAACACACCTGGGCCTATATAGATACAAAAGACTATTTTTCGGTGTCAACTCCGCCAGCGAAATATTTCAGGAAGAGATTAGCCAGGCACTCGCAGGGATTGAGGGAGCCATCAACATCAGTGATGACATTCTTTGCTTTGGATTGGACCAGCAAGACCACGACGGAAATCTCCAGAAAATATTTCAACGACTACGCGAAAAAGGCCTAACACTGAATAGCAGCAAATGTGAATACAACAAGAGGTCATTGGAATTCCTCGGACACACATTCGGTAATGAAGGCATCAGCCCAAGTAACCTTAAAATAAAAACAATCCTCGAATTATCAGACCCCCAAAACGCATCAGAAGTCAGAAGTTTGTTGGGGATGACCAACTTTTGCGGTGCACAATTCATTCCAGACTACGCAACCCTGACTCATGAACTGCGTCAGTTAACAAAAAAAAACACTCAGTGGTCCTGGACTGAGCACCACACTGAATGTTGAAAAAAACCTCAAGGAGGCCTTGAGCAAAGCATGCTCACTTGCCTACTTCGACCCTAATAAACATACTGAGATATATACCGATGCCAGTATTGTAGGCATATCTGCTGTACTATCACAAGACGGGCGGGTAGTACAATTTGCAAGCCGAGCACTATCCACAGTTGAACAAAGATACTCTCAAACAGAGCGGGAGGCCCTCGCCATCACGTGGGCATGTGAACACTTTCACATATATATCTTTGGGGCCCCATTCACTGTTCATACAGATCACAAGCCCTTAACATCGATCTTTAATAACACCGGCTCCCAACTATCTGCGCACATTGAACGTTGGGTTTTGAGAACACAGCCATACAATATGACTGTCACATACCGACCAGATCATGACAACCCAGCCGACTATCTCAGCCGCCATCCAGTACATCTACCACCAAGCAACAGGGAGCAGAAAATAGCGGAGGAGTATATAAACTATATTCTCTCAACGTCGACCCCCAAAGCAATGACAATTGATGAAGTTGCAATGGAAACTGCGAAAGACAAGATGCTCACTGCAGTCATTCAAGCCATCCTCACCAACAAATGGCAAGGTGCCAATGACGGCATAAACAAAGCCACGTTTCTCACCCTACATGCCAACCGTGATGAACTATCACTAGCACATGAGGACAGTATCATTCTGAAAGGGCGCTGGATAGTGCTACCTGAGACCCTACAAAACAGAGCTGCCAAAATAGCCCATGCCGGCCATCAAGGCGTCGTGAAATCCACGGCCCTCCTCCGGGAAAAAGTCTGGTTTAAAAACATGCAGCCTTTAGTAGAAGAAAACATCAGAAACTGTCACACCTGTCAGATCAGCACTCACAAAACGGCAAGGGAGCCGCAGAAAATGTCCCCACTACCAGCAGCCCCATGGACAGAGGTTAGTGCTGACTTTGGACATCTCCAGAATGGGAAATATCTTCTTGTTGTCACAGACGAGTACTCACGTTACGTTGTTGTCGATATCCTGGACTCTATCTCAACAAACTCGGTCATACTCCGTTTAGACAAGATATTTGCCGAATTCGGAGTACCAGTATCCCTCAAAACAGACAATGGCCCACCATTCAACAGGCATGATTTCAAAACCTACGCCTCCGTCACCGGTTTCAGACACAGGAAGATAACACCTCTATGGCCCCAGGCCAATGCTGAAACAAAACACTTCATGCGCACTGTAAAAAAATCCATCAAAGCCGCCTTAATCAAAGGCCAAAGCTGGAAGCAGGAGCTATTCAAATTCCTGTTAGACTACCGAACGACACCGCACTGCACCACCGGTGTTTCCCCAGCCTCAATTCTATTTGGCCGGACCATAAAAAACCGCCTGCCACACATAGTTGCACCTATAGCTGGAGACCATAGCATTAGGGTACGTGACACTCAAGCCAAGAAAACAATAAAGAAATATGCTGACAGAAAAGTATACGTAAAGCCCAATAATCTGAGTGTGGGTGACACCGTCGTTGTAAAAAGCGACCACACTTCAAAGGCACACACCCCCTATCAACCTAACCCATTAACCATAACAAAAAAAAAAGGGATCCATGATTACTGCCACACACAAGGACAACCAAATTACAAGAAATGCCAGCTTCTTCAAAAAAATCCCTAAGCCACTAAGAAACCTCACACATGACCCACCTGAATACTCTTCATCTGAAGATGAGGAACACATGCATGTGACAGCATCACCAAAATCTAAAGAAAACCAGGGACAACACTCTTCAAACCTCAGACGCTCAGGCCGCACAAGACAGTCACCCAAAAGATTTGATTGCTAAATGCTACAAATACCCCTGTACATAATAATGCATAATTATCATTTTCTTTCCCTTAGGTTGACAGATGCTTCCCTCCGACCCAGCAACGCAAACACTCCAGTCACACCACGCATGAACAAACTCCTTGATGAATATAAAAATATAAAAAAATAATAATAATAATAAAATAAACTCTTTAAAAAAAAAAAAAAAAAAAAAAAAAAAGAGAGCATTGTAATGTCTTTACCAAATAAAGAGAGACCACCGCAGGTGTCACAGGAGTTACGGCCCCTGGCGACATCCGGGGTGGTGGGCAGTCTGATATCCACCGAGCACGATCTTCCTCGTTCGTTTTCTCTCTCTCGTCAATCTCCGTCCATCCTACAACCTCACTATGGTAATAACCGATATCTAGCAAGTATCGGTTACTTACCATAAGGATTATCACAGTCAGTCGCCCATGTTGGTCTGAACGATCACACATCCTTGTCCTGTTATTATTAATAGAAACTTGACATAACAGGCTCGTAAAGTTATTAGAGAAGCAAAAAGAACATCATGGAAAGACTATATAAATAAAATAAACTCGAATACAAACCCCAAACAAGTGTGGAACATGGTAAGGAAAATTTCGGTTATATACTCACCCTCCCCTTTAAATCATCTCCTACAAAACAACATCAAAATAACGGAGATAAAAAATATTGCGAATCTTCTTGCTGAAACCTTTCAAAACAATTCCTCCAGCAAAAATTACAGTCAATCCTTCCAAAAGACAAAACAAGATACAGGAAAAAAGATAAATAAATTAAATTTCAACTCAAATAACAAAGAAGAATAAAACTATCCTTTTTTTTTTTACATGGGTGTCACCACTTATCAAGGCCTCGAGGCCACTCGAGGATAAGGGTTAATAGGTATACATTAGTCATTGTGATTTTAGCATAGTAAACAGTGGGAATTTTGTAACTTGGATTACTTAGGGGGACGATTCAATTAGAACTTGTTCACATTGGACTTTTTCTTTTTTTTTTCATAGGTATCAACACATTATCAAGGCCAAGAGACCACTCAAGGATAAGGGTTAAAGAGTGTACAGTAGAAATTGGACAATATAATAATCATTAGTAATGAAAATTTGTTAAATTTGATAACTTATATGGAACGGCTCATCAAGAACTTATTTACGTTAGACTTGAAGACGACCATATTGTAGTCAGCCGGAAAGCAGGAAAATGGAAGACAATTCCACAGGCGTGCAGTTCTAATAAAAAAGTATTGTTCATGGAATCTACGTTTAGGTTTAGGCACAGATAAAGAGTGGGGGAAATTATTGATAGTGTTTACAGCTAGACGAGTGTTTCTTGTGAAAGTTTTGCGAGGGGGGACCATAGATTGAAGCTCAGTCGAACACTTTCCATGAAAATAACGATACATCAGAGACAAACTCGCAACATCTCTTCTGTGAGATAGAGGTTGCAAGGAAGAGAAAAGGACATCTCCTACGAGGCTACGAAGTCTATTTTGAACTCTATCAAGGCAGGACAAGTCCTTTCTAGCAGCTCCTGCCCAGATGTGGCAACAGTATTCCATCCTTGGACGAACCTGGCTCTTATATAGATAGAGAATTGCATCAGCAGTGAGATATCTACTGGATCAATAGAAAGATCCCACCATTTTTCCAGCGGCCTTGGCAACAGATTTGATGTACGTGTTCCATTTAAGATCAGGAGTAATGGCCAAGCCCAGAAGCTTGTCAAAACTTGAGGCCTCCTGAAGACGAGAGCCATTCATTTCAATTGATGCCAGATGGGGATCAGAATGTTGATGATGTAAAGAGAGAAGCTTGGTTTTAGATGCATTAAAAGTAACCAGCCACTCCTTTCCCCATTGTACTACATGCTCAAGATCAGAGGAGAGAGAATTGGAGAGAACTTGGTCGTTTACTGTCTTAGATGTGCTACCATAAATGGTAGTGTCGTCAGCATAAATGTCTACAAATGATGTAAGGATGTGATTTGGAAGATCATTAATGTAGATCAGGAAAAGAGTTGGGCCCAGGATGGACCCCTGAGGGACACCGGCATTAATACTGTGAGCTTCTGATTTTTGCCCCTCAACTACTACTCTTATGAACCTATAAGAAATAAATGATTTAATAATTGAGAAGACTTTTCCAGCTATACCATAGCTAGAGATCTTATGAAGTAAACCTTTATGCCATACTCTATCAAAGGCCTTAGATATGTCAAGAGCAATTGCCCTAGAAAGGTTGCCTCTGTCGAGAGATTTGCTAATCCTATGAGATATAACTGTAAGCACATCTGCTGTAGATCTATTAGAACGGAAACCATATTGAGTGTCACTAAGTAGGTTATTTTTGTTGAGATGGTTGATTACTTCTGTATTTAACACAGATTCCAGCAACTTACTCATGACGCACAGGAGACTTACTGGCCTGTACTGAGAGGGGGATGAGCGATCACCTGAATTCTTAAATACAGGGCATACTGATGAAATTTTCCAGGGAGATGGGAAACTATTCTCCTTAAGACAACGTTTAAACAGTTTTGTAAGTATGGGTGCTAGTTCAGGTTGAAGTTTTTTGAGTACTATAATTGGAATACCGTCAGGGCCAGTTGCTTTACTGGAATCAAGGTTTTTAATTAGCTTGGCAACATCACGTACAGATATACGTATATCACATAGTGTGTTTTCAGATACAGGAGGAAATATTGGGGGTTGGCGGCCTTGATCGCAAAAGGTAGAATTAGCTGAAAAGTTCTTGACAAAGAGTTTGGCTTTGCTGACGAGATTACCTCAGGTCCATTGATGATAGTTGGGATGGAGCACACGCTACTGTTCAGAATTCTGTTTGCTATTTGCCAAAACTGGTGGGAACCAAGCCGCTGCTCAGCTACTTTGGACTTAACAGATTGAGCATACAACCATCTTGCGCTCTTTATTACTTTCTTACAATGGTTGCTGGCAGTCCTGAAAGCGGCTTTAGTTTTCATACATCTATTACGTTGGAAACAGTGGAAAAAGTGATTTCTGTGCGCAATGGCAGCAGCACATTCTGGAGAGAACCATGGCTGGCTGTTAGGTTTTTGCTGAAACTTTTTCGAGGGTATGAAACGGTCAATACCTACAATTAACCATTCCGTCAGGTCTAATACTATAGAGGACACATCCTTTTTAAACATGGAATGCAGAGGTAGATCAGTTATAAATGTACGGAAGCTATCCCAGTCAGCCTTAGTGTATCAATATACTGTACGATGGAGAGGTACGTCTGGGGACTTATTACATTTCATTTTTATCTTAATTGATACAACAGAGTGGTCGGAAGATCCAAGAGGCGACAGAACAGAAACTGAACATAGTTCAGGGCAAGTTGTGAGAAAAAGGTCTAGTAGGCTCGCATACTGGCCGTCATTGTCGGGCACACAGGTGGGTTCCTGAACAATCTTAGTGAGATCATAAGCAATGGAGAAATCATGACACAACCTCCCCTCATCATCGGTCTTGTTTGAGTGGGTCAACCATTCGACGTTGTGAACATTGAAGTCTCCACATACGTGAATGTTAGCTGAAGGATAAGCAGATAGGACTTGGTCAATTTTCTCAGATATGCTTTTAAAGATAGTAACTCCGCTGTTGTGGGGGCGATAGAGAGTAAATAAAAATGCCGTAGTGTGAGCTAAAGCAACCCGGAAGCACATATAGGGTAAGTTAGGATCTTCCCTGGAGATGTCCCTACCACATGGAAAGCCATCTTTTATATAGGCACATATTCTATGCCCATGGCGATCTTGGGGGTCAGATTTAGAAGTTAAGTTAGAGTATCCTTTAATTGCGAACTCTTCTAGGGAAATAGCCTGTCCAATGCCAGTTTCACTTAAAAATAAAAGGTCTGGTTTAGTCTGCTGTAATTGGGCTTCAACCTCTGGAAGGTTAGAACGTAGACCCCTGATGTTGGAGAAGGAGACATGGTAGTAAGGGTCTACGTTGGAAGTTGGAGAACCGGGTTTAATCGTGTATTTTTTCTTGAAATCTATCATGATGAAATTTTGAAATTTGTGGACTATGTCGTCAGATTTACTTAGAGCAGGACAGAGAGGGGAAACTAAGAGAGAAAAAGAAATGAAGAATTTTTTTTTATTTGTAGCTAATGATAAGGTAAAGCCGTAACAATTACCCACTAGTATGGCATCGAGAGGCCCCACCAGAAGTTACTGCATGGTCCAGAATCCATTCACCAAATGGCAATACAGCAGCCCCAGTACTTTGCACCTGCTGATAGGACAGCCTCCTTAGTGGTTAATCCAAGGTTCGGGTCCCTGACTATCAGGCGGATAACGTCAGCCCAGACAAAACGTTTATCTCCAGCACCCTTACTTGTGACATGGCTACAAGGATAGACATAGAAACAGAAAATTTCCGCCATCTCTGCCAACTGTTCACACAAAATACTGCCAACCTAGAAAACAACTTTTTCTTCTCCCTTTGTCAGAAAAATCACTCATTAAAAAATGAGGACTGAGGGACAAATAAGAAGAAGCGAGAGTAACAGGAGCTGCCGATAACGCATCCACAATGCATTTTCTACTCTCCATTAAAAAAAAAAATCATTAAGTATTGTACTTAATAAAACTCCAACAGACGTGTTTAAGGGAAAGTATTGTGATAGATTCCCCTCTCACGAACTAAAAATGAGTACAATTCGTAATCTATTTTTGCAATCAACTCGGTAGATAAATAAACATTTATGTACGAGAAAAAAAAAGCTAGCATTTAATAAAACAGAAATACACAAATTAAATACTGAAATAAAATGGAGTTATTAATATTTTAATCTAAAATAAAAAGTATGATTAAAATTGAAATCACTTATCTCAACAAAAACACTTCCGTCTCCAAATTGAAAACTGTAGTGAAAGAAATTGAATTAGCAGCGTTCAAAACATTTTTTTTAAATTAACCGTTAAAAGAAAAGCGTGATTTTATTCTGAACGTTTTAAGAAGCTTACGATATAAAAGAAAGGCGGATGGGAGGGGGTTCTTCCGAAAGTAAGTTGGTGACGTTATAAGTAATTTCGAGATAAGATGGAAGCCGGTATTGGACGAGAAAAAAAGCTAGCATTTAATAAAACAGAAATACACAAATTAAATACTGAAATAAAATGGAGTTATTGCACATAATAAAGCTACTGGGCGGGTGAGATACATTATGAGTTTCTGAAACAATTTCCTTCCAAATCAATAATACATCTTTTAAACACGCTCAACAAAATATGGTTCAAGGGAAAACTAACCAATAGCTGGAAACATGCTATCGTGATCCCCATCCCTAAACCAGAGAAAGACAATTCAGATCCACAAAATTTCAGACCAATTGCATTACAAGTTGTCTCTGCAAACCATTTGAAAGAATGATAAATAAACGACTGAATTGGTATCTGGAAATGAATGACTCAATTGCCAACCTACAAAGTGGTTTTAGAAACAAAAGAGGAACAATGGACAAGATAGTCCGATTGGAGACCTTTATCAAAGAAGCATTCATTAAAAAAGAACATGCAATAGCTATCTCTTTTGATTTAGAAAAGGTATATGATACAACATGGCAACAGGGTATAATAAAAGACCTTTACAACCTTGGATTAAAGGGCAGACTACCCATACTGATAAAAGATTTTCTACCTGATAGAAGTTTTAAAGTAAGAATCGGACCCATTCTATCAGACACAAAACTACAGGAAGAAGGAGTACCACAAGGATGCATTTTATCAGTTACGCTATTTAATATAAAAATCAATAATATTATAAATTGTCTAAACAATGGGATAAATGGCTCCTTATATGTGGATGACCTTTTAATCTGCCATAGATCCAAAAATATTCATAATTCAGAACGCCAACTACAAATGTGCATATACAAACTAACACAATGGACGACAGAAAATGGCTTTACATTTTCAACAACCAAAACTAAATGTGTCCATTTCTGTAAACATAGAAAAATGCACAATGACCCTATTCTCAATCTAAAAGGATCAAAAATTGAAATAGCTGATCAACATAAATTTTTGGGACTTATTTTTGATAAAAAAACTCTCCTTCATCCCTCACTTAAAATATTTAAAACAAAAATGTTTCAAGACTCTACAACTATTAAGGGTTATAGCAAATACTGAGTGGGGATCAGACTGCTCATCACTCCTAAAATTATATAGAACTCTGATAAGAACCAAACTAGATTATGGAAACTTTATATATGGTTTAACCAGAAAAAGTTACCTTAAAACTCTAGATTCTATCCATCACACAGGATTAAGACTTGCCCTGGGCGCATTCAAAACCTCTCCGATAGAAAGCTTATATGCTGAAGCCTATGAACTTTGTAACGGACCAGGATATAATACCCTAGCTCGCCACAAGAAAATAATGAAACGAATGGAATTGAAGGAAACAAAGACTCAATTTATGGAAAAAATAAACGTCGTTTATTTGCTGTTGAAAGAATGAACGTTTTAGTTATAACATGTGTTCATGTCCGCGCGTATGTAACCTATGTTCGTTGTGGGACTGGTGTTGTAGCAAGAAAAGGAAATACGTGTTCATCTCAAGTTTGGGTCATTATCGTTTGTTCGTGCGCGGGAATAGAAATGAGTGTTGTAGTGGAAATTGGAATGATAGTCCAGCGTGTAGACAAAGACAAAGAATGGAGAGTTGACATCAGTTAGCAGTCAGCTACGCGAAGGTGTTCTCAGGGACTAGTAGAAGATAGAGTGAGAATGTGTATATACGGTCTGTTAGCTCGTGCCCCATACATACTAGTAAGTGGGCGTGACGCACGCGGTCGGTCCATAGACCGACCAGCTCGAGAGCTCGGCCTAAAGGGGTTAGAAACAGCTTGTCTCTTTGTTTTATACTCGTTTCCGGTGGTCTTTTGCGCATGTGTACATTTCCTTAGAAAGCGGAAGTGACCTCGTCCATGTGTGCGTTCGTGCGCGCATGTGTGATTACATGTGTGTACGTTAGCGTGTATGTATGTACACGTGAATGTGAGTGTATGTAGACGAACGTGAATAAATGTACGTGTGTTGACGTGGGCACATATGTTTGTGTGCGCGTATGTATATGACAAGTAATATAGCTTGAAATGTGAACGCATGTTTTTGTGTGAGGCTTGAAAAAGGCTTGTAAAATACTCCCCTTCCTAGGAAAAAAAATACATGCAATGTATATATATTTATCTATATATATATATATTTTTTTGTAAGTAATGTTTTCGGCAATTGATTTTTCGTCCTGTTTTTTTCTGCTGTTGGTGTGGTTGTTTGAAAAACGTAAAAAAAACGGAATGTCAAAAACGGAGTGTGTTTGCAAAAAAAAGTATTTACTTACGTGTGGAAAATGCGTTTACGCTTTTTTTAGGCTGACATTTATTTGTTTGGTTTTTGCTGTGTGCTGACATGTGCAAAGAGATGCTTGGACAGAAGTGAATTGTTCGTTTGGAAGGAACATTTTTTTGTTTCATGTTGACAGTGTGTGGGTGTCCAGTTGACGGTATCTTTGCAGTGAGTTTGCAGTAATGTGCGCATTGTTTGGATGGGCGCGAGTTGCGCATTTGTTCTTGTTGAACGATGAGTTTGGTTGCTGTTGTCTTTGCATGTGTGTCTGCGGTAGTGTGTGTACATTGTCTGCACGAACATTTGTTGTGCATTCGTTCGTGGTTGAACGGAGTTTGGTTGCTGGCTGTCAACGAAACTTCCAAGTTGTGAGTTTATCAGCGTGTGTGGTGCATCTCAACTCGTATTGTTGATTCAACTTCTTCCTATGTGTTGATAGGGATGTCCTGTTTCTTTGTTGTTCGTCTGCTGTGCGGGAGGGAATTGCATAGGCCTATGTGATTTTGCTCCTCGCGTTTGTTGCAGGGTAATGTCAGGAAACCGTGAAAATGTTTGTTGAGCTCGAATTTTTTTTTTAATTCGGTATGAAGTCGACAGCTCCGTGTTTATTTTTCTGCCGAGTCTGACGAGGGGTTTCATCACTGTTGTTTGTAGTAGTTATTCCTGTGGGTAGTGGTTGGCTTGTTTTTCTTTGTTGAAAAGTTCGTTTTTTTCTTTATCAAATAAAACGTGCGTCTTGCTCAAAACAATTAATTTAAAAAAAGGTAGGGTCGTCATGCTTGTTCGTTTTCACGTCAGTCAGGCGCCAGTTTGTTGTGGACTTGTGGCATAGGAGGAAAGGCGTGATCCTCTCGTGTTCATGTGTCACCAATTTGTTTAGGCGGTGAAAAATAGGGAAAATGAATTGTCTCGAAGAAGAAACGAACAATGTGTTAAATTGAATTAAACGAACAGGAATTTCTTTCGTGAAAGAAACAAGTGAAAGAAAAGGGTACCACACATGTCTAGTTTTGCGTGCGTCTCTTGCTGTTAACTGGTTAAGAGGAAGGTCTAAAGTTTGGCGTGCGTCTCTCGTTGTTAGCTGGTGAGAAAGAGTCTATATTTTGCCGTGCGTCTCTCGTTGTTAGCTGGTTTATTATTGTAGAAAGAAAGTCTGTGTGTGTATGAGTGCTTCGTTCAAAATCATCCATCTCATTTTAAAAATAATGGGGTCACCACTTATGTTGTGCGTGGCCAGAAAAGGAAATGGAGTAGAGTCTCATGCTCGGGTCACTATCGTTTGTTCGCGCAAGGGAAGAGAAATGAGTGTTGTAGTGGAAATTGGAATGATAGTCCAGTGTGTAGACGAAGACAAAGAATGGAGAGTTGACGTCAGTTAGCAGTCAGCTACGCGAAGGTGTTCTCAGGGACCAGTAGTAGATAGAGAGAGAAAGAGTGAAAATGTGTATATACGGTCTATTAGCTCGTGCCCCATACATAGTAGTAAGTGGGCGTGACGCACGCGGTCAGTCCGTAGACCGACCGGCTCAAGAGCTCGGCCTAAAGGGGTTAGAAACAGCTTGTCTCTTTGTCTTATACTCGTTCCTGGTGGTCTTTTGCGCATGTGTATATTTCCTTAGAAAGCGGAAGTGTCGTCGTCCATGTGTGCGTTCGTGTGCGCGTGTGTGAGTACATGTGTGTGCGTTAGCATGTGTGTATATACACGTGAATGTGAGTGTATGTACGCGAACGTGAATAAATGTACATGTGTGGACGTGGGCGCGTATATTTGTATGCGCATATATATATATAACAAGTAATATTGCTTGAAATGTGAACGTGTGTTTTTGTGTGAGGCTTGATACAACTTCCACTAAAATTGAGACGTGAAAAATTAGGGTAACAATATTATCTAAGACTAAAATCAAACACCAAAAATTCTGCCTATCAATGTATCTTCAATCCCAACTACACACATCTATTCAAACAAAAAGAAAATGCAATTAAACTCTTTGGTCTCTACATGGAAGAAACAATCAAATCACTTACAGACAACTCAATAGATCAAACCAGCATCCACGAGGAAAATCTCCCAGAACCCCCACCCTGGCTGTTAAATCAACCTAAAGTCATACTAGACCTGACAATATATCCTAAATCCAATACTCACCCTGCAGACTATAGAGAAAAACTGAACAACATTCTGGATACTTATCCAAATTGGACACACATTTACACGGATGGCTCCAAAGATCAAAATAAAGTGGGATGTGCCGCTATTTCAGAAAACACAATTCAGCAGAAAAGGTTACCAAATAACTCCTCTATCTATAGTGCAGAAATTACAGCCATAAACCTGGCTCTAGATATTATCAGCAACCAAAACTCCAAAAAATTTATAATATTTGTAGACTCATTATCAGTATTAGAAGCAATAAAAACTTAAACAATCCCCTACTCATCAAACTGTTACAAAAGATCCATTCTATCATGCAGCACACAAATTTCTTCTTCTGTTGGATTCCCAGTCACTACGGTTTCCATGGAAATGATAAAGCTGACATGGTGGCTAAAAATTCCTTAAAACTACAAATAAACGATATAAAGGTCCAATATACGGATTACAAACATTCAATAAACACTTTTATCACAAAGAAATGGCAAGAAAATTGGAACAATTGCCAAAATAACAAACTCTTCCAAATTACCCCTAGTCTTAAAAAAACCCCTCTAGATACCAGAAAATTATGTAAAGAAGAAGTAGTCTTATCACGTATCTGGATAGGACACACATACATAACTCACTCCCACCTACTAAAAAGTGAAGAACCTTCCAAATGTATACCATGTAACGAACCTTACACAGTGAAACACTTTTTTACTTGACTGTCATGATCTCACACAAATTCGTCAACACTACTACAAGGCTACAAGTTTAAAAGAACTCTTTGATAAAGAAAATCCTAAAACCATTCTAATTTTCTTAAAACAAGCAAATCTTTACCATAAAATATAAAAAGCACCAAATAACAAACTATACCAAAACATTGACCGAATATACCCAGCGGAAATCGATTCTGAAATTCAAATCTTGTATACAGCATTAAATGACCCAAAGAAGGTTGATATGCTGGTTAAACAAACAAACAAACAAACGAATTAAACGAACGCCTCGTCGAGTTACTAATTGCCAGTACACCAATACCCGAACTGCAAAAGGAACTTTTAAACAAACCGAAGGGTTACAGAATCGAGGAAGCTGTTAGATTAGCCCGTTCACATGAGGCTTCAGCAGTTTATGTCAACCAGCTCCACGAATTACAGGAATCACCACAGATAACTGCAATAAGCCGTGGTACACGCCAGTGGCAAGGGATTGACCGAAAACGCGGACACCTGCAAAAATTGTGGATGCAATCACCGTTTTGGCAAAGAACACTGCCCTGCCAAACATGATATATGCCACACATGTGGCAAAACAGGTCACTGGGCTACAGTTTGCATCTCAGGGAAGCACAAAACCAAGAGACAACAAGTAAGTGTCGTTTGCGTGACACTGCTGTCCGAACTTTCACTTTCTGGTCAGCACTTGACGCGTCTTCTCTCCACTCCAAAACGAACTTCTGCAACTTTAGCTTTTCTCTCCCCGAATCCAACTTTTCTCTTCTACAAATACAACTTCTCTGCTCGCAATCTAACTTCAGAATGCCCTCCTTCCC